>NC_142266.1:4105510-4423010 GCF_052056855.1 Sturnus vulgaris
CTGAGGATGAGAACAAGGAGGCCAGTGCTCTGGGCATCCAGAACATCGGAGGGATCTTCATTGTGCTGGCAGCAGGCCTGGTGCTGTCTGTCTTCGTGGCCATGGTGGAGTTCATCTACAAGCTGCGCAAGACGGCAGAGCGAGAGCAGGTACTGAGAGATTGCCCCTGACTGCCTGCACTCCCCTTAGCCCAGCCAGGGAGGGCTTTGCACACTGACCCTAGAGACGGGCAGGGAGGGGGCAGAGGGATCCAGCCTAAAGCACCATCCCCAGAGGCTCACTGGTCTGTCCCTCTGACGGGCTCCACTCGGGGGAAAGGCACGTCTGCTCTGATCAGGGTCATCTGCTGCTGCAGCAGCCACACCAGGACACATTGCTAGGGTAGTTTACTGACAAATAAAACATTAAATATAGACAGAGGTCCCTAAGAGGGCTCTTTCCCAACTGTTACATCCACTTGAAATCACCTTGCACGTTCCAGGTGTGGCTATCCATGCCTTCTCCCCAGTCTCATTCAAAGAGGAACAGGGGCTCTCCAGGAAGCCTCACACTGCCTTGTCAGCTCTGCCACACTCACAAACGCTGCCCATCAGTGGCTGATCAGTGTTCAGGAAACAACAGATCTGCTTTTATGTTCTTCCTCTTCCCTGGGTGTCCCAGTGCAGTAAGTGGAACATGCACTTTTGTGCATGACCAGAAATCAAAGCGAGCTGCCCTCGTGATGGAGCAGACAGAGAAAGGAAAGCTGCCCAGTTACAGGAGGGTCTGACCCATCCCAGCCCCCTGCAGGGATCACAGCACCAGCACTGCCTCCAGCTCTGCCTTTGTGCAGGATTTAGCATGTCCCAGGGAGAGGGGTCAGCCAGGTGCTCACACAGCCCTGCAGAGCACAGCCAATGCCTGAAACAGCCCCAGACCTCATGGTCACCCTCTGCTGAGCCCTTCCAGCCCAGAACACTGCAGCAGTAACAGAGCATTTTGTCCCTGATGCCTTGGAGTTACCTAAAACAGAGGCTAGACAAGATTAAGAGAATAAAAGCAGGTATTTGTTAAGGGCCTTCAACAGATACATCTTGGGCAGTCAAAAGCCTCTGAGGGGTTACACCCAAGTTGGAAGATAGTCACGAGTTTTTCAGACAGATATAAGTCTGGTCCATTTATGTATCAGGGGTTAATCCCCCAATTACAGCTTCAGTTAATGAAGTAATATCTCTCCAGTTTTCTCCCCCCACCCAACTCACTTTTGTTTATACTTTTTGGGGCCTGAGACAGTGAGGTGTCCTTGAGTCCCAGGCCTGGAGAGGAATTATTTTGTCTGAATAAAAATGGGAGAACAGCAGCAGACAGGCTACGGAGCTTTACAGTTACACGCCAAAGAATTGCAGGATTACAAATAGATGAAAAATATAAAAGCTGGAATCCTAAGGCATCATCCCCTGTGTCCCCAGCGCTCCTTCTGCAGTGCCATGGCTGATGAGATCCGGCTGTCCCTCACCTGCCAGCGCCGGGTCAAGCACAAGCCCCAGCCCCCTGTGATGGTGAAGACGGATGCTGTGATCAACATGCACACCTTCAACGACCGACGGCTGCCCGGCAAGGACAACATGACCTGCAGCACTGGATTGGCACCCGTGTTCCCCTAGGGAATGGCACTGGGAGGGGTGGGAGGGAAGGAATTGCGGCAGACAAGGCTGGATGCACCCTTAACTAGGGAAGAATAGATTAAAAAAGAAACAAGAAAAAGAAAAAAAAAAAAAAAAGAAAAAAAAAGCCTGGTTTGTTCATTTCAAGAACAAGGCCTTTGCAATGCAGCTGCATCCATCACCGCAGAGGAGCCAGAACTTCCAAGCACGGACTTGTGGGTCTTGGGGCTTTTTGCGTTTGTTTTGTTACTTTTCATTCCTTTCTTTTTTTTTTTTTTTTTTTTTTTTTAATAATGCTTCGACCCTCCAGGCCTCATGGAGCCCAACCACCATCCAGGAGTCTGATGTTTACACACTGCAAACACTCGGAGGTGAAGCAGGATGGAGCCAACCCTGAGCGGGTGAGGAGGAGCCCCGAGTGCGGCTCCATCAGCACGGCAATAAACAGGAACACTCAGCCAGGTGTGTCACCTGCCCCTCACCGACACACACAGCACATTTTGGATACGTTTGGGAAAGGGGAGAGGCACTGGGATGGTTGAGGCTGTGCCTGTCCCCAGAGCAGCTCGCGGTGGCCCTCGCCTCGCGGCTGTGCTGGCCGCAGCCATCCGGAGCGGGACATCCACGGGGGAGCCTGGTGCCAGAAGGTGACACACATCCCTCAGCACATCCAGGACAGCCAGCTGGGATGGTGAGCCTGAGATGGACCCAAGCTCCAGGCCAGGGAGGGCACAGCGTGGCAAGCACAGGAGCTTCTGCACCTCCGAGTGACAGCACCCACCGAGCTCCAGCCCACGGCCAGGGTGACACCGTGATCTCCACTCCTCAGCTCTGCCTCTGCTCTTCCTGCAAAGCTCAGTCTGTCCTGCAGAGAAGCTTGGGAAGCAACCGTGTCCACAGGCTCCAGTAGCAGCAGGAGCAGAGCTGCTTCCAAGAGCCAAAAGTTCTGATTTCCATGAAATTCAGCAGTGCTGAACTCCACACTGGGAGGGGACTGTGGGCCTGGTTTAGGACTAAGTGCTCTCCATGGCATCAAGGACCTGAAAGATGAATCTCAGCCAGGGCTGACCTGGGAGGAGCAGAGCCAAGCCTGGGATCCCTCCTGCTCTGAGCACGGACTGCCACCCCTCAGGCAGCCTCTCCATGGGATTTAAGCAAATACACACTAAAAAGTTTTTAGGAAATCTTCCATGGATTGTCCTCTTATTTTCAGGTTGCTTAACGTAGAAGGTTGGTCCTGCAGATGAATTTAGGCAGAATTACCAAAGACCCCTCTGCTGACCTAAGGTAACAGTTGAGTAACATCCTGCAGGCAGCCAGTGGGACGCTGTGGATTCATTCACAAAATTAAACAAATGGAAACTCCTCTGCCCATTGTAACCCAGAATGTCACACACGTGATTGCAAAGGTGCTTAAAAATCTCTGACTTAAACACTGGTGGTGTAGAAAACAACAACACCCCTCCCCTGCAGGGATAAGAGGGGGAGTGACCTGCTGCAGGACCCCACCTGTGTGGGGCAGGGATGGAGCTCTGCACCCAGAGCCTCTCTCTGTGCCATGGGTGCAGAGGGTGCTGAGGCCACCACAGGAACTGAACTGACCCCATTCACCCTCCCGAGCTGCACGGCCACTCTGGGAAGTTTATCCTCACCCGAAGGAACAAACCTGCCTGTAGCTGATTTTGGATTTTCCCCACCTGTTCCTCTCTGTGCTCAGCTGGGAAGGTTTTGCTCGGGCTGAGCAGAATTAGCAGATTAGCTCAAGGGGGAAGAGCTGCTCCCCCACCCCGTCATGGAACACAGTTTGTCTGTATTTTGCTTTTTTCCATGATGTAAAGAAACAAGAGAGTGACCCCAAACGAAACCAGGTGATTTGTCGTACTTTGACTCGAGTAAAGATATGCAAAGAATTTATCATTCATTTTCACTTTTTCACAAAAAAGGTGAAAAATTAGGGATGAAAGCTGCCAATGCAATGGGCACCAAATTCTTAATAGTTTGCTGCTCAAATACCTTGGGCAGAGGACAGACTCAAGTGTGGGGCAGCTTCCCAAAGCTAATGACATGCTTTCTGTATTCCTTTGCAAATCCTTAGGCTTGTCAGAGTGGCAGATTTTATGTTTCCCTTGCAGATTTCTAAGCTCTAAAAAAAACCATCAGAGATGAAAACAAAGCCTGAAACTGGTTTTAAATGTCCAGAGAGTAAAATAACACAGAAATCAGCATTCGTTTTGCTTCTTGGCAGAGTTTTAAAAAATAAATAAATATTGCCAGCACCACAAACCCAACTAATTTATTGACACCAGCCTGATTTGATTTTACTCACAAATGTGACAGGTGAGCATCTGGAACTACTGGTGTACTGCCAGCCAGATCAAACCCTGCAGATGAATCTTTTCCTTCTGTCCCTACACCCCCAAACCAGCCACGAACTGCAGCCAGATTCCTGCATCTACTTGATGGCATTGTGTGGAAGTTTTTGATCATTGGAACGCTTGGCATCCAATAAGGGAATGTTCTGCAGTGCCCAAAACAAGGCAGAGGAGCTGCTGGGACCCAGCCTGGTGCAGAGCCTTCCCCCTGGCCCTGCTCACTGTGACCTGAGGGGACGTGGATGATCTCAGCCCTTCCTGGGGACCTGGGCCAGCTCACCCAGGAGAGATCCCAGAGCCTCTCCCGTGCCTCCCTGTGTGCTCCTGGAGCCCAAAGCCATGTGTGGTCATGCCAGAGGAGGAGCAGCCAGCCCAATGGCTCACAGCCCCGTGTTGGGAGATTGGGAAGGCACAGACCAAGCCTCAAAGCCTTCTGTGAGATCCTGACCTGGTTGGGACAAGCAACAACTCACGTGTGAAATCATCTGACTTCCAGCGCTGCTTAACTCGGTTCCTTTCTTCACTTGGGCAGAGAGACTGGAAAACTGAGGAGGAAATACAGAAAAAGCAGGTTTGGGTTATTAAACTGTTAAATCGAAACTGTTGTCACCTTGGCTCACCATCCACTTATCACTTGCTTTTTCACTCCAACTCTCCCGTGAGACAGAGCAGGGACAGCCAGCAGCTCCCTGGGCAGGAATTTGTGTTTGGAGTCACCCAACAGCACTTGCCAGGTGTGACGTGGAGGGGACACAGCACAGACAGATGGAATATGCAAAGGGAGCCAGCTCTGGGCACCCCCTGCTCCACTGGGTGCTGGCACAGAGGCTCTCGGGGCAGGTCACAGCAAAGGGACATCGTGGATCTCGGTGGCTTCACCCAGTGTTCACCCCAGCACCAAGAGACTGTGGGGTACAACAGACCCCAGAGTGCTCGGGGCTGGCAGGGCAGGGGCATTCCCAGGCATTGGCATCACGAGCCCTCTGCTCTGTACCTTACTTTGACATGTTTCTCAAAAAAAAGAAAAAAAAAAAAAAAGGAAAAAAAAGAAAAAAAAAACAAAACAGAAAAGAGTGGGAAAAAGGAAAAAATAGTCTCCGTGACATTCAGGGGATTTTCCTTTGTGGACATGCAGAATTTCTATGAATATAGTTTTTTGTAAACATTTTGTAACAATTTTGGTTTCATAGTAACTGTGTTACTTGCTGATCATTCTAGGCCGATGTAAATACAATTTCCAAAAAATAAAAAAAAAAAATAAAAATAAAAAATTCTGATTATTTTCCTTTTTAAGACACTGTGATATATCAAAGTGCACAGTTTGCTGTATGAAGTAATATGGTTTTAAATTTTAAATAAATAATTTCTAGAAAATATGAAGTTTATGCCTGTTTATACTCAACACCTCCCTTCCTCCTTGCTCAGATTCTGTCCAAAACTCACATTGTTTAACAACATCCCAACTTTATCAGCCATACAGCTGGTGATGATAAAAGCAGTGATGATAAACTGAACCCAAACACCTGGGAAAAGCTGCAGGTGCTGCTCGTTTGGGGCAGGTGATGATCTCAAGAACAACACATGGAAAAGAAGGCAAAGCTCCAATTTTGGCCAGAGGGAGGGAAGCTACAATGAGGCTCAGACAGTGCAGCTCTCCCTGCCCTCCCACAGCTTGATATCAGGCAGGTAATTAAGGCTGGATATTCCATGAAGAGCCATCCCCAGGAGCTCTCTCCCATCGTGGTTTGCCTGGGGCTCCCTGAGTTTTTCATCACAGAGAGGAGCTGGAGCACGGAGCCCCGACGAGGCCGCCAGGTTCATAAAGCTCTGCTTGCCTCTTCCCTTCCGTGTGACTCAAAAATCTTATTAGCCCGATAAAAGCTGAGAGCACCCTAAAGGCCAGTGTTTATTAGTCTAAATCTTTATGACTCTGCTTTATTATATCGAGGCAGGGAGGGAAAGCTCTGCGGGTTGCTGGGGTGGGAGCAGCGAGCGTGGCTGGAGCTGAGCCCTTCCTGCAGCCATCAAACAAACCCCAAAAGTGGAGGCACAGCCCTGGGAGTGGCTCTGGGCTTCAGTGGCACAGCCCACCCTGCACACTGAGAAATAAAGACAATTCTTTCCCATTTTAATTCTTTTTAAGGGTCACCCTCAAAAATTTTTCTCATCTCCATTTGCTTGAGCCCCCAGAAAATCAAAGCTTTGACGCTGGCGCCGAGGGGGGATCAGCACAACCGAGCCCAGCCTCACTTTTATGCTCTGAACCCTGATCAATATGCAGAGAACACAGCAAAAAAAAGAAGAAGGAAAAAAGGTAAAAAGCAACGGATGCCTTTGCAAAGCTGCTTCTGCATCACTTAGCATGAGAGACCTTCCCTGGGAACAAAATCCCTCCCCACGTGCCGCTCCCACCGCCGGGGACAGCGGGGACAGGACAGGGCAGCACCGGCTGACCCTGCGTGACAAACCCCCGGCTGAGCCAGGAACACCAGGAATTGTCAACAGAAATCGTTATCAGCAATAACGCCAGGCAGCAATTAACCTTGTCAGTCACAGCTCACCCTTTCCTGACTGTGACCCACCGCCTCGAAGCTGCCAATCACCTCCCAATGAATAATGAATGAGACAACAGATTTCACTCATAAAGCAGCAGTTCAGTTCCCTTTAAGCACCAATTAATCCCTCTGAGCAAAATATGGAGAAAATTGGGAAATGGTGAGAGGTGTCTGCCCACCCTCCCACCTCCTGGTCCCAGCCAGGCACCTTCAGACATTTTAGGTTTTCAGCTCAGCAGAGAACAAATTTTAACCTGGATTTCTTCCAGCAAAATCCCATTTCAAAGCAGTAATTGTACATCTGCAAGCAGGTGTTTTGCTGACCCTGGGTGTCAGTGCTCTGATACATCCCTGTGCCCTCTCACAGGGACAGGCAGCCAACATGGACCACCACGACCCCTCCGTGCACTCCTGCTCTCCATGAGCACCAACTCCTTCCTTCTCCCCAAACCAAACCATCTCTGCCACTCGGGGAGGACTCAGGCAAGCTTGGACCTGAATGTTTTCACAGGTAAAATACACTTCATTTCCTTAATGGAAATTTGGGGGTGGAACAGAGGGAGCAGGAAATCCATTGTCTCCTCTAGTGCCTGCCAGAGTGGGTTGGGCAGGACAGTCCCTGCACAAGAACCGTGTTTGCATCACCATTAAGAGGCCCAAACAACCATGGAAATGGGGAGCAGCACCTGCATACAATAACTTTACATTTAATAACACTCTTGTCTGTCCAGCATCAGGAGCCTTTCAGGATCTTCCTGAGATTCTCACAAGTGGCATTATCTCATCCCAGCCCAGCTTACTGAGCGTGACAGGTTGATCCCAGCTCATGTCACCTCCATCTCTGGATCCACAGAATAGAAATTGAAGTGACTTACAGCACAACCAGGAGCTGTGGAGCCTCCTCCAGAGACCCCTCCATTATTCCCCCTTCCAGGAGGAACAGAATGGGAACAGGGTCAGCTGGGCCCTGCAGAACCAGGGCTGATGCCAGGGGTGAGCAGCACAAAAAGAAACCTGCCCTGAGCCTCCAGACACAC
Source organism: Sturnus vulgaris (assembly GCF_052056855.1). Taxonomy (NCBI): domain Eukaryota; kingdom Metazoa; phylum Chordata; class Aves; order Passeriformes; family Sturnidae; genus Sturnus; species Sturnus vulgaris. The sequence continues at coordinate 4,113,118 of NC_142266.1, forward strand.
AGCCTGGATCCAAACTGGATTGTGACATTTGGAAGAATTTGGTGACATTTGCCTTCAAGAATTTCTGTGCAACTTCTGCATCTGATATTTCCCACCAGAAACAGAAATATCTGACCAACCATGGGACTGGAGTTGTGCCCTAATTTTATGTTTTTAACTGGAAAAAACAGAACCTCTGGCTTAGACAGCTGTGCTCAGGTAAACAGGGAAAGAAACAAAACAGAAAACACCAAAAAGCTTTAAAGATGTTGAAATGAAATGAAATGTTGTCCTACACAGAGGGGAAAGGAAAGGAAGGAGAGCAGGAGCCTGGTCCATCAGCAGAAGGGTCCTGTGAGCTCAGAACTGTGCTGGAACATCCTGGGGATGTCACCCAGCTGCACTGGGTGACAGGGACAGGCTCTCTGTGGGCTCTGCACACCCCAGCAGCTGGCCCTGGCTTCCCTTGGGAACCCCAGACATTAAAAACGCTAAAAGTGTGCCATCCTGCCCCAAACCTTCCTGTCACAGCCCCAAGAAGCGCTGGTGGGGAGCTGGGGCACAGGAGAGCTGCAGGGATGGGTCAGGAGCAGAGCAGCACCAGGAGGAGCAGGAGCAGCTCAGCCAGAGATGTGGTGCTCAGGGACATTTCAGAGCTGAGAGCCTGAGCAATCTGCAGGGGCAGACAAGGTGCTGACACCTTTTATTTTAAGTAGTATCGATGGTGCTATTTAGCACACTCTGAGCACGCTGAAAGCATCAGCTTAGTAAACAAGAACTCTTTTGGCAGCGGTGAGGTGACATATGGGCTCTGGATATAATGTGCCTTGAAATGGTTGTCGTAAATTAGCAAAGTGACTGTGACACAGGTAACACCTCGGAGCCCAGACACTGCACGGGCAGAGGGGAGGAGCGGGTCTGAAGAGGTTTCTTTTCATGGGCTTGAAAGGGAGGCAGGAGGAACCAGAGCACGGTCCCCAGCAGAAGGGAAAAGGGCACCATTAGAGGAGGGAAGGGGGCACTCAGCAGAGCAGAGGGTTGGAAAATCACTGCAGAAAACACAAAAACATGCTGCAGAAAGATTTCAGGCACAGACCATTCCAATCTCTCAGGCCTTTTACCCTTCAGCACTAGTTGTCTTATTTTCATCCTCCCCTGCTGCCCAGAATCTCTCTCCCTGTTCTCCATGCACGCTGTGTGCTCACATAATGGCTTTTTTTCCATTAATGTGTTTATCTTGCTCCCTGTGCTTTGTTGGATGCACCATTTGCTGCTCCTTTATAGCAAAGTGTCTGCAGCACCTCAGGAGCCAGTTTTGCCCAGGGAAGCTGAGGCTGGTGCTGACACTGTGTCACTGAGGGCTTCTGAACTGTGGAGATTGGCACCATTTTTACAATTCCCATAGGACAGCACAAGGAAAGGCAGCTCCCAGCACCCCAAGGCACACAGCCCACACCACCCCACCTCAGAAAGGGTGACCTGCCCGGGAGCACTCACCTGTCCCCTCTCAGGACCTGAAACAGGCAAGCCCTGAGCCAGGAAAAATCCAAATGCTTTCGTCTGAACAAAGGGGAAAAGTTTTTGCTCGGAGATGTTGTGGAAAGGGAATGAGTTTTATTCCAGGTATTTCAGGAACACTGCTCTCTCTTTCTGTGGCCTTGCTAAAAGAGCTCTGAGAGATATAATTGAAGTGTTTAAGAAGCATCTGTCATTATTAAAACAAAGTTGCTTTGCAATTTTACTATTTCACTGCAGTTTCATTATCTCATGCAAATGAGCTGCTCTTCCCCTCTGTGGCTGGGCTGGAGGGAGAGGAGCCCCAGTGAGGGAATTTATTACCAGTTCTCACTCTTGAGATTATCAATTGCAAATGAAGGAGCATAAATACATCTTCTTTAGCTGCTTATGCCACATTAAGGAATGTGCTCCAAGCTAATGGCTTTGCCACTCTTGTCTCCTCAGACAGGAGCAGAGCATGGGGACACACAGGGCTCCTTTGGCTCACAGCAGCATAAGGAGGAGCCAGGGATTGCTCAGAGGTTGTTACTACAACACTAATCCAAATCCATGCAGATCATGCAGCTACAATGGGCAATACAACTGGGGTGGTTCATCTTTTAGCAGGAATTCTGGTGCCCTGATGATCAGCAACATAACCTCCCCTCCAGCCCTGCTCACACTTCAGCCTTCATAGTCTGTCCATGCACACACGGCTAATTTCCAGTTTCCCTTGTTGTACCATGGCACAGAACTCTACCCCCAAACCTCCCTGAAGCTGTTCCTGGATGGGCAGAGACTCACAAGCCCATGGAGCAAGCCCTGCTCCCCTCCTGGCTGGAAATCCAGGGGAAGGCAGAGTCCAGCAGCTCTGACTGGGATTCCTGGGACACCTGAGCCCCAGGGATCATCACCCAGCTGCTGCTGGGCTGAGCAGCCCTGGGGGAGCAGGAACAGAGAGATGTGGCTGCTGCAGCCTTTGCCCCACACCAGAGCAGCAATCACCCAATTTATGGATCCTTCACCAGCACCGGGCTCAGGGACGTGGCTGAGCCACCCCCTGCACTCACACCTGCAAACCACAGCCACTGCTTGTCCTTCCCCAGCCTCCCCCCGGGGAACCAGGTGGGGAGCAGCCTCTGAGGTGCTCCACAAGCCACTGCAGGAGCTCCTGTTCCTGTCACCACAGCTCTGGCAGGGCCTGGCTCCAGCAATCCCCACGGAGCACCAGCAAAGAGGCAATTACTGGCACAGATGTGCAGTGGAACACTGACACCAGTGGTGGGTGTTTGGCCAGGCTGCCACTGCCCAGGGCCACGGGCACTCAGGGACTGCCAGGCTGTCCCTGTCCCCAGCATTGCTGTGGGGCCCCTCCACGTGCACGGCTCTCCACCAGTGCTGGAATTGCATTTTCTTCAGAGCATTTCCATCAGAGAGGAACAGCGGCCGATCCTGTGCAATCCCAAGCTGGCAGCCTGCACTCAGCCATCCATCAGGAGTGGGTAATTGATGCTATCAAGGGCCAGTTTATTCCAGAACATGCAGCACTCGAACATCGGCATTCACCGCAGCCCACTCCCCTGCCAGAGGGTGAGAAAACCTCATTATCTACACAAACCCCTAATTCCAACAAAATTCGATTACCCAGGCAAATGGAAATAACACAAACAAAACCGTCTGAGGTTCTGAGGGCTGAATCACCGGTTTGTGGGCTCAGTTATTTATTTTCAACAGGATTTACAGCACCAGGTTAGGGGCAGTTTGGACAGAGCAGCCTTTGGCACCTGCTCATGCAAATACAAACCCTAATTATCCTAAAGCCTGAGCTCCAAATGCTCCTCAGAGGACCTGTCCCTTCCAGACTGGCTGCATGAGGTTTTTCCTCTCACTCTCATCTCCCCCAGCTCAGCTGCAAAGACAGGGTTGTTGTGCAGGTCTGAGTGCACCAGCTGAGACCTTCAGAACTATTAAAATGGTCATGAATGTTAAATACGAGATTTGGAAACCTTCTGAGTTTATTCTTACTCCTTGGAGGCTTTTTTCCCAGGAGATGCTGATCACTAGAAAGGCCCTGTAAACAAGTGCAATCCTGAATGTTTTCTATCACAGTGTGATTGAGGTGGATGCTGCAGAACACTCTCAGAAAATAAAACTGGAATTTTTATTCCCCTGAAAGCTGAGGTCTGATGAGACAGTCTGGACCAGCTCATCGATGGACACAGGCCAGGTGACTTCTGTAGACCAGGACAAGAACTGAAATTTCAATTTTCACACCCAAGCAAGCAGTCAGAGCACTCCTATGAATTGAGCTCCCGAGCAAGGATGATGGATGAAGTAAACAACAGAGCTGTGTGGAAAGGGCAATGTTCTTGCTTGGGGGGGAATCACTTTCATTACAAACACTCCAAAGAAAATTTAAAAACAATCTCAAATTGTTTAGATTTTCTCCAAATGTAGTAGTGAGAGAAGTGCCACTTTCCCTGGCAGGGCTGCAGGGACCCACAGATCCACAGCTCGACCTCTCAATGCAATCTCCTACCCCAAAAAGCCACAGATCCCACAGGAAACCGTGGAGCAGCATTCCTGCCAGCCAGCTGGGGCTCAGCACACTGCCTCTGCCCTCTGGCTTTCCCTGCACTCCCAGTTCCATCTCCCCAGGCTCCCAGTCTGAGCTCCTGCAATCCCAGCTGTCAATCCCAGCCACCAGGGCTCCCAGCCTCTAAGCAGGATCATCTGGAAATGCCCAGTTTATGTTCCACACTGGGAGTTGTACAAAGTCCCTCCTGGGCCAGTGGCAGTGCTCTAATGAGCCCATCAATAAACCAGAGCAGCTGCTCTGAAAGAATTCAGCTGTTCCAAGATGGAAAAGTCCATTAAGTTTATTACATGAAATGCTGGACAGGGTTTAGACAGAGAATCACTGCCAGATTATATAAACTCCCAAAGACCTGCCAAATTAAGGAAGTGGAGGCAGGAGAGGGAGTTTCAAATCATTATTACCCCTGGAGGGAAGGGAACATCCATTTACCTCCATTGCTACCAAGAAGCAACAAGCTGGATGATATTTGGGGAGCCAGTGCTGCTGTTCTTTGGCTGGGTTAGAAGAATGGAGCTTTGAGAGGAGAAGGGCTGGAGTAAAGACTTCTTAAAAGGTCACTCATGTGGGCAAAGGGATCTCAGAGAGCAGCCTCACAGGACCGTGGCTCTGAAAGTGTTCAGAGAAAAATACAGAAATTGGAGTTAATTTACCATATGACATGAAAATACATGAAGTAAAGCAGGGCTAGAACACCAACATCCAGTTACCTCGTACCACAGGGAGATCAATTAATTACTGACTGCTTTGGTAACTGGGAAGTTTGAAATGTGATGATTTAACAAGCCACACAAAAGGCTTAAATGTTCTCAAGGCATCCATGAGGGAAAGTTCTACTTCATCTGCTCATAAACATGAGAAACCATACAGAGGAATAATTAGCAGCAATTAGGAATTAATGAGTTCCTCTGTTAATGCTTCAGGAAAGGAACATGTGCATTTAAAGGATCTCAGCCCATAGCTGGGTTGGAGTGGAACAGCCCAAACCACTGTCCCAAGAATAATTCCCACAATCTGCATCACTGCCTCATTCCTTCAGGAGAGCAGTGAGCAGGAGACACGCTGAGAGATGCTTGATTAAATAAAAAAAAACAGGTGGAAAACTCAGTGGGGAAAGCTGATTCACATTCCAAGCTTGAAGACAGAGCTCAGAATGGAGCTGACCCAGCAGTGGAGCACCCAGACACCCCCAGAATGGATTTGTTCTGGAGCAGGAGCCCAGCATGCCCTGGGCAATGTCTGCTCACACCTCCAGCCTCACCCAGGCATGGGTGGCAATTCCTAGAAACCACCTGCTCCCTGAAATCTGGCATCACAGGGAATAGGAAGCAGTGAGCCAAGAGAGCACTTGAGGCGAGGAAGAGGAGGAGGAGAAGGAGGAGGAAGAGGGTAAAAAGGAGGAGTGTGGAAAGGAGATTGTTCAGCCACTGAGGCACATCATCCATCTGCAGGAACAGAGGAGCAGGAGGTGCTGCAGGGATCCAAGGCAAGGCAGGTACAGGGAGGTACCCGAGCACACGACTCAGGGATGGAATAAAGGCAGGAAAAAAAAGAAAAAAAAAACTTAAAACACCTCAAAGAAGTCCTATTTTTAGGAAAAGCTGAGCACTCACCGTCTGGTGATGCTGGTGGCTGGGCACTCAGACCACCGGGTGTTTGTGCTCCAGAACAGCCTTTCCTGTGCTGGGAATTCCTGCCCTGGCAGCTCCAGCTCCAGCACCACTGCAGGAAGGAGCCAGGCATTTTCAGCAATTAGTTTTTATAACTAGCAAGATTCATCCATGGGGTAAAGATTCCCATCAAAACTAATAAATAAAAATCAAGTCTACATCTTATCAAAAAATCCTTTTCTTTCCACTCTGGGCCTGTAAATTCCCACAAAGCCAAGAAAAGAGAGAGCAATTTTTAAATGGTGCTCTGGCAATAAAATCCTGATCTCCTGCAAATGGAATTCGGAACACACAACACGGGGCTATACATTATCCTGCCCGAAAACTCCCTCAGGGGAAATGAGGTTATCAAAATTTGGAGAACCTAATGCAAACGCTGATCCTTCTCCAGTGCAAATGAACACCACGGCAGGTATTGGAATGGTATTTTCCTCTGCTGAAAGGAGGTTGGTTGGAATTTGAACTTGCTGAAATAGCCCCATCGCCTCTGATTTTTCATTCCTGCTGCAGGTGCTCCCCAGCACTCAGCATTTATTTATGGAAAGGTTCTTTCCATGCTGTGCTGCCCTTCCCATTACAATACAAATTACTGCAGAGTTCACGGGCAAGGTTCACAGAAACACTCGAGTTAAATTTGAAAATAATTCATAATACTGCAGGGGATTGGGAAGGATAATCCAAAAGCTGGAGACTTGCAAATGAAATTCCCTCTCAAGGGGGATGTGTTTTCAGGAGCGTGGCAGGGAGGGCAGGAGGCAGCATGGGGAGCCCTGGCACTGCATGGGCAGGATGCTCTCAAGAGCCACAGCCAGTCCAGGCAACACTGCAAAGTGACAACTTCATAAATTTTAGGATGGGAATTTAGAATTATGCTTCTTCGGCAGGTTTTTATGTGGTTTCCCACTGGAGGCTGACCTTGGTCTGGCCAGAATCTCTCCAGAGGACACCCAAGCCCTGTCCTGCACCATCACTGCTGCCTCTGCCCAGGCAGATTTCACATTTCCACGTCTCCAGTGGCTGCCAGGACCACATCAGGACTGCCCTTACCCGGCTGTATTTTCAATTAGGGTCTGTTTTGCTTCTCCCTGCTCAGATGTCTGCTGGAAATGCCATGCCTCACTCCGGGGTGCCACAGCAGACTGACACAGCGCTGCAGTGTTTATTTTCATCACGATTTACCACGTTCGGCAAAAGGAAACTCGGAGAAACGCGACTGAATGAGCAGAACTCGAGCTGTAATTCGAGGAGGAGGTTTCACCTCACTGTCCCAGCCGGGTGCACCCAGGGTTTCACTGACAGGGGCTGCTGGATTTGCACTAAATCACCCAGAACCTCCCTGAGCTCTGCTTTGTGCAAAGGGAAAGACCCAGCAATCAGAAGTGCTTATTCTCAGATAATTATCATGGAAAACATCACTTATAAGACACTCAAATGATTTTTCTTTTTTCACAAGCGCTGAGGAGAAAATTGGAGAATGCTGGGAACACTAGAAAAATGAGAAAGAATGAAAAATACTTATCAAAGGAAATTATTCAATCCTTGTGTTCTGCAGCAAAAGGAGACCCAAGAATTGTCTGATATGACATTTTTAGACTGAAACATTATCAGGATGTTTCCCAGGCTCAAAGACTCATTTCAGCATTAAACCTGTCTGGATTTAATCAGGGAAAACTGAGAACCCCCCATAAATGAGTTCCCATAAGCAAAGGAGTTCAGAAACTCCTCCACCCCCAGGAATGACTTATTTTGTAGATTTACTCAACCAAAAACCTGGAGAGTATTTACCTTCCATTCCCCAGAACCTCATGAAAAAGATTTTATAGACATACTAAATATCTCCTTTAAATTATTATGAAGTGCAGTAAAGCACCATAAAACCATCAGTCACCAGTGGGAAATGAACTGAATTAAAGCTGGTTAGATTTACACTCCAAGTTCCTGTCCAGCTGTTTAGGGTTTGTTTTATCCCAAAATTAACTGTGCAGGAAAGCCAAATTTCAGGTGTAAGAGAAAGAACACCAGCAGCACCGATTTCTTGAGCAACATAAACAGCACAAGGGAGTCCCCATGGTAGTACCAGGGGGTAAAAAAAAAAGCAGATGAGGGAGGCTTTTAAGGATCCTGGTTAATCCAGTTAATTCCTAAACCTTTCTTGAATTTATTTTAGCCAGGAAACATACACAGATTTTTTTAGGAGCCTCATGAAAATCTGCTTTTCAGAGGAAATTAATAACAAATTACATTTGTCAGGCTTTACTTCTTCTTCTTCTTGTTCACAATTAATGAGGCTTCATGTTAGCCCTAAAATATGGAATGATTTTTTCTGAAATCTCATGAGACACGTGAGACTTTTGGAATATCAATCCAATTCCTGCCTTCCTGAGACTTTAAATTAATCACACTGATTACAGCTTTATTTACTCACCAAGGCCTGCTTAGTCCCTCCTTTGTTGCTGTAAAAAGCTGGTTACTCTCTTTAATTGAGCTGCTTTAGTAAACCACAAGCATTCACACTAATTATTTTCCTTGATGAGAGTGGAGTTCCTAATTACTAAAGCTCCCTGAAATCTGTCATCTGACAAGGAACATTACAGTGGCACATGGGACAGTTCTGGGGTAGGAGACACGGAGCAGATGGTGGAGAAGGGAATGAGGAGCCAACCCAGAGCTACATGGAACCAGGAACAAGAATTCCACCAAACCCTGCGTTTCCAGAACACACAAATGTGAATGTCACCATTTTTATAGTCTTTAAAAAAAAGATTAATTTGATAAAATGTCTCACGTACATTGAAATTATTAAATCGCTCACGTTGCTTTGTTGAAGACATTTGCCTTTCAAATTTAAATTTAGAGTAAAATCTTTTTCAATTAACATTTTTTATTTCAATGAGATACTTTTGGGCTAATTTGTCTCGATCCAATTCTAATGCAGCATTTAAAGAAAAAAAAACAGAAACATTTGTTTTAACTAAAGGAAAGTAGAGTGCCATTTGGTCAAAAAGTCTGGGTTTCCATTTGGGCTAAAAATAAGTGGTTTCAGTGGAACATTCCAAGTGGATACACATAGTTTTAAAGTTCAACCAGCAAAATAGAAACACTTATTTGCATGAAAATAATTGTATTAAAACCAGAATAAACAGAAATGTGTTTCCTGTTGGACATCCCACAGCCCAAGAATGAGGTAGGGGACAGATGGGACATCAGGAAGAAGCCTGGGCAGGGGACTCCAATCAATCTAGAGGCACCAAAAAAAACCTCCCCCGATTGTTTGCAAATCAAACCGGCAACAACTAAACCCAGGGGGCAGAGGGAAGGTGCCCTGGGGTCTGAAATGACAGCGAAACAGGCAGGGCAAGAGTCAGGAGTTCCAGGAGCTCCTGGATTTCTCATCCAGGTACAGACTGAGCCCAGCCTTGTTTAACTCAGGAGAAGAGGCAAGTTCCGAGGTTGCAGCGACTCCGAGGCACTGTCAGGAGCTGGAAATACGTTGTACTTGCTTGTTCACATTAATTGTGTATTTATTCTTCTTCCTGGCAGTTACACGGGTTTTGGGTCAGTCAGAGTGCTGTAAGTGCTTGGTGAATGGGATAAAACAGCCTCTGTCGCTGGTCACATGCCTAAAATACCAGTGTCTCATCTGTAGCTGAACACATTAGCCAGGTCTCTTGTAGAATGGATCTGCTAACCAGATTAGATGCCATTTGAAATCTCTGGAGAGCACTCCTAAATACATTACGGGATTTGCATAACAACAGCCAGCTTAAGTAGCACACAGAAGGAACAGATGATGATCCACAAAACAAATCTGCATGTCTGAAAACTCCCTGCTCGCTGGTATTCATCCTGCACAGCATCACCCTCTGGTGTGTGTTCTGCACGACGCCACCCCACATCCCAGCAAGCCAACGGCATCCTCCGACTTCATCTCCGTGGTGCGACAATAATCTTAAATAATGTCTCTTCCGGATTAATCAGCAGGGATGGGAGCCCACAGCTCCTCTGCACAGCCCAGGCTGACACCACAAGCATGTGCAGTGTTAAGGGGGGGACAAGGGGCTGGGATCCATCAGCATGACACACCGCCCTGTGTTGATGGGGAGGGCAGGGGTGCAGCAAACAGCACAGCCGGTGGGTCATTGTGAATGTGATGCCTTTGGAGGATCCCAGGACAGTTGACACGACCAGGCTGTGACAGACTGGAGACTCGGGGGGAACTCATCATGCCCTGTGCATGGACCTGATGCATCTCTGCACCTCCTCTCGGTGTTGAATGTTTTTAAGAGCCTTACGGAAGGCTCATTGTGTTGGTTCAGAGAACGCCGTGATTCCCTGGCAGTCCCTTAAATAAACCTTATGTTGGTTCTGGAGGCACACCCTGAGCGTTGTGCCACGGACAAGTGCCAAGGTGCAGAGGGTCCCGAGCCAGCAGCAGGTCCCAGCACAGCTGGGCACAGGCACAGCTGGAAAACAGCTGGGGAAACAGGGGTCAGGCATGAGACAGTGCCAAGGCAGCCCAGAGCAGCTGCACGGGTGTGCCAGGCTGAGAATGAGCAGAATTTGAATAGAGCTGGGGAAAGTGCCCCAGATTTTATCTGACTGTCGCTCAGTTCCACAAACACTGCAATTATCTCCTCATCCTAAGGTACAGCCTTCTTTTCAAGGATAATCCTACTAGAAAAGACAGCTTCACTGTGACAAATGACCATTTACATGCAATTACACATCTGCCCCTTTCCAGATGTGGCTGGGAAATTACACACTCAGCTCAAGGGCACAGCGGGGTGGCATCTCCAGCCCCACGTCCTCCAGGACTAACGAGGAGCGAGGCTTTGATAGCTCAGCACATCCCACGAAGAGCTCAGGTCATGCCTGCAGCCGGGAACATTTAAATGAGACGGTTCCCGTTTCAGCACACGGCTGCCTAAGTGCGGAGCTGCTATTTTTGGGTAGACCCAGAGGAGTCCCTGGTGTATGGAGAGCTTGAAGAGGGCTGTGGTGACGGGCAGTTCTAACGAAGCCTCGGCTGCAGGGCTCTTTACACAGATGTTTCACCAGCACACAGAGCTGCAGGCTCCACATCAGGACCTTCTGATGGAGCCAGGCCCAATTATCTGCCGAATGTTCTTCAGCTTTCCTCCGACCAGCGCTAATGGACCCACTTAACAGCTACACATAAAAATTGGTCAGCGTTAAATTGGAAAAAATACTTCTCGCTGCATTCGTGGGTGGGGGCAGGGCTGGGCTGGAAGAGCAGAGGGACAAAAGGAGCAGCAGGACTCGGCTGGATTGGCAGAGCATAAAGGAATGAAATGTGAGAACACTGCAAAAGCCACACTTGAAGTGACTATCAAACCGTGTTTACCAGGAAAACTGTGCGAGGGCTCCGGAACGCCCTTCCCCAACAAGCACCCACGCAGCGCTGCAGGCGAACAAAGCAGAGACAGAAAACAGATGGAGAAATCAGCAATGAAAGGGAACCTTTCCATCTCCCCTCCCAGTCTGAATAAGCACGTACAGGGGACACGGCTCTCTGTGCCAAACAGCCCAAACCGAGGCTCACGCCTGCTAGTGCTCTCTGTGGTGATTCTGACACTGCCTGGGGCTAGAGCAGCGAGCGGAGTTGTTGGATGACGTGGGATGCATTCACAGCGCTCTGCGGGAAGGTTCCTGCTGGCACCTTGGATCTCACTGCTCACAGGTATTTGCATTCGTGTCCAGGGCTGGCGTGGAGAGCTCCTCATCCTCCCACACACCACGGCCCAGAGCGCAAGCCCCCGACTGAATCGTCATTTTTCTATCTCTGGATTTTCTTTGGGATCTTCTTCGTGAATATTTTGTTCAGATCTGATTTTACATAAGCCGGTTCGTTGTTTCCTTTTCCTCACCTCACCTGGGCACGGGGGCTCTGCCCTTCCCTTTCTGGTGCTGCACCTCTTTGCATCCAACCCTTTGCTCTAGCACGATGCTCTGAAGTTTCAGATTTCCCTGCTTGCCTCCTCATTCACATGACTGGAACTCTTCCACGACAGCATGTCAAACTCTACAAAATCATCAGGATTTTGTGCACGTTGTTCCTCTAGTGCCGGGCCCAAAGGGGCCGAGTCTGTACCAGCCCCTGCAGGAGCTGTAATGGTGAGGAAAGAGGCTGCTAAAGAGAAAGTGCTTGTTCTGACAGTGCTTTAGACAACTGCCTCCTGCCAAATAATCCCACGTTGTTTTCCTGAAGTGCTTTTAAAACTGAAATAGCATTGAGTTAGAAAGCTCACAAATGGTATTTGAGACGTAAAGGGATGGAAATTAGCAGCTGATATGAATTTCCTGTGAGCAGTTCGCGGAATCAGGTTTGACAGAACTTCCAATTCGTAAGATAAGTGTGTTCATGAACATTTCAGCTGCCAGGTCATGTCACAGCAGAGAAATGGGAGCCAACTTTTGTTCAGGAGTCGGGGCAAGTGCAATAGGCAGACAGAGCTGAGTGAATAATGAATCCTTTACTCGGGAACTGTCAGTTCACTTTCTTCTCCAAATTGTCCTGGCTTCCTCCAGTTTATTCCTTACCAGAATAATGTGTGTGATGAAATATCAGCTGTAATTCACTGGAGAGCAGTCCCCTGACATCACAAACAGCTGCAGCTGGGTCCAGAGGCCATGAGATCCATCGTGTCTCTGGCTGGATGAACACAACCTCGTGGCCCTTGGTCTCAAACCCAGGAGCCATCCTCTGCTCTGGGTGGGAGGAGAGTCTCACTCACTGGACCCCTCATCACATCTGGAGCCCAAAGCCCAGGGGACAGGGGAGCCCAACCTCCTCAAAAAGCCAATTCACCACCACCCTCCTGTTCATGGAATCACAGAATCCCAGGACCACTGAGGTTGGAGGAGACCTCCAGGATCATCCAGTCCAACCTGTGCCCGATGCCCACCTTGTCACTCTGACCTCAGCCATGTCCAGTCATTCCTTGGTCACCTCCAGGGATGGGGACTCCAAACCTCCCTGGACAGTCCATCCCAATGCCTGACCACCCTTTCTGTGAAGAGATGCTGCTGGGACAGGGATCCTCCCAGGGCAGGTGATCTCCCAGTAAAAGTCCAGTGCTCAGCCACAGCTTGGAGCCCAGAGGAGCTGACCCATGGCCTGCCATTAACAGCAAAAGCTTTCTGTGCTGTACCCGAGGTGCTCACTGATCTGATCACTTTATTATCATCTCCGGGTGCCCTGTGAGTGCAGTGTAGAATTCCACCCCACGTATTTATAGTTGGCTAATCACAGCTTAATTACCAAGGCTCAGCAGGCTCTTGTATGAACACCGAGGCTGAGGCAGTTCCACCAGGAAACTTTTTATGAGATAAGCAGAAGCATCGAATTATTCAAGATGTGTGAGAAAAGCCTATTTAGTGTTAATTAGGACAATTACCTTTTTCCCTAATTTGCATGTGTCATGAATATTAAAACCATGATAAAAAGAAACCCCTGGCACTGGCTAACTGCTGCCCAAAGAGGCTGTGGGGAGGAGGGGATGGTGCCAGGCTGAGGGGAGGGCAGAGGGGCAGTAATGGCCTTACTGCAGCTGCCAGCAGCCTGCACCAGCCTCGGGGCATCACTGCTGGGCAGCTAAAGGGAAAAACCCATGAGAATAAAAAAAACAGGGAAAACCAGCAGCACTCACAACGTGTTGGGGGTGTTGATGGGACCAGAGGGTCTCTACTGGAGCAACTGGTCTAGTGGAAGGCCCTTAGAACAAGATGGCCTTTAGGTGTCTTCCAACCCAAGCCATTCTGTGATTCTATCCCGTGCATCTTCTGTGCCAGATGGAGCTCCAGGAACCCCAGCAGCTCACACAGAAAGGGACAGATGCCTTGAGAAGCTGCTGCTCCTCGAGCTGCAGCCCTGCCTGGTGACTGTCCCGTGCACCAGTGACAGGCTCATCCCCCAAAATTCAGCTCCCTGTTCCCTGCACAGCCCCAGTAAGCCATTCTGGGCTAGCAGCCCTGGCTGTTGGGGTGGAGGAGAGGAGCAGGAGCCCCTCACAGCCCTCAGCTGTGAGCAGAGCTGGGGTGCTTCCCCACCCCTCTGGCTCCTCAGCCAGGAACCCCTTCCCCACAGAACCAGGCAGCTCCTGCACTTGCAAGAACTTGGCTGACATTCTGCAGATATTAAGTTCTGTTAAGCCAAACATCAAACTGTATTGACCCAGAGTTAAATATTGACAGAGGTGATGCTGGCACGATCCCACTGGCTGCAGCAGGACTTCAGGGAAAACTCTTTATCAGCTTCTGTGAGCCCTCAGATGCTGGAGTTTGCACATGTGATTGGACTGAGCAATGCCTGCCTGACCTTCAAGGAGCGATGCAGAGCAGGATTTCCTAATTCCTTCTGACTTCCAAGCAAAGAACCCTGCAATATTATTTTCTTCTCACTGGTAATGATTACTGTTGCTGCTGGAAACACAGCTGGGTTACTCCAGTAACCCCAGGCCAGACCTCAGGACTTTCCAGAAAGGAGGGAAAATACCAGGGTTTTCCAAATTACCTGAATACAGGCTAGAAATAACTTCTCCTGCAGATAATTGCATTCAGTGACATGGAAATAAACCATAAGTATGACAGGTATTTAAATGGTTTTAAAAGCCTCATTTATAAGCCTCAGTGATGTTTCTAAAAACATGTCTTACAAAAGGAGAAGGGGAGAAGACACATGTGAGGCACTGCCACAGGTTGTCCACAAAAGTTATGGATGCCACAGCCCTTGGGCATCTCTGTTCCCATCCCTGTTCCAGCCCAGGTTGGATGGGGCTTGGAACAGCCTGGTCCAGTGGAAAGTGTCCCTGCATGTGGCATCTGTGATTGTACTAAACTCATTCCCATGAACCCATGAACTAAGATATCACAGAATCATAGAATGGCTTGGGTTGGAAGACACCTTAGGGCCCATCCCATCCCCTGCCATGGGCAGGGACACCTTCCACTGTCCCAGGCTGCTCCAACCTGGCCTTGGGCATCCAGGGGCAGCCACAGCTTCTCAGGGCCGCCTGTGCCAGGGCCTTACACCCTCACAGGAAAGAATTCCTTCCCAATATCCCACCTAGGCCTGCCCTCTGGCAGTGGGAAGCCATTCATCCTTTCTGTCACAGCCTCCTGGCAGCTCCCCCAGGTGCAGGTGGGGCTCGTGGTGCTCTGGGCTGCAGGTGAGCTCACCCCACTTGCCCCCCCACCCCAGGCCATAATTCACTGCTACTAAAGAATCATAACAGAGCTATTTACAGCAGCCATTAAGTAAGACAATATTTCAGCATTGATTTTGTGTCCTTCCCACTAGTGCACACAGCTTTTGATAACTCAAACCTTATGGATTTTTCTATAAACAAAAAATTATCCCCTGCAGCAGGGGGGGAGCGTTGGGCTGGTTACAGCAGGGACAGGGGGCTCGATGGGGCAGCACAGACACAACTCCTGCACTTGTGGCTTTTCTGGCTGGGGATTATCAAGAAGCCAGAAAAGGCTGTTTGAGAATTAGCAATGATGCAGTGTGGCCTCTGTCGACCTTTCAGCTGCCCATGAAACACCCTTTGTTTACTTTATTTAGTTATATTAATTTTTTTTTTTACAAGAGAATGCAGTGACAGGTTAAGGGAGAATGTCTTCACACTGGCAGAGGGCAGGGTTAGATGGGATATTAGGAAGAAATTGTTCCCTTTGAGGGTGGGGAATCCCTGGCACAAGTTACCCAGAGAAGCTGTGGTTACCTCATCCCTGGAAATGTTCCAGGCCAGGTTCATGGGGCTTGGAGCAACCTGGGATAGTGGAAGGTGTCCCTGCCATGCACAAAATGAGCTTTAAGGTCTTTCCGACCCAAGCCATTTCATGATTCTGTGGTTCTAATGAAATTCTAACTCTACACAGGAGACAGCAGCTCAGCATCCAAGGGCCCAGGAATTCCAAGGGGCTTTGTTTGCTTCCCTCTTCATCCAGGGGCTGCTCCTGCACAAAGATCCTCCTTTAATGGGAAATGTCCTCCCTCCCTCCATCCCTCCCCTGCTGTGAGCCACAATGTGCCAACACCTATTTTCAGTGTGCAAGGGTTGCAGGAGCCTTGTTCTGACTTCCTACACAAAACACCCTGGGAGCTCCCACAAATACACATTCAGAGCATGAAAAAAAGGGGCTGCAAAATCAAAAACTCAAGTACAGCCAAGAGGGGGGGAGGCTGTGGTTTGTAGGGGGGTGGTCTCCAGGGCTCAGCTATGCCATGGCTCCGTGTGGTGACAGAACAAAAGAGTGGTGGCACCTGAAGTCACCTTCCATCCCTCTGCATCAACCCACAGTGCCTCAGCTTTTTGCTGCATTACACCAAGAGCACACATGAGAAAATGCCCTTTTCTGTGCCTAGCTGGAGTTTTAATCACCTGAGCTCCTGAACAGCATCATTCACTTCAGGGGGGCAGAAACCAACTCCCAGTCCATGGGCACTGGTGCAGGAAATTAAGACGAATTCAGTGGCTGCACACAGGGAGTGGGAAGAAAATTATATAGCTTGGTCTCATCTCATGTGTCTGTGGAACATTAAATAAATAAAGAAATCTGAACACACACACCCTCCAGCCATAAAATGTTAGAGAAACCCTCGATGCACAGAGCGAGGGGAGGGTTGGCAGGAGGGGCAGCAATTTTGTTATGCTGGCAGTGGGTTCCTTCCCTCTCTTCCCAAAGGCAGCATTCCCTAACTTCATGGGACCCTTTGTGTCTCACTCACAGGAAATCAGAGGCTCTGAGGGGTAACTGAACCATGTCCAGCCCTGCAGGACCCTCAGCATCCAAGGATTTTCCCCCACCATGGGGCTGGCAGCAGTGCTGAGACACCAACAGTGCACGTACAGCACTGAGCTCTGTTAATGTTCCTGTTTGGGTGTTTGCAAACTGGTTTGGGTTTTTGGCTGGCTGGCTTGGATCACAAATCCCTGACTGTGACAGGAATGATTGCTGAAAGAACAGTGAGATAAAATTAATAAAACAATAGTAAATTATAAAGCAGCCTTGCTGGGTGATTTTATAAAGACAAAGGGGTCAGGGAAGTGATTGTGCTGGTCACAGTAAATATTTTTCTGGGTGATTACACTTGTGTACTGAATTTATTCCAAATCAAAAATTATGGGGATTTTTAGCAAAGAAACCAGCTCATGAATCAGTTAGTGAACAAACAAACCTTTAAACCTGCTCAGACTTCCTGTTCCTTAACAAGGCCCAGTATGGGCAACCCAGGCTTCTACAGCCCCCTAAATTCAGTGTCAGTTTGTCTGATTCTTTGTCATTTTGAGTTAGTCCAATTCCATTAGAAGGAGTTCCAGGAGGAGCAGGACTCAGCTGCTTGTTTCAGCCCCCTGTTTCAGGCAGCTCAGAAGGAAACTTTCACACCAGCTCACGCCCAGGAAACCTCTCCAGAAAAGCAAAAGTCACCCCCAATTTCAGCTGCACTCTTGATCCAAATAATACAAATTTCCTTTTCAACATGGAGAGGAATCTGGGAAACTGCTCAGAGATCTGCAAGACCTGTGCAGCACTTGGATTAGTAGTTCATGCCTTTGTGAAAGGATTAGCAGGATTGCACTGAGCTGAGGGTTAATATGAAAATAAATTTGCATTTCTAAGAATGTGAAGTCCATGATGCACATCCAGCAGCTTCCCGGCTCCCTCCATCAGATGTGTGCTTCAAGCACTGCAAAACATCCGGGATTACCTCCACCAGGGCCTTGTTCCAACAATACAGAGCTCTCAAAATTACAGATTTCAATCTCCTCAGCACTGTGGGCTTCAGGAAACAAAGGGATCCAGCCCAGACAGCATCAGCTGGAAAAGCTCTTCTCTGATCTCTCTCTGTGGAGTCCAGTCCTTGCCTGCTGTGACCATACACAGTGAAAAACACCCAAAATTTGCCCTGAGCAAAGCCCTTTGCAGCAGCAGTGGCACATGTGACAGGATGCTGTTCCCCCTGCTCACACCCATATGCAAACCCAGCAAAGTGTATAAATAAATAGCCGGTGTCACACGATTTATCTCCATTTGTCAGGAGTGACAGGATAACTCACTCGTGACTCCCCTGCTCCATCCTCTCCTCATTCACCAAGATTGATGCTCCTACAGATATTCCCCATCATGGATTTTATAGCCTGCAGGATGCAGGAGTTCCGTGTTTGCTGGGGACTCAGGGCAGCCACAGGAGAAGCACCCACAGGGTCCCACCTGCACCTCTCAGGGCTTGGTTTATTTCCCCCCTGCATTACAGTGATTTTGTCCTACACACCAGCACGTCTTCTCCACCCTGCTGTCCTGTCTGCTCCTGATCAGGGGGCTGGGACAGAACTGCCTGGGGTGCTGAGGGCAGGACAGAACTCCCAAGGATGCCAAAAGTAGGGCAGAACTGCCAGGGATTGCTCAGGCCAGGGCAGGCAGGTTCCACCCAGAGCTCCCTGATTCCTGTCCCAGCCAGGGGCACAAACCCTGTCCCAGTCTCCCCACTGAGCACACACGACGTCACTGGAGCAAGAACCAGCATTCCTGTCCTAGGCTGCAATACAGGACATGCCCAAAAGTTTGTATTGTGTCCCCAGCTGTTCACCCAGCTGTGGCAGTGATCCTGATCTCTGTGGGGATCTCTGCTGTTCCTGTTCCAGCTGTTCACCCAGCTGTTGCAGTGTTCTTTATCTTGCCCACAGCCCATCCTCCCTCCAGGAGATCTCTCCTGTTCATGGCCATGCAGTCCCAGGGCAGGGCTGATCAAATTCCATCATCCCACTGGGAGATGCTCCAGCCAGGGCAGGAGCCGAGCATTTCCTACCCAGATCAAAGGGGAGATTTGGAACAGCAGAGCAGCCTTTTCCCACTGGATCCCAGAGGAAAACCAGAGCCTTGCACATCATCCCTGCAGCTTTGGAGGAAAACTGCACCTTGTGCAGGAGCCCTGCTCCAGCAGAACCACATCTGTCACTGCAGGAGGATGCAGCCACCATGGAATGGGACTGCACCAACCCTGACTGACTGACGGGGGCACCTTGGATTCTCCCTCTGCCCCTGCTCTGGGTTTGTTCTCTGGAATTCTGGATTTCTATTCTAATTTTCCCAGTAAAGAACTGTTATTCCTATTCCCATATCTTTGCCTGAGAGCCTCTTGATTTCAAAATTATAATAATTTGGAGGGAGGGGGTTTACATTCTCCATTTTTAAAAAAGAGGCTCCTGCCTTTCTTGGCAGACACCTGTCCTTCAAACCAAGACAATTCCCAGTGAGTTCCCCCAGCTGTCCTGGCTCTGCAGGGGTCTCACCCTGCATCTGCTTGGTCCAGTGGGTTTGGAAATTACTCACAAAAACTCCTTATTTCAAACACAAGTGGCAAGGAAGCACATTTATGGCCTGACCATATCCCCAAGGCTTTCTGTGCCCCAAACCGTGATTGTCAGGGACACAAGGGAATTAACAACCAGTCTGATCTAACCCCCACCTGTGGAAGAGCAGCAGCAGCTGCTGGGTGGCACAAGGGGCACAGAACCTTCCCCTTCCTCTCAGGGGCTCCGTGGGCTCTGAATTCCCCCTGGTTTCCCCCAGGGCTCTGTGCCAGTCGGGAACACAGAGTTCCAGCACTGCTACCTGACAAGAAACACTTGAAACTCCCTGGAGAACAGAATGATCTTAAGGCTGGCATAAAGGATAATGACAAGATTACAACTCACATAGTGAAAATAATAATGAATTAAGGTGATGGTATTTCCCAATCTTATTTCCAGCCTGAATAAATTGAGTTGGTGCCGATTTCTCTCCCTGCTGCTGGGCTGGTAGATGGGATTCTGCTGCAGGTGGAGAGTGATGCCTGCAGCTCTGGAATGGGACAAGGTGGCAATATTTCTAATATTTCTAATATACTAAGTTGGACACAGGATCTTTGGAATTATAAATAAACCACGAGTTCATATGTCACTGTTGTAAATACCACCAGAAAACTCACCTAAATATTGATTTATTCATTACATTAAAAAAACTAACAGAACTTTCTCTGCCTTGAAAATTTTCTCCAGGCTTCAAAACATGCCATCATCTCTTATTGTGTTTTTTTGTTTCCTTGGCTTTTTTAAGGAGATAAATATTTTTAATATCACATAAATATGGATTGGCACAGTCATCTGGATTTTTTCAGGCCTGTTTCATATGCTGCTCCCACTGCTCAATCTGGAATTATACCCATTCTCTGTTTCACCTTTACCCTCCTCCTCAATATTTTAGATTCAGATTTTCTCTACTGCTAGATCTGTACATACAGCACTCTCACTCTTTTTTTGGAGATGATGGATTTGGATAACAATGATGGGTACAAAGTCAGGACAACCCCCTCCAAGGGAAAACCAGGATTGGGAAAATTATCATTTCCAACAAGATTGCTGGAACCTAGGTAATAAATATCCCAACTGCAAATGCTGGGTGGTAATTTGGCAGTGAGGATTGAGGGACATTAACCCAGAAGAAATGCTGTGAGCAGCTGGAGCTGCTACCCTGAGCTGCCTCACCCAGGCCTGGCTCCACACTCCTGCTCACAGCAAAATGTTTTACAGCTAGTTCTATTTAAAGACCACTGTGGACTAATTCACAATCAATCCTAAACCCATGTAACAAAACAGATGATAAAACTTGGAGACAAACTTGGAGACAACCCAAAAAATAACATCCCAGTGATGCCTTTTTTGGGCTTACCTAAAACAGAGGCCAGACAAAATTAAGAGAATAAGAAGGGGTTCTATTTATTGAAGGGCCTTCAGGTACATTTAGGGCAGACAAAACCCCTCAGGGGTTACACCCAAAATGGACAATGGTCACAGGTTTTCACACTTTTATAATTTTGGTCCATTTGTATATTGGGGGTTAATCTTCCAATTCCAGCTCCAGGTAATGAAGTCATTTACCCCAAGTTTGCTCCCCCAACTCACTTTTGTTTCCATCTCTCAGGCCTGAGGCAGTGAGGTGTCCTTGATTGCCAGCCTGGAGAGGAATTGTTGTGTCTGCCCAAAATGGGAGAGCAGCAGCTCACACTGGATCTGGAGTTTGGAGTCAGACACTAAAGAATTGCAGGGTTACAAATATATGAAAAATATAAAAGCTAAAATCCTAAGGCATCACCAGGACACAGGATCATGTGTGGTTAAATTTCAGCATGAACCCTCAGTACCTCTGGGCATGATGAGCTATCAGATCTCTCCTCAGTGCCACTGCCTGGAATTATGTGAGAATTTCCCAGCTCCTGGGCAGGGATTCAATCCAAGCCTCCACGATGTCAAGGAGGACTCGCTGCTCTCCTGAGCCCCCACACAGCCTCCCCTCACACGGTCTGCAAATGACATAATTCTCTGAACAGCCATATAATAACATTGTTCTTTATTGCCAACAGCCACCCACAAATGGAAAAGACCTTGAGCTGCGAGAGGTGGGAGGCAGCCAGAGCTCCCTCCTAAAGAAAATAAGGCATTTAGCTTATAAATATAAAATGATCAAATAAAGCAATTAGTGCAGAATTGCACATATAGAGAGTGATTCACCTCTAATTGGGTTGTTCTCAAAGCAAATTAACTTTGAAATGAGGAATGTTAAAAAGATTAAAAAAAAAAAAATATGGAATTCTAATTACTGCAGAGGAAGGAGCTGGGGGAAGTTTTGCCCAACAAAAGAGCAAGGAAACGGTGAAAGCCCACACCTTCACTGCTTTATGGTTAAAAACAAGGTGATCAGAGGGCTGGAGCATCTGTGCCATGAGGAAAGGCTGAGAGGGGTGGGATTGGTCAGCCTGGAGAAGAGAAGCTTTGGAGTGACCTAATTGTGGCTGAAGGGAGCTGCAGGAAAGAAGGAGAGGGAATGTTTCCAAGAGCCTGGAGTGACAGGACAAGAGGCAATGGCTCCACACTGCCAGAGGGCAGGGCTGGATGGGATACTGGGGTGAAATTCTTGGCTCTGAGGGTGGGGAGACCCTGGCACAGGGTGCCCAGAGCAGCTGTGACTGCCCCTGGATCCCTGGCAGTGCCCAAGGCCAGGCTGGGCAGGGCTGGGAGCAGCCTGGGACAGTGGAAATGTCCCTGCCATGGCAGGGGATGGAACTGGACGATCTTTAAGGTGCCTTTCAACCCAAACCATTCCATGGTTCTGCAGTTCTCTGGATGACTCAAAACCAGCAGCTGCTTCTTCCTGCATGTGCCTCATTCCCAGCCCTGGTCTAAAGCAATCTCTGGTGCACAGTTTGAAGTTCTAAGCTGGACACCCCTTGTGCCCTGTGGGGTCCCTGTCAACCCCAGCAGTGCCACAGCAGCCCCCAGGTGACCCAGGACAGCCCCTGAGAGGGCACAGGAGGAGGACACAGCTGAGATACACCACAGAGCAGGGCTGGAGGCTCCAAACCCCCAGTGCCACATCCATTCACCTTCCCCAGCACCAGTGCCAGGTATTGGATTTGATGCAATCCATACCTGCAGCGATTCTGCTCCTTGACTGTTCCCATTGCAGTTTATACCTCTGCTCGCCGCTGAAATTACGTTGCCTACGGCCCTTTATTGATGGACTGGAGAGGTAATTAAAAAGGAGGCTTTTCAGAAAAATCCTGTCTAAACACTGGGAGAAAAATCCATATGAATACTCTTTCAACTCGGAGAAGGACAGAGGAGAACATCCTCACAGTTACAATGATGTTCTAAAAAAAATCTATTAAACCAGGTAGTGCCACATATCTGATGTATTATGAATGTATTAATATGGAATTGGTTTTTTATAAATATTAATAAGAGCTAACATCTAAAGAAGGAGCCTGGGACTTACATTCTTAATTAATCCAAAATTCACATCACCTCTAAAAATACACATGCATTTCATTATGTTAGCCCAATGCCTAGGAGCAGACAGTTGTAAAAACACCAGAAATGAAGGCACAGAAAGTCCCCCCTAATTCCTTCAGTCCCTGCCTTAACCTTTGCCATCATTGCTCCAAGGAGGGAGACAGGCAGGTTTGGCTCTGGGAAAACGATTCTCAGGTGTGAAAAGGACAATTATTCTGCTTTTGTTTTAATCATTGTCCCAATTCCTGTTTCATTCCTTCCACTGGAGTTTTCTTCAGGTATCTCATCCCCTAATGAAGTTTGGGGAAGGTTCAAATCTCTCTTTTCAAATATTTTCCAGACATAAAACATTTTCCTGCCAGCTGAATGCTGGCCATTGTCTAGAATTTGTGCTCATTTCTCAAGGATGCTTTTAAAAACCTCGTGAGGATGAGTTGCTCTGGATAATGCACAGAAGCCCAAGCACAATGGCAAAAATTCCACCTTTAGTCACCAGCTACAATTTAGAATTCTGCAGCTCAGAAGAGCTATTCTCATTAAATCGGGGCACGGTTTCATGTGGATATTTTATACTCTCTTTAAAATGGGATGATGTGGGCTTAACTCGGCTCAGTTGGGACCAAAAAATAAAAAGGCACTTGGTGTGTGACCAAAAGTGGAGCATCCTGCCTCCAGTGCACACTGGTTTGGAGCAGCTTCCCCTGACAAAGGGCTCTGGGCACTCCCCAACCTTCCCTTCCCCAGCCCAGGGCTGCTCCAGACTCTCTGCTAACCAGCAAATACAGCTGGTAAAATTAAAAATAACACTGTCGAGAAAATTTTGCTCTACAGAAAATTTATGGGCATGAAACAGGATATTTTTTTCCACTAACATAAAAGTGTAGCAGATAAAAGAAGACAGAAAGGCTAAATATTATAAATTAGTGGTTTATCAGCATTTATTAAACTCTCTGAGCCTGGGCTGCACACAGCTCAGCTGCTCGGGTCTGGGATTCCAAAACTGCAGCCTGTGACCACACTGATCCACCAGGAATTTCCCTCTCGTTAACATAAATCCAGTGTGGACACCCGAGAAGAAATAATAACTTCTTTGTGTCATTATTAAAGGGATTACAGAGACACTATTATTGCACAGTGTTTTACTGCTAAATGATTTTAAGACTGGCCTTATAGATCTTTCTCCATTAGTCAATAAGATAAAATACTAATTACAGCAGGAAGGGGTTGGAGTGAATGTGGAGCTGCTCTTGGAGGAACAGCAATGTGTTAAATTATGGGCTGCTCATGGGAGAGCCTTGATCTGAATTCTGTCACTTTATTCACACTTTATACACGCCTGGATTTACGTAAAGGATACACCAACAGCAGCTGCTTTCCCAAAGGTTTGGTATCTCATACCCACACACACATTTTTATATTATTTCTGTGAACAGACAGTGCACAAAGAACTTGAATTTATCAACTTCCCATGGCATAAGTGCAAGTAATGCTCAACTTTATCCCTGCACCACCCCAAGCACCACCAGCTCCTGGTTCATGGGAGTCTTGAGCTGCAGGAACAGCAGCAACACAAAGGAGTCACATCTCATCAAGACCTAAATGTTAAAAATTATTAAATCACCATATAAGCAAATTTAATAAAAAACCGAACACAGCAGAATGAAACATAATTTATTTTTTTTTTCCCTTCTTATTTGGCCAGCCGCTAAATTCCTAGATACGTTTTATTTCAGGCAAATGCAGGGTTTGGTGTTTAAAAATTAAATTCTCCCTCTGCGTGAGGCAGTGCCTCGTTAACGGGTGACCTACTTCGCCGGCAGCCCCGCATTGTTTCGCTCCCCGCTCCCCATTGATCACATTTTTGCTGCAAGCACAATCTTCAAGACCTTCCTCCTGGGTTCACATTTAACTCATCTCCTGCATTTTTCACGGGTTATTCTAAAAGGCACTTTCACACTCTCACCCCACACAGAAGCTGATGCCTTTTAGATGCCAATTGAAACGTTCCCCCCGTGCTGTCCCTGTCCTATTATGCCTAATCCAGTCCCTTGTTAGAAGTGCATTCAAAGCCATTTACGAGGCAGGAATACATAAAGATCAGTTCATCAAACCGGATGCTTGGAATTTACAGACACTTAAACATTGTACTTTCTATCAAAACCTGTCACATAATTAAACATCACATCAGAGGTGGAACGAGCTCCATGGCAGCGTTTTAATTCATTATCTCCGTAGATCCTGGCACTTCCTGAGCACTTGAAGGTGCATTTGCCTTCATATCAGATTGCCCACATCAAACAAGGCAACGAGGAGAGCTGGAGGAACCGGGGGGAAAATCCTCTTAACAAGCTTTCCTCCCAGCCAGTCAGAACATCAGCACCAGGGAATAATCCCCCCTGGACAGAGAGCCTGGACTCGGTATGGGGTGGAGGGTATTCATGCTAAAATACTAATTTAAAAAAAAAAAGAAAATAAAAACTGAAAACATAAACAAAAATCAGACAAAAAAACTCAGCTAAATTCCTTTTAATACCTGTTTGGATTCTTTACCAAAAAGTTAAACAGTGAGATTATTCTGAAAGCAAATAAACAAAACCCAGGAACCCCCAAATCTCCATTCCTCCAGGAATCCCCAGGATCACTCAAGGCCAGGTTGGAGGAGCTGTCAGAAACCTGTCCCTGGAAGGTGTTTCTGCCCACATCGGGGAGATGGAATTGATCTTTAATTTCCCTTCCAACCCAGGCCATTCCACAATGCAGGCAATGTCCAGCTTCTCACTCTTTCAGGAGGTCAGGAACAGGAACAGGGACTCCACATCCCCTCTGGGACTGCCCAAAAATGAGCTGGGACTTACAACTTGTGTTTGCAATTCCTGCTGTAACTTCAAGGAGGTCTCTTACTCCAGCCCATCCTGCAGGGAAGAGGGATGTGCTGCTTTCTGTTCTGCTCCACCAGCAGTCCCTCAGTAAAGTCTATTGACAAACCAAGCTGGGAATATTTCTCTGGGGTTCCTCTGAAAACCCTTCCTGGTTATTTTTCTGAGTCACAATTAGTGTGAAGGCTGGCACTGCAGCCACTGCTAAATGCCACTTTCTTAAATTTTTCTAACGACCTTTTTATGCCTTTCTACCTTTCTCTCCTTGGTATTTCAACAAGGTGCCCAGAGTCTCAGGAGAAAAGAGAACTGAATACTTATTCTGTAGCACTTCAGAGAAGTGGTCTCCAGAACCCCTCACCTCGACACCTCTGGAGGCAGAACTAAATGTCACCAAGGAATCTCTCATTTCTTGAGGCAAATTAAACAGAGGTTGGCCTCAGTTGCACATTTGACAGCTGCCATTCAAACTTCCAAGGGATCTTTTATCCCCAGCTTCATCTGACAGATCTCACTCTGCCCACAGGTCAGTGCCACCCACTGCTGTGGCACCAACAGCACAGGAGAGGAAAGGTCCCAAATCCTAAAGGAATGTCACAGTCATGCCAGGGCCAGACTCTGCATGGGCAGGACTGAGGGAAGGACAGGACCTGCTGTCCCTGGACCTGCTGCTGCCCAGTTCATCACGTCACAGGTGCTGATTCTTTTCTGTTTCCATTACCACACAATAAGTTTAGCTTCTTTTAAACGTTCATTTCCAAAAAAAAAAAAAAAAATCACCTTCCAAAGCCACTGTAAAACCCATCCTTTTAAAGTTATAATTGCTATTTTCAATTTTCTAACTTTGCATGTGTTAAAACCGTTGTTTTAACTCTTTTTCCTTCTTCTTTTGCACGGAGTGATTGCAAGGCAGAACAAGAGACTCCGTCTCCCCCACCGAATGTGTCCTGTTCACTCTGTACTGTGCCTGCTCTTACCAAAGGACGTTACCTCACACTGAAGGCCCTTGAAATTCAGGAAGCTCAGCCCTAGGGGTGTCACGATGGGCTTTTTCCTGCTCGACTTTTGCACAAGACAGCACTGAAAATATACAGATCCTCCAACAGCTCCTCCAGCAAAAGGAAAGAGGCAGCTTCATCTCCTGCCCACATTTACTCTGGAACAGAAGCTGCACTTAGCACCTGATTGGCACTAATGGATAGGGCCTTGCTCTCCTGCCTACTGCCATTAGGAATTATCCATGTCCTGAATAAAATGATTGAATTTGCCATGCTCTGTCCCACTTCTGCAATGTATCTTCATCTTTTTTTTTGCATTCATTTCCAAAAATTAATATAAAGAAAAATTATGAAACACAGCTCATATCACATTCCTCATGTCCTTCCTGTGGTCCTTACAGACCTGATGAAATAATATCAGCAGGGGTTTTTAACCAGCTGGTTGGTAGCACCTCTGAAAAGTTAATGCCCACTGAAGATGTTAAGTGACTGAGGCTGGAAGCTGCAGGAATATCTTCTCTGGGCTCTGTGCTTGTCCTTGAAACCAATTTCTGTTAGGGACATTCTGTGCCTGTTAGTATACAAACCAAATTCATATATTTGCAAATGATGCAAAGGTTTCTTCTGGTGATTACTCCATCCTAGGAGTGTCCTTGGCAATCTCCCCTTGCAGAATATATAGCTCAGCCTGCAAGTGCCAGGGTGACAAAGCTGGAGCTCACACTAATGTGGCAGATCAATCACTTGACTGAAAGATACACAGACACAGAAAAGGTGGTTTATATCTGTCATATTCAAGGGTAAACTTGCAGCACTTGAGAAGACTGCTCAGATAACTCTGCACAGCAGACAGTGCTGCTGGCCTCGGTGTCTAATCAAAAGAAAAATATGTTGTCTGTTTAACAATACCAACAGTTTTGAGACTCCTCAGAGCAGTTAACCCATGGGCAGCGATCAAAGGCATTTGAAGTTTGGCTAAGAACTAACTCAGATGATTGAAACCCCGCCATGTAAATTTTAGTCATTGAAAAGTCAAGCTGAGCCATCAAACAAAAAATAGTGGCTCTATCCTGACGTATCAGGGAACAGGCATTGTACTTTCCAGGTGATAAAGTGCTGGAGAGCACAAGCTTCCGAGCAGGAGAAACCTCCAGGCTTTATCCTGCAGCCTGCATACATCAATGGGAAAGTTCAGACAAGCTTTATTTTAGGGTGTTCAGAGTTGAAGGTCATGCTGCATATCACCAGGATGAAAAATTCTTATTTCTCCTGGAAAGATCCCAAATAACATCTTGTGAGTGATGCTGCAATTGTCTACCCTGAAATAAAAACACAACACAGGGTGTGAAATTGCTGATATGAGCACCCACCTCTACCAGCAAGGACTAAGAACCTGTGGAACAGAAGCCCATGGAAATGGCTCCATCAGCACCTTTATTTCAAACAAAAGATGTTTTAAATGATAACACTAACAGAAATTCTCTTTGTATGGATATTTCTATTTTTTTCCCAAACTTCAGGCCATTTGCAGTGTCAGCAGCAGAGACACGAGAGCCAGGGCTGGGTGGCTCCTTGCAGGGTCCTCTGTTCCATTTTTTTCTGCTAAGAGAAAAAGGGAACAAGGTCCTCATGGGAGTCTGGTTTTATTCCCTCTTCCTGCAGTAACCCCTTCATTTCCTGGCCTGTTTCTGCCACATCCAGCAGAGTGTAGATGTCAAACTCCTGTTGCAACCAATTCCTCGAGAAGAGTCAGGAGAGAGAGCACAGAGAGCAGCAGGACTACAGGGTGGGAGCCTTTAGTTTGTGCTCTGAGCTTCCAGCAAACACCAGAGAGCCCCCAGGGGACAGAGACTGGGTGAGGAGGGATGGGGGACAAGGATTGGAGGGATGCAGGATGGGGAAGGAGGATTTGGGGATGGAGTGAGGAGGAATGTGGGTGGCTCCTGCTTCTCTGCTGTTGAAGCTCTTTTTGACCACTTCGAAGTTTAGAGAAGCAGAATACTGAGAGTATTGGGTCCTTTCTTTGTCTGGTGCATATCACAAAAAAAAAAAGAACAATTAGCAGCTGTTAAATTCCACTGCAGTTGGTCATCCTTATTATTCATTATGTAATAAAGCTTTTTGCTTAATTAAGAAGGACCAGCTGACACCCCAGTGAGGGAACATGACCTACTGGACATGTGCTACTTGAGTTAATTTGCCTTAAAACTATTCTCATTTAAAACTATTCTCATTTAAAACTATTCTCATTTAAAACTATTCTCATTTAAAACTACGTCTCTTAAGAACCCCACGCTGAAGTTCTGGCATCAGTGTAAAAAACATTAAATTACATCAAACCCTCCTCATACCTCAGGGAAAGCCCCGAGTTTTGAGGGGTCCCCACAGATCAGCAGCACGTGGAATGTCAGGTTAGGTCTTCCATTTCTGGCCAGTGAGAAAGTCTTCAAACTGGGAAGGCACAGCAGGCAAAGACTGCTGTAGGTAACAGGAAGGACAGACAGATGAATCAAAATCTTGCAGGATCAAGAACTTTCCGCAGAGAAATTTATTTATTTATTTATTTATTAAAACACCCGCATTAATTGATCAGATTTCACACACGCACATGCTGTAACACACACAAAAAAATAACTTCGAGAGCAAATAGTCAAATAAAAACCCTAGAAACCTCTTCTGCAGTATCTGTATTTTTCTTTGTTATAGTGACCTCCAGAGGTACCAGGTAACAACTGAACTTCCCGAGTCAGAAACAAGAGTTCACTACCCCGGTTCCATCACTGCAGCTCTGGGCTGTCGGAGATAATGGGTTTTATATGCGAAGTGCAAGGTGGAAATTCCACTGGGGAGAGGCAGAGAGAACCATCAGAACCATCTGCTGCAATTTGTGCTGGCTTTAATCAGCACCTGAAGGTTCCTCCCCGAGGGCTGCTCATCCCGTGACCCCTGCTCCCCTCAGCAGCATCCGTGCCTTGTGAGCCCTTTTCTCTGCTCCTCACACAAATCCGGGCTGTGTCCTCACATTTCCCTCCAGCCTGGATCCTCAGCAGCTTCACAGGCAGGGACAGCAGGCTGCCAGCAGCACAACCTCAGACTGGTGGGCACTTGTAGGAGACAACAACAACAACAGACCAGGCTCTGTCTCTGCATCCCCCCCCCAGACAAGACCCTTTTCTGACAATTCTGCACAAAACATTGAGGGGTTTTGGGACAAACTTCCCAGACACCACAAGGGATGGAGTTATCTGTGAGGCTTTCCTCCTGTCAAGGAGCTGTCCTGATCCCATGGGAGCCTTGATCCCATGAAGGCACCTTGATCCCATGGGAGCCTTGATCCCTTGATCCCATGAAGACACCTTGATCCCATGGGAGCCTTGATCCCTTGATCCCATGAAGGCACCTTGATCCCATGGGAGCCTTGATCCCTTGATCCCATGAAGGCACCTTGATCCCATGGGAGCCTTGATCCCTTGATCCCATGAAGGCACCTTGATCCCATGGGTGCCTTCACTGCTGTCCCTTCCAGGCAGGGGAGTGATGCTGCAGTGGATGCACAGATGGGATAACAAACACGAGGGATCCTCACTGCAGCTCCTGCCACAGCCACACAACTCCACCCATGTTAGGTGAATGGCATGAAGAGCCTCCGTGGGCAGAGAGTATGGCAGGCTGGATTTGGGTGCACTTACTAACCCACTTTTATTTCCTAATCAAATTCCCCATCCTGGATGGTGTTTACGCAACAACTCATTAAATCCTTCATAACTGCATTACTTTATTCCAGTTTAAATTGCAGACATAGCCTGGTTTTATGCAAACAAATACTTTCTGAGTAACTTCGAGCTCCCAAGTACACTAATTAAATCTGTCACATGCACAGTGGAATTTTAAATTATATTTGCTCAATCCTTTAGCAGTAAATGGTGCTTTGAACCGAGTATACAATGAATGAAATCACATTCCTCGGTCTGTTCAGGGGAAAGGAAGTGGGAATTCTGAATCATCATCAATTCAATTCTCTGCTGTTTTTTGTTGAATCATAGTCAGCATGCTGGACCAGCACCACCCAGGCTGAGTGTTTGCAGAGAATGTTCTAATTCATGTGGGCATTCCAGAGCGTGTTGGTAACAGATGGAGGCTGGAAAGGACAGAAATTGTTCAGGACATGCTTTGTCGTCTTCTGCTCAGTGTGGGCAGAGGCTCAGCAGGTATTCCTGCAGCAATCCCACTATTTCTATTTCTAAGATGCCACTTCTCCAAAATCCATGTGGACCTGTTCCATGGGCTTCAGCTGACTGAAAAGCTACATCGTGGTGGATTTTGCCTCAGAGGCTACAAAATCAGGGAACCACAGAACCATTTAGATTAGAAAAGACCTCCAGGATCACCAAGTCCAAATTTTGCTGGACTTTGTTTGACATGGACAAAGAACAAGAGAAGTGAAACAGAGAGGGGTGACACAGCCCTGAGCTCTCCCCACCAGGCTGTGCAGCCCCTGGGACACACACGGATCCTCCTCTGGGATTGATCCCACTCCCTGCCAGCCTGGCTGAGCATGGAGGACTCAGGGCACTGGGACTTCCTTGGTTGTTAATTCCCTCTGTGAATGAACCTCACGGGGGGAGCTCGCCAGGGAACCCCCCCAGGTCCCTGGAGTGGCTCCAAACCCTGCAGCCACAGGAAGAACCATCCCACAGCCTGGCCAGCAGCTTTTCCTCTGCGTGCAGGAGCTCTCACTCACTCTAAACACTTTATTAGCATTTGGGGAATAGCAAAGCATTGGAG
This sequence comes from Sturnus vulgaris, assembly GCF_052056855.1. NCBI lineage: Eukaryota > Metazoa > Chordata > Aves > Passeriformes > Sturnidae > Sturnus > Sturnus vulgaris. Next base: position 4,144,372 of record NC_142266.1, read on the forward strand.
TTAAAGTGGTGGCTGAGTGAGAAAACACTGCACATTTCTTAGCTTTAATATAAGAGTGGCTGGGAATGGTCTTTAGCTCTATTACAGCAACATGCATCGTGTTTACCATGGGCACGGTGTATTCCTGATTGCCCCGTGTTTCTGAGAGGCCAGCATGCATAATTCATGGGGGAGGCTGGCTCAGGACAGAAATATCCCTTCAGTTTATCACTGAGCTGCAAAAGACTTTTCCCTCCTGGTGCCTGTGCTGCTCTTTAAACCCCTCACATGCTTGGCTGTGTGTTCTCTGCAAAGCACTTGGCACGGTTTGCTCAAAATAAATAATAAATACCAGCACTCATGTTGGACAGGACCTCCCTCCCTCCTCTTCCCCACCATGTGTTATCTCCTCCTGGCAGGGAGCAGCCAAGGCCAGGCTCAGACTTTTCTTCCCTCCTCCTCCTCCTCCTCCTCCTTCCCAGCCTGAGCACAAGGGTCATCCTCATCCTGGAGATGAGGGGAGCAGGAAAGATGTTTGCTTCAAGGTCCTCAAAGAGAGTGCAACAGGCACAACCAGGCCTTAATTTCTAATTTCTAATTTTTTTTTGGTATTTCCTCCCTCAGTATCCCATTCCTGCACTCAGTGGAACAGCAGAGCTGGGTCAGGTGTGAAGTGCTTGGCTCTTCCTGCACCAGCAGGGTCCTACAGCTCCTGATCCTTCTCCAGGGGAGCAGGGGGAAAATCCATTTCCTTGCTGAGGAGCTGGTCAATCTCTGCCAGGACTTGTTTCCTTTAATGTATTATTGAAGGAGCTGAAGGATCACACAATCCCAGAACGGTTTGGGTTGAAAGGACCTTCAAGCCCATCCCATTCCTCCCCTGCCATGGGCAGGGACACCTCCCACTGTCCCAGGTTGCTCCAAGCCCCATCCAACCTGGCCTGGGACATTTCCAGGGATCCAGGACCTTCTCTGGGAACCTGTGCCCGGGCCTCCCCACCCTCTCAGGGAAGGATTTCTCACACAGTCCAGCTCTGCACAGCCCTGGGCTCTCCCAGCCCCCATTCCTGCTGCAGAGGACACAGCCAGAGCTGCCTCCTCACACAGCAATCCCAAGGAACTGGTGATGCTCAAACACAGCTTTCCCCTCTAGGCCTTAGAACTCTGCAACCCCGTATCCAAATAATCCTTTCAGCTCATAACGTATTTTTAGACATCCCATTAATATTTAACGAGACAGCCCACAGCAAGTTAGATAGCACAGCAATTAATTTTTAAATGCTGACATTTATTACAGCATGTAAGCGCTACCTAACTTGCTGTGGGCTATCTGGATAAATGTCAGTTAAATATCTAATAATTCCTTACAATTTAATCTGAACATAAAAAAAAAAAAAAAAAAAAAAAAGGCCCTGTAATTATCCATTATTTTAAAAATTTGATCGAGATTTTAATTTCGGCATTTAGGTTTCTCTCGCACCCATCCCTGCTTCAGCCTCTAAGGCGAAGTCATTTTTGGTAATTAATTTATACATTGATTAATTTAGTTTCATCTAATGTTTAAATCCATGCTTGGAAGGCCCAAGATACAGCAGAAGAAAAACTGATTAATGTTGCAACAGGCTGGCAGGACACCCAGCAGATGGACCTGGCATTCCCAAAGGGAAGGGCCAGAGGATCAATTATGCAGGAATGAGCTTTGGGAACCACCGAGCATGGACAGGCTGAGCCTGCCCCACATCCAGGTAAATCCAGCTGCCATTCCAGGTAAATTCCTTCACAGCAGAGGTGTTGAGAATTGGTTAACAGCTTCGGCAATCAAAGGAATTCCGAACAAAAGATTTTTTGCTATGACAGAATAATTTAAAGTTATTTTAAATAGAAGGATGAAAAGCTTCAAATTTGTACAAACTCTGAAAACCTCCCTTGACAGTAGTTCGGGCAGCCTCTGTACAAAGGGGTTTCCCTGTCACGATATGGGAGCAGAAAAGATCATTTCTGCACAGAAATCACAGCTCAGAGTTAGGGATTTTTCCTCCCGGAATGGTTTCTCTGATTCCAGGAGCAGCAGATGCTCCCCGAGCCTGATCCTGCCCAGCCCCTTGTCCCAGGGTGTGAGGAGCCAGTGAGGCTCCGTGGGAAACACACAGCTCTGGAAACAGCTCTGCTTGTACCTCATACATTCTCCTGTCATTTTTTATTCCCTGGGTATTTTATTGCTGAGGGATATTTGCATGAAAATAGAATCTTTGTTTCATAAGAATTCATCTGCTCTTGTAATGCGTTCCTGGAGGAACTGACAGTGAATGAACACGCTGCATTTCTCATGTTCTCACATACACACAAAAAATTGCCAATTACTTAAATTATTGTATCTTTTGGAGGCTTAATTTTCCTCCATGAATTTCCTGTTCAATCAATGCCACAGTAATCCTGAGCCCTGAATGGGAGGAAGGTGCCAAGCAGTGGCTGCATGGACCTGACAGGAGATTTTCCAGGAGGCTCTGGAGTTGGGGAATTGCTGTGTTTAAATTCTGCACAGCAGCTGTGACAGGACAGGGGTGACAATAACAGCAAGAGCTTCAAGATGGGACATAGAGAAGAGAAATTCAGGGGTTGAGCTTCCTCCCTGCATCAAAACCTCTGGAAACATTCTTCCCCCCCTCCCAAGAGAGGTCTTTGCCCTCAGGGCAATGGGTGTAAATGAGCACATTCCAGTTTTTCATAAAAATAGATTACTTTGGGGAGGCTGCCCGTAACAACACACTTCTCACATGCTTCAGTTCGCAGGGTTTTAATCAAAATTTTCTTTGAGATGCTTCCCAAAACCTTCACAGAAATATTGTGTTTTCCAAAGGCTGCGGGAAAAACACGTGTAATTGGAAAAAAAGCAATACCAGCTTTGGGAATGAACCTGGTAAAGTTCCCAATTAAAATTTGTTTTAAAAACCAAACAAAACTTTACAGAGAAGAAACCAAGGCTCATAGCAAAGGGGAAGGTTCAGATTCACTAAAAACAATTTATCAGAAGGGTTTTCCACGCCACCTTGGTTTGCCATCCCTTCCCTTCCCAAGGACATGGGAGGGAGGCTTTAACCAGCACCATGGGGCTTTCCAGCCACAGGACCATTTCCATTAATTGTCCTTCCAGGAATCAGAGTAAATAAGATGAAAGCCTCTGTCTGTGGTGCTTCTGAACCAGGTTTTCTGTTCCCTTACCCTTATTTAATTGGAACAAATGTACCCACTTAGATCTACATATCTTCCAAATTTCCACTGTCTCCTGCAATTCACGCCAATCTTTTATCACCTGATAAACAATCAGGTTCTTTACTTGCCTAATTCTGCCTCACTTGCTGCCAGGTTCCCCAGCTCCCGATCCATCCAGCCTGTGCACATGTTCATTAGCTCCATCCATCTCAGCTGTACGAGCTAATGGAGCTGAAAAAGCTGCAGGAATGTTCCCTCCCAGTGCAGGCCGTGCAGGGGGAACCTGCAGAATTCCCTGCTGCAGACACAGCTGGACAGGGACAGGGGGTAGTGACAGAGCCCAGCTCACCTCCCTGGATGAGGCTGCAAATTCTGGCCTTTCCTGGTCAGGTTTTCCCTTCTCCTTGTGTCAGCTGCTGGCAGGTTTCAGTTCTCCTGATTTGAAAGAAAAGCAAGTACATGGAAAAAGGAACAAACAGAATTAATCCAAAAACACAGACTAAAACTAGTTTCACAATTGTGGTGTAATGGAGGTGCTTGGGAGCAGCAATAATGAAGATATTAAGTATACAGTGCTGGAGTATAAAATTTCAACAGCTAAATATCAGCTCCTGTTCTCATTCCTTCCAGTTGCCCAAAATATGTCTGTGCCCTGTTTCACTTCCAAATGCAGAATTATGCATATCCAGGAAGAATTTCTCCATGGAAAGGGTGGTGAGGCATTGGAATGGGCTGCCCAGGGTGGAGTCCCCAGCCCTGGAGGTGTCCAAGGAAGGACTGAATGTGGCACTCAGGGCTCTGGGCTGGGTGACAAGGTGACCAATTCCCACTGGTTGGACTGGATGGCCTTGGAGGCCTTTTCCAATCTCAACGACTCTGTGATTTTCTGCATTAAAGAAAACAACATGAAACCAAGCACAGCCACAGGCATGAGCAGAGCTTTTGGCTGGTTGGATACCAACAGGGCAGAGCCAAAATCAGCAGCACCCCATTGGGGCTGGGGGTGCTGGAGAAGCTCCTGCCACAATGACCTTGAATCCCCTCCCCAGGACACTGCTGAGAGCTGAAATGCAGCAGTGGCAGTGGCAGCGTTCATCCAATCCCACTCGTCCTGATGCCTTTTCTGGACACCTTAAAAAAAGAGGCCAGGCAAAATTAAGGGAATAAAAAGGGGTTCTATTTATTGAAGAGCCTTCAGGTACATTTAGGGCAGACAAAGCCCCCCAGGGGTTACACCCAAAATGGACAATGGGTCACGAGTTTTCACACTTTCATAAGTTTGGTGCATTTGTATATTGGGGGTTAATCTTCCAATTCCAGCTCCAGGTAATGAAGTCATTGACCCCAAGTTTGCTCCCCCAACTCACTTTTGTTTCCATCTCTCAGGCCTGAGGCAGTGAGGTGTCCTTGATTGCCAGCCTGGAGAGGAATTGTTGTGTCTGCCCAAAATGGGAAAGCAGCAGCTCACACTGGATCTGGAGTTTGGAGTTAGACACTAAAGAATTGCAGGATTACAAATATATGAAAAAATATAAAAGCATCCATCCAAATTCCACACATGCACCCCCCGTGCCCAGGCTCTCTCCTGGCAGCAGAGCTCCTCTGCCTCCCTCTGATTTCCCTGATTTCCCACCGGCTCCTCCCTGCTCTCAGGCTTAACCTTTTCCAAAGGGCATCCCCCTCATCATGCACCATTTCCACCACTTCACAGAGCACGTCCCAGAGGGTTGGGAGACGAGGCTGTGTGAGCAATAACCTTTGAAAGCCTCTGAGTCTGTCGGGCCCACAAATTACTAAATTAATGGTCGGCCTTACCTTTGGAAAAGGCAAACAGAGGAAGCAAGGAATGTGAGCAGTCAGCTTAAAGGGAATGAGAGCCATTTCCTGCATCTCTCCTGTCACTGGACTCTTTAATTTAAGCAAAGGATTCAGTGAGCTCTGATGAAGAGCAGCAGCTGCCTTGGGATTTTTAAGATGGATCTGACAGAGGAAAACATGTTTCCTGCCATAATCCAGATTAATCACCCTGTCCATGTCTGAGGTCCCCTCTGGCACTTGCTGACAGATTCCACAGTTCTGCAGCTGCTGCTGCCTCCTCCTGGGAGAGCCTTCCTCCCACTCCAGAGGGGGCCAGTAGCAACAGGTAGATGTTGGTATGCACTGAAAGCCTTAATAATGAAACTCCAGCCTAGCAGAAATTACTGCATGTGCTGCCACATCCTGCTCACCTACTGCCCTTGGGAAACCTGGAACATGTGGAGCAGGAAGAGGAAACAGTCTGGAGTCTCTGTATCTTAATTGCTTCAAGGTCCTCAAAGAGGGTGCAACAGGCACAACCAGCCTTGACTTCTAATTTTTGGGTATTTCCCCCCCCCAGAATCTCATTCCTGCACTCAGTGGGACTGCAGCAAGGCAGGGCTGGGTCAGGTGTGAAGTGCTTGGCTCTTCCTGCACAGCTCCTGATTCTTGGATGCAAAAACCTCCTCCCACTTTGGCCACTCAGAGAGGAAAACCCCAGGTTAGGTATCAAGGAATCCCAGGGGACAGTCACCCCCAGCCAGCAATGCTTCAGCAGAGTGTGGGCTGCAGGTACGAGAGGAAATGGCCCCAATTTGAGGAGCTGGAGAGGTTTAATTAGAGATCAGAAAATATTTTTTCACAGAAAAGGTCATAAAACATTGGCACAGGCTACTCGGGGCAGTGGTAGAATTTCCATTCCTGGAAGCATTCAAAAAACATGTGGACATGGCACCTGAGGATATGATTTTGTGGTGAATATGGGTTGATAGTAGGATTTGATGTTTTAAAGGCCTTTTCCAAGATTCTCTGATTCCACCTCTGGACGTTCACTGACCCCTCTGCTGCCAGGCCACCTTTGGGAACATGTTAAAAACCTTCATGGTGGCACAGGGTAAGAGAATAAGCACAGATCCGGTTATTTCTCATTGTTTCCAAGTTGTCCTGTTATTTTCAGTGGTTCTGAAGGCTGCCCACATCACCTGGCTCAAAGGAAACCTGTTCCCTCTGCACTGCCTGCGATGGTAATTCATCAGAATGTATCTCCAAAGGAAACACAGCACCATGGGAATGGATAAATCCATGAACATCTGAAAAATGGATGTTGTAATTCACCAACAGATTCAAATCATTGCCGGGAGCCTCTCGGTTGTGACAGGGGTTCCCTGAGGCTGTTCAATCACACACTGTGAGCTACAACCACGAAAATCCTGAGCCTGAGAGGCACAGAAACCGGCCCAGAGCTGCAACTCAAACCCTGCCCAGGCACACGGTGGCTGCAGCAGGGGTTCTGCAGGTGAGGACAGGACAGGAGCTGTGGCACTGACAGCAGAGCTGCGTGGGACGGGGCTGTCACCTCACCTGGCACGGCAGTGACAGGGACAACCAGCTCCTCTGCAGAGCAGCTGCTGGGAGCTGAGCCACATGAAATATTCACCAGTGTGTTAGAGCCTTCTAGGCAAAGAGCAGGCAGTGGAAAGCCGATATAAACAGCAAAAAGAGAAGTATCTTTAAAGAATATCATTTTAGGAAGTGCTTTTGGACTTGTGGGACTTTCTGGGTTTTTCCCAGGGGTGCATGCAAAGATGGGTATTTGTGAGTAGCTGGTGTGAGTCACTCAGCCATCCCAGATTCCCTGAGTGATGGACCTGGTGCCATATTTGGGGTATTTTTTCCCAGATGCACTTTATTCTGCCCTTGTCCCCAGCACTGGTCCCCCAGTCTGGGGGCAACCAAGTGCCAAGGCTCCTCTGACACCAGCCACAGGAAACTCTTTGCTTTCAAACTAAACTTTCTCTGCCCAAATCCAATGCCAATCCTTCCCTGCACTTGATTAATCGTGCTGATCACTTCACCTGGTGCTAATCAGAGCAGTGAAATGTTCCTCATTGTTAAATAGAGTGATTAATTACCAGGATTGCCAGGGAAGTCTGCCACCAGCAGCATAAATTCACAGAGCATGTTTGGAAGCATTTGCCAGTGGCAGAGCCTGAGGAGTAAAATATTGCCTCGTTATTTGTCTTCCCCCATCACATGGCAAGAGCAGCAGCCACTGGAGAGGGAGCTCAGCCCTTTGTTGATTTAAATTATTGTGAAACCAGCAGTCTAACAAAAGGATTTGTTTTTATGGATTTGATTCAATGAGAACATGCCAAAAGCTGTCCCCAAGGCCACCAGAACCTGTGGTGACTCCTCAGACCCAGCCCTGTGTGATGGAGCACTCGCAGCACCCAAGTGTGCAAAAGCTTTGAAACACAAGTAAGGTTCAAGGGGCAGCTACAACACAATCCCCAATGAGGAAAACCCCTGGAAAAGCTGATGTTTGAGCCCATTTCTTTGCCCTGGTTTGGGAATCAAGTAAAGAAATTACTGAGGAAATTATTTTTCCAAATCTCTACCTCACAGAAACATTCCCTTAAATTTGAATTTCGTTATTTCATTTGAAGTGGCAAATTTTCCTTTGTCATTCTTGGTTACTTTTTGCCTATATATATATGCACACAACAGGGTAAAATCCTTGTTTCATGAGCAGACACCCTAAGAGAGGAGGAGGAGGAGGAGGTGTCTGCTGGCAGCTGTTGGAGCATCTGGTCCTTTTTAACCAACGGGTACCTTCTCATTCCGTGAGATGGGAGCAACAACACGTGTCTCTGGCTGCTGCCTCTGAACTTCTGCATAAAACCATCAAAGCAATTTTCTCATCCCCCTGGAGCAGGCGTGTGAGATCCTCCAGCCATGCTGCCATCCTGACCTGTCCCACAGCATCCCCAGAGGTGACTTTGTCCTTCACAATCACTCAGTTCTGGGCACAGACTGATAGATGGAGAATCCCAGAATGGTTTGGGTTGGGAGGGACCTTAAAGCCCATCCTGTTCCACCCCCTGCCATGGCAGGGACACCTTCCCCTATCCCAGGCTGCTCCAAGCTCCATCCAGCCTGGCCTTGGACACTTCCAGGGATGGAGCAGCCACAGCTTCTCTGGGCAACCTGTGCCAAGGCTTCACCACCCTCACAGGGAAGATTTTCTTCCTAATATTTAATCTAAGCCTGTCCTCTGTCAGTTTGAAATGCCTGCTTTTCCATGGAGCCCAAAAACCTGCCACCAGCACTGCCCACATGGCAATTCTTGGGCACAGCAGTGAAGCTGAGCCCCCACAGTGAGTCTCAGAAGCACCAGGGAATCACCAGATGATATTTCCACAAGGACACCAAAAACCAGTGTCAGGAAAGACTAACCCTGCCTGTAAGAGCAGGCTCACAGCTCCCCAAGAAAAGCTCAATTCCAGCATTCTCCCTGGGGGAACAGTGTCCAGCAAACACATTTCTGAGGCTGGGTGTGCTCTGAGCAAACAGCTGCCTCGTGCCCAGCTGTCTCTGCCTGCCGAGATGATGCACTGCTGCTTGCACACCTGAGAGAACACTGCTCATCCATCACCTGCCTGGCCCCACCAGAGCTGTGCCTGGCTTTAAAAAAGCCAGCAGGCTCTGAGAGCCTTCTTGGGGGAATGACAGGTCCCACAGGCTGGGAGAAACCAGCCAAGGTTGTTTTGCTGCCTGTGTCAGGAAAATTATGGAAGGAGCTGCAGTCTGAGCAGCTGGAGCCCAGCAGAGCTGCCAAGCATCCAGCTAGGCAGCAGTAACGGGTTTATTAAAACCCAGGCAGAAAAGCTGAAGTCCAGAGACCCAGTAAGATCTTCAGAAACTTCCTGGGACACTGCCAGAAAGGCATCTCCAGGACCAGCTGGAAAGAGAAATGGCATCTGGTGTGAGATCAGCCCTTTGAGGAGCCCTGCGTGCCCCAGGATGCAGTGCCTGCTGTGCAGAGCTGGTGTGGCTGCTGGACAAGTGCCCCAAACCCCCAGAGCCTCCAGGACAGAGCAGCCTGGAGCAGCCCAGGATCCAGCCCTGCACCTTGGACAGGAAGGCAGCAGGCTGGAATTCACTGTGAAGCTTCAGGGAGGAGCTGTCTTGCAGAAAACCCCTTTGAGGATTTCAAGAATTCACAGATTAAATGGCTGTGACTATGAATAAACACAAAATATTGCTTTGTTCTGCAGTTAGATGGGAATTTGATTGTACACCAGTGCCAGGAGACTGTGGTGATTAAGTGGTAGTTTGGGCTGGAGCTCACCCAAGCCATGAGCTGGGTTTTTGGAGAGAACCTGCCCCTTTTCCCAAAGCACCATAAGGATGTGAACAGGCTTTGTCTACAGCCCCAGACATAGAGGGAACCCCAAATTCTTCACAGGCTCCAGGGCTGCCCCACTGGGTCCAAGAGGGAGCAGGAGCTGATGACACTGATGGCCTTGGTCACATCCCCACATCACAGCAGGATCTGGATTATCCAGTGCAGGACGGCAGGACTTGTGAGAGTGAGGAGCCATTTAAATGTTGCCATGCTTCAACAGTACAATGCAAAGTTCAAGCCATCTAAGTATTTTCCAGAACATTCCTTTCTATCTCATCTCAGAAAGCTGAGGAGCAGGGACATGCTACAGGGGCAGGCACAGCAGGAGGGACATCCCCAACCAGACTTTTGATGGGAAAGCACATCCCTTCCTGCCAGCTCCTCCTGACTGCTCTCCAGAGCCTGAGCTCACCATTTGCACAACAAAATTCGTGGTTGGACTCGATGATCCCCAAGGTTTTTGGTTCCATGAGGACTTCAGGCTGGGCACTTATAGTGGGGCTATGCCCTGAACAAGTGTCACAGGAAAAAGGAGGGTGGTTTCATTGATTACCGAGTAACAGTTAATTCAGGTTTATCGAATTTCCAGGGCTCAGAAAAATCATGATAGATTTTCTACATCTCTCATCACCAGGGATGCTGCTCTGGTTGAGCCAAGTCTGTTTCAGCATCCCAGGACCCACCAAGTCCCAGGTAAAAAGGATCAAAGCTTTCAGAGGTGGCCAGTCCCTCCCGTGGGATACGGCCTGATCTGACACAGATGGAACACATTTTAGATGACATTTGCATCTTTCTTTCTTTTGCTTGTGACAGCAAAAGGACTTCCTGCTGTCAAAAAGAATTTCAAGTCATTTAAATCCACAGAAGAATTGAGGATTAAAAGATAGAAGTTGTCAGCCTGGTGTTTTAAGCTCATCCTGCCTCCCCCCTCCAGAACCTCCCGTGCAGTGCCTGAAATGCCTCCAGTGATTATGTTTGTAAGCATGGAAGACACAGCAAAAAAAAAAAAATTGATTACACAGTGATAATAGGAATATGCTAGATGTTTAGGTGTCAAATGAAACATAATTCTGAAGAATATTTTTGCCTTTAGAATAATACATCATCTTCCCAAACCGCCACAAGCTCCCCTGTTATTAATACTCTCCTGAACGACTACAATTGAAATGATAATGTGTTTCTAAATTAATATTGCATCTTCCCATTTCAGTATCTGATGAGCTGTATCAAAACTTCATTAAATCACTCCCTGTTTTGCCAGCTCCAGCTCATACCCGGGCCTGTGAAACACATCTGCCTGCACAGCAGCCCGTGCTGCAGCCACACACCCCAAACGTGTGATCAACAGCACTAATGGCACAAATAACAGAGCTAATGAGGTGCCTTCCAGGACGTGACAAAAACATTCTGGGCTGCTAAATAAATATCAGACGCAAAATTAGGAGGTGTATCAACAAATGACTTCATGATTAGCTAAGAGTTCTCTTCGGGAAGCTCCGTGGTGTTCCCCCAACAATTTCACGTTAGGAGGAGGAAAATGAAATTGTTGTTGTGGCTGTGTCATTAGGGGTGTCATCTTCCCTTTCTTTCAGGGGTACAGTACATTTAAAAACATTTCCAGTATTCCAATGCACTTATTTTTATGCTGACTCCACCCTGCCCCACCACAGAGACAGCCATTCCCAGATCCCATCCTGCTCGAGGCTGCTGCCATCCCATCCCATCCCATCCCATCCCATCCCATCCCATCCCATCCCATCCCATCCCTGGGAGAAATGCCAACTCTTACACCCCAAAACCAGCACCAGGACAGCCTCCCCAGCAGCAGCCAGCTCTGCAGCCTCTCAGAATCAGCTTTTCAGGTTGGAAAAGACCTCCAAGATCATTGAGTCCAACCTGTGACCAAACCCCACCTTGTGAACCAGAGCAGGAGCCCCCTCAGCCCTGCCCTGATGGCTCAGGTTTGAGTGGTAAATGACAACTCAGCTGTGGCATCAAGTGAACCTCCTTCAACAGGCAAACCATTAGGTCAGGGTTAATTACTTAGAGAGCAAATTTCAGTAGCTGTAAGAAACTTCAAACCCCAGCACTGCCTCAGCCAGGCTCTGCTCTCCCCTTGTTTGTGGTTGTTGTTAGAAGTGACTGCAGTCGAGTTCTGTGTGCCAAGCCAGGACTATACCTGGAGTTTAAATTAATCCAGCACCTGCCAAGAGATGCAGCTAATTCATTTAAATTCTCATTTAAAGGAAGACATTTCATTTCAAGTTTGAAACATAATTACTTGGTCAGAAACCAGGAGACCACACCACCTTGAAGTGATTGTGATTCCCTACCTCCAATTCAGGATTCTTGTCACTGAGATGACCACGAGGCATCAGGGATGTAACCAAACCAGGCACTAATGGGAACATTTTTACTCTAACACTTCAAGCAAAGGATTGAGGAGTACTCAAACATGACCACCACAAATCCTTACCTGCTTTTTTTGCACATCTGGATATTTGGAAACATTTCTTCACCCAAAGGGCTGTTCAGGGCAGTGGTGGAGTCCTCATCCCTGGGGGAGAATTAAATTAAAATCCTGGGGGAGAATTAAAATTAAATGAAAATCCTGGGGGAGGATTAAAATCCATGTGGATGTGGCACATGGGAACATGGGTCAATCGTGGCCTTGGCAGTGCTGGGTGGACTCTGTGGCCTTAGAGGGCTTTTCCAGCCCTGTAATTCTGTCAGATTTTACACACCCTTTCAGCAAGAACTCTCAAGTCTCATTTTTCTTTTAGAGGCATTTCCCCCCATGCCAGTGCTGCCCCTCTGCCCCATGGTCAGCCTGGCTGAGCAGGGCTCGAGGCTCCAGCAGCTCCAGGCAGAAAGAGCCAAAAATCAATTTGTACTAAGGACTAAAAACTGGTTTCTCTAAAGTTGCTGTGTAGTGTAAGATCAAGTGATGGGACTGAGACTCTGCAAAAATAGATCATCTGGTAATTTGCATTAATGAGGCTTAACAGTGTTTGTCAGAGAGTGATTAAGAAGCTGTGCACCAGTGCCCACCTCCAGCAGCAGCTCTGATGTGATATTGGGGTGCTCAAAAAGCACCCACACAGCACCCACCCCCCTCCAGCCTTTTGGGGGGCAGCACACAGCCATTCCAAGCTGCTGTAATTGTGCCTTTCAAAATCCCACCCAAAGAGCCACAGCCATCAGTGTTCCATCCAAAATCCCACCCAAAGAGCCACAGCCATCAATTTTCCATCCAAAATCCCTCCTAAGGAGACGTTGCCTTTGGTTTCCCATTCAGAATCTCTCCCAGAGAGCCACGGCCACCACTTTCCCATGCACCAGTGCAAAGCTAAACCCATTCCTTTCAATAAACAGGCTGTGGCAACTTTTATAGGCTTGCTGGGGAATGCTGTGCTGAATGTTTTCCTTCTGACAGTTTTCTTATTGCTCAGGTTCTCAGGGCTGGCAACAAACACTGCTTTTTATTTTCTGGGATGGAATTGCACTGCTAAAACCAGAAGTTGCCTTCAAAAGAAATGAGACATTTCGCTTGCCCCTTATTAAGCTGTTGAACTGTGATTTTCCCTTCTATAAATTGAAAGGACAAAAAGAAGAATTATTAAAATACGTGAAACCATCGAAGGAAATGCACAGTGAGGAAATCTTCAGCAATGTGTGGCTGCAGAAATGTTACATAAAGAGGTTTAATGGGCTCTGTGGGAACAACATCAGAACGTCAGCAATTCCACTGTAGTGTATTTCAGCTCAGTTGCTCATTAAATGGGTTGCTCTGGGACTTTAACTTATTTTGGAAGTTATTATGAATTGTGGCCTTACATTCTCTGGGTTTTTTTTCTCTCCATTTCATACACAGTCCATGCCTGCAGGGTCGAGGGTTGTGGTGGGTGAGGAGACCTCTCAGTGCAGATGTCAGACAATGTCAGAGCAAGAAGTTCCAGGCTGGTTGGTCTTTAAGCATTTTTAAGTGCTGTTCACTTTTTGGCTCAAGCACCCCAGAGAGCTCCAACATTTTTTACACTGAGCAATCTAATGTTCAGCAATTGATACCAATTCTTAACCACTGGATACTCTGGAGAGTGGAGCTAAACAACTTGGAGAACAACTTGGAAATCAGCTGGAAAGATATAAAGCAGAACAAAACTTTTTTAAAACATTAATTTTTAAGTGCCGCTGAAATTAAAAGGAAAAATGCAGTAATATCAAAATATACACATTTCTGAAATGAGAACTCTTGCTCTAAAAATGCCAAAATTACTTATTAAAAATAATTTTTCAAACATAGCAAAACAGTTTGGCCTTTAAGGCAGTCCACACTGTTGAGGTCAAATTTAGCCAAATTCAACTTGGTTTTGCTTTTGCCTGGAAAGTTAGCCTGATATTAACTGAAGACAAAGTGTATTGCTCAGCTCTTAACAGAGATTACAAGATCCATTTTCCTCTTCTCTCCTATGAATAATAGTGATTTTACTGCTTTGGAGCACATAACATCTGCTGAGATGACAAAGTTTTCACTTGGATAAAAATCTAAATTTAATCCTCGCCCTGAGCATTTATTTCCCTTCAGCTTGTGGGTCGTGTGTGGGGGAAGCAGAGCAGCAGCAGCAGCACCAGGCACAGCTCTGGGCACCACCAATGCCCAGCACTGGAGCACAGCTCAGACCTGCTGCGAGTGAGCAAAGGAATTCTGACCACAAATATGAGCGACTCCAGGGTGTTGGGAGCAGAATCAAGGACAAGGGACAGAGGAACGTGAAGCCAGGCACAGCAAACCCCCTCAAGTTCAGCTCTCAGCAGCCCCACCGAGGCTGTGATTTCAGGACAAACTGGGTGGCACTTTTCCCCAGATTATAGTTTTTACACATCCAGAATATTCCTCCCCACCTGCAGGGAGCCTGGCCAGGGGGCTGCCAGGGAAAAGCTGCATTTGCATGGAAATGTGCCTGGGTTGAGCTGCTGCTGTGCTCTGCAGAGCCCAGCACAGTCCAGGCTCCTGCTCACCTGCCTGCCCAGGGACACCCTGGTTTAGGGGCAGGGGAGGAGCAGGGCACCCTGCAGCAGGGGCTGCCTGCCCTCCTTACCCATCTTGTGGCACCTCTGAGCCTCCAAAAGATTCGTGGTGAGGTTCCATGCAGGGCCACGCCTGTGACACCAGAGCTGGGGTGTGGGCAGGAATTCCAAGTGAAGTTCATGGGCAGCAGAACTCCAGTAGAACTATAGGAAACTTAAAAGATGACCAGAATGACAGGACTGCCATTGAGTAAATCATTCTGAAAACATGGGCAGAGCTCAAGGTGCTCAGCCTGGAGAAAAGGAGGCTCAGGGGAAACTTTCTGGCTCTGCACAACCCCCTGACAGGAGGGGACAGCCAGGGGCAAGTTGGGCTCTGCTGCCAGGGGACAGGGCATGAGCAAACGGCCTCACACTGTACCTTCGGCAGTTCAGATTGGATATTGGGGACAATTTCTTCACCAAAAGGATTGTGAAGCCCTGGCACAGATTGCCCAGGGCAGTGATGGACTCCCCATCCCTGGAGGGATTTGTGACATGTGGATGTGGCACCTGGGGATGTGTTAGTGGTGGCCTTGACAGTGCAGGACGAATGGTTGGACTCAATCTTGGATGTTTTTTTTCCAACCAAGCAACCTTGGTTAGATCAGATCTACATCCACATCAGATCTACATTGCAGAGAGCTGTGGCTCAGGCTGCTCCACCGAGTTTTCCTTGGGCTGGAAGGTGCTGCTCCAGCAGCCACAAGCCATGGCCCAAAGGACAGGTCCCTGGAATCACAGCTCCAGCAAAGTCACACACTGAGCTGCAGAGCTGCCACCCAGGAGCACTGGCCAGGATTGCTGCACCAGGCAGCAGAGGCCTGTGGAGCTGCACAGCCAGGCTTTGCTCAGTGATTCATTATTCTGAAGTGCTGAATAATTCAGCAGACAGGATTAACGGCATATGCCACTGAAACATTCCATATGGAGCACGGCTCCCTCAGGAGCTGCTCTCTCCAAAGGCAGCAGCTCCTCTCCCCATGCTCTCAGCCTGTGCTGTGGGCAGGGGCTCCTTGGCAGCATCACAGCCCAGACTCTCTGAACTCTCTGGGCTCCTCTGCCATCCCGGGGTGGAGCTCTAGAAACATGGGAATACAAAGGGATGGAGGGAAAGAAGTGTTCTCTCCCATCCCTCCTGCCCAAAACACCAAACACGTGTCAGCCAGCAAAGCTCCAGCCTCACCAGCCTGGAGCTCTGGCCAGGGCAGCACTCACAGCCTCACACAAGAAACTCAGACAAATTATTCTCCTCATGATTTCAGCTTCCTGCAGCCTTTTTGAGGAGGCGACTTTATTCTCCTCACTCCCTTCCACAGACAGATTCCCGCCCACAAGCCCGAAAACTTGTATGAGCAGAGGCAGCTCTGGCCACACTGTTCTCACAGCTGTCCAAAGGCAGGCACACATCAGGGACACACTCACAGCCCAAAAACGTCTGCGTGGGCAGCTCCTGTGAGAATCTGAACATTGCATCAGCCCTTCCTTGTCCTGGAGGAATTTTTGCCATCGCTGGGGAGAAAAAGACAGAGAGTGAGAACAACACACAGCTCATGCTCCTAGGCACACTGAGCAGCCAGGGCTGCAGTGACCTATCAACTCAGACACAACCAGCTCTGGCATTCTCCCATATTTCAATCAATAACTGAACAGAAGGTGATACTCAATCCAGAAGATAAAAATCTCACTAGATTAAATTAACTTGTACAGTGTAATCAACATTCATTAAGCCAATTTAGTCAAGCAATGACCTCAGCATCTTTCACTAAATCATATCCTTAAATGCCAAATCCACATGCAGATCTTGTATAAGTCCTTTCCAATCACATCTTATTTAAAATTTTGAATAAATGAATGTAGCTGGAGTGGTCTGTGTGCAGTGAGCATCAACAGTCACAGCTGTGAGGGTCAGTGCCACACCCCCACCTGCACAGGGTAATTACAGGTACCCATGTACCCAGCTCACAGACTCACAACAAGGCTCATTTCTCCCTCTGGAATCACACAGAAGTGGTTGCAAGGATGGAGAACCATGGAGAACCATGACCTGCTGCCTGGTTGCCTCCATAACTTTTCCATTGTCACACGCCTGCCAGCTCTCCCTAGTGACACTTGTCACTGTGCTCGATATTGCACTGTCCTGTTTCCTTCTGCATTTGCTGCCACACTACCTGTGAATCTCACCCAGAGGGCTGTGAAAACCCCTCATAGAAACAGAATTTATTGGCTGTGTAAGAAACATGGTTTTCAGCTGCATGAAGGCCAGTGCAGCTGAGGACTCCCACTGGGTTCTCTCTGCACAGAGCAATTCCACACCGAAGCTCTGCTGTGCCAGTGCCACAGGACAGCCCAGAGAGCACAAAACAGCCACTCCACTCTTCCTGACCCTTTATTTCAGGTGATTGCAGGGCTGAACAGGCTGACAGGTAAACACTGGAGCTGTCTCGATGGTTTCACACCAGAGATCAGCAGCACCAAATCTGAGATGGGCTTGTCCTGACCCCGAGTGATGGACACTGAACCCCTGTGACCCCCAT
The DNA here is from genome assembly GCF_052056855.1 of Sturnus vulgaris. Lineage (NCBI taxonomy): Eukaryota > Metazoa > Chordata > Aves > Passeriformes > Sturnidae > Sturnus > Sturnus vulgaris. The sequence continues at coordinate 4,161,370 of NC_142266.1, forward strand.
CTGAACCACACCAGGAGAAACCTGGCAAAGGGCACAAGGGCCCAGGAAGGCTAAGAGAGAGAGAAAATTTGTAATAAAGAAAAGTTGTAATAACAGCAAGGGAAAGAAGAAAACCAAAATGGTGGAAATGCAGAAAGCCCAGTGGTTTTTAGGAAGATGAGCAGAAGTGTCACTAGCCCTTTGCACTCTCTGCTTCCCCATTGTGCCAGTCCTGGTGCCAGGTGTGCTTGGCTGTGAGGCCTTAGGATTTTAGCTTTGTAGTCCTGCAATTCTTTAGTGTGTAACTCCAAACTCCAGATCCAGTGTGAGCTGCTGCTTTCCCATTTTGGGCAGACACAACAATTCCTCTCCAGGCTGGCAATCAAGGACACCTCACTGCCTCAGGCCTGAGAGATGGAAACAAAAGTGAGTTGGGGGAGCAAACTTGGGGTAAATGACTTCATTACCTGGAGCTGGAATTGGAAGATTAACCCCCAATGTGCAAATGGAACAAATTTATAAAAGTCTGAAACCTGTGACCATTGTCCATTTTGGATGTAGCCCCTGAGGGGCTTTGTCTGCCCTAAATGTACCTGAAGGCCCTTCAATAAATAGAACCCCTTTTTATTCCCTGAATTTTGCCTGGCCTCTGTTTCGGGTAGCCAGAGAAGACATCAGCTGTCCCCACAGGAGCAGCAGGACGGGGCTGGCAGTGGGGACACACCCACACATGGGCTGGCACTGCACCAGGACACCCAGGGCAAGGTCACACCTGTCCCCTGCACCACAGCTCACAGCTCTGGCACCTTCCCTGCCTCCACACAGGCTCCTGGAAGTAGGGGCAGGGCTGTGGGAGCGCCAGGGATCCAGAATGAATTGCTCTACCAGTGCCAAGCAGCCTCAGCAGATGTTCCTGGTGTCAGCAGGATGCTCCAGACCCCCATTTTTATTCCTGGAATGAACACATCCTCTCAGTTTCACCTTCTTACAACCTCACACATCTTCAAGAATAAATTCCTTGGCCTTGCTACTGAAGAAAAGTATCAGTAATGTTATGGCTAATTTTATTTGTGGAGCACTCCCTCCAACACAGCAAGCAGATGAAAAAGCCAAACGAGGGTAGTGGGTCAGCAGGTGAGCTGTGCTCTGTACCAGAAATCTCTGTGCTTAATTTATCAGATTTCTCATAAAAATCTCCCTCACGTGGGGAGCAAATCTGCTTTAATGTATCACACCTATTGCTAACTCACAGAACTGAAAATCTCATTTCATGGGCCCCAGGTTTACCCGATTACAATTCCACTGTGGAGAGTTTCTTAAAGCAATACAAGCTGATAATGAAATACTTGCTGGTAGAACAGCATTGCTGTCCCTGCCCCTGGCCGTGGGAAGGGGACAACCCCAGGAGCCTGGCACTGCAGAGCCCAGGGAAGGGGCACAGGGGCAGGCACAGCCACCCTCCTGCAGCTCAGGATGGGGAAATTTCTATATCTAAAGGGAAAAGCATTTCCTTCAACCGTAGCTCTGAATTTATGATCAAGCCGAGGTGTCAAGATTGCTGAGACACCCTTTTAAGGCAGCTGTAAATTGTTTAGACAATAGGAAAGGACAGCTTCTGCTCCAGCTTACAGGGGAAATCCAGGCTGGAGTGCAGATTTATGACTTTGCAGGTAGGAGACCACGGAATGCATATTCTTCACGGGGAAGTGAGCATCTCCAAAGCCACACATTTGGTTGTTCTTTGTACTCATACTTCAATTTACTTAAAAGCAGGAATTCAGGTCTCTTCTGTATTGCTCTTGCTTCAGGGCTGCTCAGAGGCACTGGTGGCCGAGTTTGCTGTTGGAGAGGGACCTGGTACATCCATGGAATTCACAGCTCCTCCCTCATGCTCGCCTCCCTGCCTGACCCCACTCGTTCCCAGGGCTCCCCTTCGGTGCAGGAGGTTGTGCAGGTGAGGCCCTGCACCTCTGGGCATTGGCACAAAGGGAGAAATTGTCCTGCCCAGAAGCAGCTCTGGATGAGAGCCCCAATTCCTCCCCGTGGGAATGAACAGGGGCTCGGGTGTGTTTTACAATGTGTGGGTGTCGTCTAGAGCAGGGAAGCTTTACCCACTTGGGAATACAGGATCTGACCTTCCAAAGGTAAAAGCACCCAAAGTGAGCTGAAAGAAGTGGAGCAAACACAATCACAGAATGGTTGGGTTTGGAAGGAACCCCTGGAGATCATCCAATCCAATTCCCTGCCAAGACACCAACACAGGAACCCAGAGCAGTGTCCAGGTGGGGTTGGAATATCTCTGGAAAGGAACACTCCATGTCTTCCCTGGACACCTGTTCCAGAGCTCAGCCACACCCCATGGAAAGGAATTCTTCCTCATGTTGAGATGAAACATTGAGTTTTCATTTATGCCCATTGCTCCTCATCCTGTCACTGGCACCACTGAAAAGAGTCTGGCACCATCCTCTTGGCACCCCTTGGAGATATTTGTATGGATTGATGAGATTCCCTCTCTCCAGCATCAGCTCAGCATTTCTGAAAACACAACCCTGAGTGCATGTTCTGAAATCCAACTGGGTTGTCTGAAAACCTCCCTGTGCAATGTTGCTCTCAGCCCAATTTTTCAATTTCTACTCAAACACAAAACCTGAAGCCTCTGGCTTGCCTGTACCCAAACTTACTTTATTTAGAGCCAGGCAACCAAAACAGAATCAAATTTATCAACCAGACCTTATCATGTGGAAAGCAGAGTGATAAATCCTCCATTGCAATCGACTGAATTTGGAATTAAGCAATCAACTGATTAATTACTTGACTTTTGTCTAATAAAGTAAAATGTAAATGACACTGGCACAAGAGGTACATGCCATCACTGTAGCTCCTGCTTTCCTTTGCTGCATGATATGGGAATTCACTGGAATTACAGATGACTGAGGAGATGGGGGAGTCTGTCAGAAAATGCCCAGTTATCCCAGGCTCCCATTAGTTTTTCTTGCTGTACAATATGTTGCAAAAGAGGGAAGAGATGTTTATGTATACAAGCAAGTATTCTGCATCCCTACACAATAAATAGCAAGTGCCAGGTTATTCTGTCATTTCTGGCATCCTCTATCAACAGTTAAGTAGATACAATCCATTGTACCTTTCAGATTGATTTCACACTGATGAATGTGAGATTGTCAGGTTGATCAGTCCTCCCAAATATATTAATCCACTCTGAGGTCATCCTGAGCTCATTTAAAATATTCTTGCTCTGTCCTGTGATACTTCTGATAAATGGCCAGTGGAAGACAGAGTCTCCTCTGCAGGATGTCAGGGCCAAATGTGAAGGCTGTCAAAAAATCAGCATTAAAACCTGCTCAATGTGCTGTTTTCCAAAAACCCTTTAAATGGCACAGCGTGTTTGCTGACATTAATCACGGGTGACATCCTAGGGAGGGCTGAGTGTGCATGTCAAGAGAAACTTCTCCAGATCCCAAAGACATGAATCACCTGGAAAGCAACTGTGTTTTTATCTCTGGCTGCTAAACTCCATCACTTCTGTGCCTTTTACTGCCTCCCAGCCCTTCAATCCTTCACTTCCCTGCAGTGACCTGGGAGGGTGAGCACCAGCAGCACATTCCAAAGGATCCAGTAATTCCCACTGCCAGGAAATGCCCCAAGAGCAGCCCCTGCCATGGCCAGAAGCTGCAGCTAGAGGGGAAACACATCCCAACAATCCCACAAGAAAAAGGAGTTCTAATTTTAGAAATCAGAAAAATAAATGGCTGCAGGCCTCTATAATCTCCACATCAGCACAACAAGATGCTTAGTCAATAAAATAGTTCAGCTAAGTGATCTCAGCATGTAATTCCATACGGATTTTTTTTCAGGGGGAAATGCTATCATTTTCCATTTCAGTTTAATGAATCATGTGAATTATAGTAACATTACAAATGGTTCTCTCTGCAGCCTATTAGTTTGTTTCTGTATGGTTCTAATGGAAGACATGCTTCATTTCCATCCTAGCTTGCCCTCAAGCCATTACGAATAAATTGTATTATCATAAGCAGTTACCTTTTAAAATGATCTTATCAAAAGAAAGTCTTTTGCATTGTTGAGGAGTGTTTATTACCATTTTAGGCAAAGTGCTGCAGGCACTTCACTCTTTTTATAAATATAAATAATTGTAGCAAAGAGACCTGGGGGCTGGAACTGCCTGGGCAGCCTCCAGGAGCAGGGATGAACATCTCCAGAGCACTGGTGCTCCCATCAGCAGCAAACTGAATCCTTCAGGGAGTTTAGGGCCATGAGACAGTTCAATTATTGACTCTGAACTCCTGCCCACCACAGGCTGCTGCAGTTCACCCACCTGCCCCTCCACTGGAAGCAGTCACCAGAGTCACCTCAGTCCCTGAGGGTTTTCCTGCCTGGATTCAGACACATCACAAATGGGACTGACCCTTCCAGATGGTGCTCACCCAAGCAAGGGATCACACTCGTTGTTTTCCAGACTTTTTTCTCGATGCAGCCCTGAGGCATCACAAGTTTTTTCTATTTTTACTGACTCCTGTCACAATTTCACAGGAGGACAGACATTATGACTATAAATAACCACACAGCTATACATATCCATGTAGGCAAGAATAACTACCCTCACAGGGAAGAATTTCAAGCAAATCCCTGTTCAACTTTCTTAAAGAGCCCCCAGTGCCAGGCACTCTATGCTCCCCACCCATGCTTCACTTGGTTTATCACTAATCTTTCACAGAAGATTAATTAAGCCTCCATTCTTTGCTAATTAACACCACTTCTTCTATCCCAATATAAAACACATATAGAGAATTTTTCCCCTCTATAGGTTGAGGAGTTTTTTGGGTTTGTTTGGGGGGTTTTTTTGCACATTTGAAGAACATTCCAGTCAAACTTTTCCAGACTGAGCAGCAGCAATATCCTTGACCTTTATATATAAATCAGCATTATGTCCCTCGGTGGGAAGGGGGTGAGAGGGCATCAGATACCTCAGTAACTTTTAATGTAACCTGAATCTAACAAGCAAAAGTAAAATCCCTGAGTTTTCTGAAGCCTAACAAAGCGCTTGGCTGGAGAAAAACACCAGAATCTTGGTGGTTTTCAATGCAGCATCTTTGATTTCAATAACCCATATCAGCACAAACCCGTAGCTCAAACACAGCCTAAACTCCAAAACAGAAAATAATGGTCAGGCCAAGAATGTCAACAACAGAAGAATCACTTCTAGGTGACAATGAATGCCTTGATGGAGTGTTCCACTTCACAACACTTCATTTTGCCCCCTGCTCTCCAGGTCACTAGCTGCAGGAAGCTTCCATCTATTCAGCATCCTGGACCAAAAATTTGTCATATGAATAAATGATACATATTCGTAGTCCAGCTGCTACTTGGATGGTCAGAGCAGCACTGACAAAACCACCAGGTAGCTCAGTCACTGTGCTTCTCAGTAATAAAAATGCAAATAAAATAGGAAATAAGAATTCTTGCTGCTACCATGAAAAATTAAAGTCCTGTCAATTTAATGCAGTTTTGCTTTTTCAGTAAAATAGCATCTGTTCTCCCACACTGAACAGTAATAACACCCTGCAAGGCACAAGGTCTAAAGCTTCTAATGACACATTATAAGCCCACTTTTGCTGTGCCCACCTTGGGAACGACATTCTTTTGTAAAAAGGGAAAGAAAAGAAATACATCTGGGAAAGAAATACATTAATTACAGAGCTCTCTCTCCTAAGCTCTGACACTGGGTAGGGATGACAGAATTTACAGTGTTATTTCTCTCCAAGGTGCATGAAATCACAGAATCATTAAGGTTGGAAAAGACCTCCAAGAGCATCGAGTCCAGCCCAGAGCACTGAGTGTCATCTCCAGGTGTTCCTTGGGCACCTCCAGGTGTTCCTTGGGCACCTCCAGGTGTGGGGACTCCAAACCACCCCGGGCAGCTCCAATGTCTGACCACCCTGTCCATGGGAAATTCCTGCTGCTGTCCAGCCCGACTCTCCCCTGGCACAGACCGAGGCTGTTCCCTCTCCTCCTGTCCCTGTTCCCTGGTGATGCTTTTTCAGAACTCCCTAAAAACAGAGGCCAGACAAAATTAAGATAACAAAAAGCAGTTAATTTATATTTATTGAAGGGCCTTCAGGTACATTTAGGGCAGACAAAGCCCCTCAGGGGTTACACCCAAAATGGACAATGGGTCACATTTTCATATTTTTATAGGTTTGGTCCATTTGCATATTGGGGGTTAATCTTCCAATTCCAGCTCCAGGTAATGAAGTCATTTACCCCAAGTTTGCTCCCCCAACTCACTTTTGTTTCCATCTCTCAGGCCTGAGGCAGTGAGGTGTCCTTGATTGCCAGCCTGGAGAGGAATTGTTGTGTCTGCCCAAAATGGGAGAGCAGCAGCTCACACTGGATATGGAGTTTGGAGTTAGACACTAAAGAATTGCAGGGTTACAAATAGATTAAAAAATATAAAAACTAAAATCCTAAAATTGGGAGCAGAGCCTGGCCCCTACCTGGCTGTCCCCTCCTGTCAGGGAGTTCTGCAGAGCCACAAGGTCCCCCCTGATCCCCCTTTTCCCCAGGCTGAGCCCCTTCCCAGCTCCCTCAGCTGCTCCCCATGGGACAGACTTTTGATATTGATGATGTATAAACGTGTCCCTGATCAGACACTAACTGTAATTATTTGCAGCTTAAAGGTTTAACAATTGTGTCAACTTGAAGTTGTCAGAGGGTGGGAACAGACACTGGGGCGCTGCAAATTAAACCATGCTGGCAACCACTTAAAAGTGCTCCTAATAGGTTTGGCTGTAGGAGCTTATTAACTGACAGGAGAAGTCCTGCCATGGGGAAAGGAGCTTCCTTTTATGAGCTACAGAAAATAAATTAGATTTTTTTTTTTTCCTCTGCTCTGTGTAGGTAGAAAGAGCTCTTTGATATCCAGAAACATGAAACAATAAATTGCTATAAAACCCAGACAATAATTTAATTTTGAAAATGGAACCTGCTCTGTTATTTCAAGTTCCTGGCTCCCATCAGCAAGGTGAGGTCACATACACACGTATATATGTGTATATATACACCAATAGAAATAGATATATAGATATAGATATATAGATATAGATATAAATATAGATATATAGATATACATACAATGACAGGACACAGGGAAAAGGGTTAGAGGGGAACAAATTGTTCCCTGTGAGGTTGGGGAGGCCCTGGCACAGGGTGCCCAGAGAAGCTGTGGCTGCCCCATTTTGGGAATGTCCAAGGCCAGGTTGGACAGGGCTTGGAGCACCCTGGGATAGTGGAAAGTGTCCCTGCCATGGCAGGGGGTGGAACTGGATGAGCTTTAATTTTCCTCCCAACCCAATCTGGGTTCTGGGATTCTATATACTCGGATATTTTGGGGTGTTTTGTTGTTGTTGGGTTTTGGGGGTTTTTTTGGTGGTGCTGTTCAAGCTTTGTTTCTTTTAAACAATAGTTGGAGAGAGACAAGAATTCAAAATCAAGCACTCACAGCCTGACTCTTCTACTCTTCCCTACAAGGATCCAGAGTTCAGCCTTTGTGCTCAGGTTCTGCTGGGCCAGGGCACACCTGGGATTGCACCTGCAGCTCAGGGGAGCAGCTCACCCTCCTTGGGCTCTTTAGGGAAAGAGTTCTCAGATTTGGGCAGTAATTTATCTGCAGATAAAGGCCAAGATTAACCAGCAGCCTTGTCCTCTGCAGAACACACTTGGTCAGAGGCAGCTCTGCCAAGGACTGCCCTGTCCCAGTCCTCACTCCACCACCCAAAAGCCACTCCAGGATGTTGTTCCAGGATGCAAAACAGACAATAAGATAAATTAAGTGATATAAATAAACAAAAAGCAACTCCAAGTTTGCATTCAGACCACAATCAAGAAAAAAAATATTCCTGTGCTTATCTCTGCACACAGCTCCCATCCACCAATGCCAGAGGCACAAGTCTTTCCAGGAGCAAACCATGATCAGTTAATAATTGCAAAAATCTCCCAAGCACCAGGCTTTTAATTGTTTCTCTAAGATTTGCCTAAGAGCTATTTTAATTCCAAGCAGCTGTCTCAAAGAACAACAAAAAACAACTTAATATGTAGGGCTTGACTGGGATAGCTCATTATTGATTGAGAAGAGAAGAAATAATTAAGTTCCTGAAAAATAACATTTTGTGACTACTTTGAGGAGAATTTCACAGACCAAATGAAGGACTGGGAGGGGGGAGTCTGTGTATTGTGGCATAGCAAGAGCCTTGCACAAGCCCTGTTTCTGTGGTGGTCCAAGGCAATGGGACAGACTTGCTGCTCCTGTTTGTTATTTACCCTCTGCAGCTGTGTCCAGCCCTCCAGTGTCACAGAATGACATTCACACGCACTGGTTTTGAGGAATTAAGCAGGAAAATAAGTACTTTATTTACATTTTATGTTTATTTATAGAATTTTAACAGTGACTATGGGTTGGCTAGTGAGGATAATACTTCCTCACCCCATAGGTTCCATCAACAGTTCATTAATTTTCTCTTCCTCCAAAGAGGAATGCAAAACATTTATTATTTACAAGAACAGAGTGTGAGAAACTGCAAGAAAATACCTGTCAACAATCAGGAGGCTGAAACACAAGGGCAACACTCCAGCACCCTGGAGAGGAACCTTCCCCATGGGCACAGCCTGACACAAGGCAGGCTCAGTGTCCACCTGGCCTGTGGGGCTGGCAGGGCGTGCTCAGTGCCTGCCTGGACCAGCTCTGGCTATCAGGGCTACACAGATATCTGCTGTCCTTAAAAAATTTAAAAAAAAACATTTCCCCCCCATCCCTGTAAGTTATGTAGAACCTCTCCTACTTGGAGGCACTTCCCATCAATTATCTCAACCCATCTGGCTTTGTCTCCAAGTGGCATTGATTATGAGCATCCTGTGCCCTAGAGATAAACACACCAGCCCCATTTCCCCCCTGTGCCTTCTCCATATTGGCTCCTAACGTGATCAGACTGGTGATGATCAGCCTGCTGGGAAATCAATAAGAGCACAGACATGTCACAGCCCCAAGATTAATGGAACTGACTTGGCACAGAAAACTTCCCTGCACTCGCACAGCCAGCCCACAGTGCTTGTCAGTTCAAGTTTCCTTAAGCACGGGCATGGATCCAGCTCCGTGGCCATCCTCAGAACTGCAGCTCTCCCACTTCCACAGCTCTGGCTGCAGAGCCACCTCTGGAACAGCCCACGCCTGTTCTATCAGGAGAGGATGTAAAGACTGAAAAAAGTGCCTTTATCCCAAGTAGGCATGAGCAGAATAAAAGCCAGCCTAACAAAGAGCCCCAAACCCTGTCTTCACAGATTGGTTCTGGCAGGTTAGCAGCTGCATTTTGTTAATGACAATTATTCTGGGGAAGGCCAATTAACTTTTCTATTAATCTATCAAATCAGTCCCTCATCTCGCTTTGGTTTTGCATTTAATATCTCTCAGAATCACTGCTCTCCAGTGTGACTGCTGCAAGCCCCATGCAGGAGTGACTGCTGGATCACCTTTTCCACACTCCTCAGTTTGCACAACCCTGGCACATGAGTCTCCCACTGCAGAAATCCCTCTGCAATGTGTAATGGAAATGTGGGAATGGACTTCCCCATGGTACTGGTGGGTGAACCCATGAGCAAGTGTTGCAGGGATGGAGAAAAGAAGCAGGAAGGCAGAGACAAGAGGGTTCTACAAATCTTACAACTTATAGAATCTATAATATGCACCCAAGAGGCAGATAATTTAAAGTGCTTTGATGAGCTATTAGTAGTAAGTAATAGCTGCCATTAACTCCAGCAGAGCAAGGTCATGCAAGCTCCCAGGATCTGTTCTGCTGGGGATTTTCAGCTCAGCATTTTCTCTCCAGATGCCATGAAGCAGTGCAGGCTGAAATTCTATTCCCATTCCCGTTTACTTACAGCCAAGTCAAACCCAGCACACATCGATTCCCCAGAGCTGGATCCCTCAGCCACAGCTCAGGAAAGGACCTCTGGAGACATTTCAGGACAAACAGCCCATTGCAGGCAGAGCTTCACTCTTAATGCTACCAATTACAGGGCACAGGAATTAAGTAATTTAATTTTCGAGCTGGATCTATAGGGCTGAGAACCAAAGGATACAAAGCTGTCCCATTGTTTGCAAACTAACAGCAGCTCTAAGAGCCAGCCTGGATCCTGGAAAAGAGGGAGAGAGAGGGAAATGAAAGAGCATGTGTGGAAAATATAGATAAGAAAGCAAATCCCAGCTGTCGTCCCTATCAGCCCTTCCTATTTCTCTGGCAAGAACATGTAATTTTGTGCCGTAATAGCAAAGGTTGGAGTGACTGCTGTCACATTTGAATGATACTGCTATAACTCCCCTCTTTATATGTATCTGAAATGGGAATCTTGGAATCTGGTCACTGGGTACTGGTGGTTTTTTCCAACACTTGTCTTGGTCCCTCCTTTTCTATATAAAATGCCCCGTTCTGAAGCACAGATCAGAGATAAACAACAATATGTGCCTTGCATGCTCAGAGACTTTCTGAAACATCCTACCATTTCTCCTTTCAGGGAGCTGTAATTTGTGCTCCCACAAACCTACAAAGAATCAGATTTACCCATGCCCAAAGCAAATCCCTTTTGAAACAAAGTTCCCTCTGCCCAGGACTGAAATGAATGTTTAATTCCTGCCTTGAGGACAGAATAAGCTCTCTTAGAACAAAGGGAGCAGCCCAATTTTAGTACATCAATGGAAGAAGCAGAAATGACTTCAAGAAGCAGCTCCAGGTGTAAATGGGTGGGTGAGTGGGAGTAGGAACATTCAGGGAGGCACCAGATTTGGGGACGCTGCCTCAAACACGAGCTGAGAGCCAGCACCTCACGTATGCAGGCTGTCACAGCTCCAGCCCACAAGTTTCCTCTCAAAACTTTGAGAAGAATCTGTTCAACACTTCCATGTTGCAGCCTCAAAACACACACTTCGTTCCCATTCAGCTCAAGATTTTACTTCTCTGATCATAAGTGTTAGCACTATACATAGAATGTATTACACATGGTCAAATTCACATGAACAAGAAACATGAGTTTCTGGATAATCAACAGTTTTGCAATGCAACTGTAAGCAAGAGTTGAATTAATCTTATATTTCAAACCTTAAATCTTTACTTAATGTGTTCCTAAGGACAGAGCTTAAGTTTTACATATGCACACTTGTCAGGTTTTTTGCTAAATTAATGTGGTAAATGGCTGTAGAAAAAAAGATTAGGTGAAATAAATTCAGAGAGTCGTGAAATTAGAGGTGCTTGGTTTTTACCTCCCCAGAATTATGGAATGGAAAAATAGCTTCCCATTCCAAGCCCCTGGAATAGACTGTAGAATTCAGATCCGCTTCCCTTGTTCTGCAGGGAGAAACATTACAGTGATTTTTTTTTTAATTTTTTTTTTAAATGTACTGATATTTCATTAGAAGTGGACCCGAGCCACGGGCCCCTCTCACCTGCCCTGGCAGCTCTGCCTCCTCTCTGCACGCTCCATTTCCCACCTGAAAAACACCTCCCAGCCCCCCTTCCCCAGCGCTGCCACTTCTGACTGATAGCACAAAATTGAACTGCACTAAGCACACATCCGAAAATCTGATAAATATTGTTTGGAAATATAATTGAGGTTTAACTGAAGCATGAATTTTTCACTTTGAAGCAAAGATTTCTGCACTTATTTATGAGGAAGATTTAGTGTTGCAAATAGCGATGACAGTTGAGATAAATGTTAACCCGAGTTATGCTTTTCCTCATAACCTGCAGAGCCTCTCTGGCAGTGCTGCGTGTCACCAGGACACACATCACCGGGCAGAGCTGCAGAAACCCCCAGACAATCCCAGCCCTGCTCTTTCCATCCTCAGCTCCGGCTGCAAAACAGATCAGAAGCATCCAACACATTTGGGGTGCAAAATCCTGCAGAGGGTTTGAGCTGCACATCGAGGCTGAGCCTTGGCTTACCCTTGGATCAGGTTTTGTGTCAACACTGCTCTTGGCACATCAGTTGATGGCTCGGTCATGAATATTTAAGAGCAAAGCGCTCCCCAAAGTTGTTTTACAACACCGGAACTCATCTCCCACAGCAGTTATTCTTTTTTTCAGTCCCTGCAAAGGAATCTGTACCAATTTGTACCCAATAGCTTGGCCATTACCGAGACTCTTGGAGATAACAGGAAGGGGCTATCAGGTTTTAATCTAAAGCTCTGTTTTTTAATATCCTAGGAAATCTCTTACCCTGGTGCTGAGAACTGCAGGAGCAGTTGTTTGTCAGAGCACTCGCTGTGCAAACACCCAAAACAAACCTTACACCCCCCAAAACCTGACAACCCTGGCATGTTAAACAGAACATCTTCTGATAGAAGGCGCAAAAGCTAATTCCATTTTAATATTATCAGAGTAGTTGATATTAAACTATATTCCTCCACTTTCATCTGTGTTTTCATAGGTTTATCTCAGAATTTGAATGCAGCGAGCGCTCAGACTGCCGAAAACGTGCTGCTCTAATCAGAGCTCCACTAACAAGGAGCCACTGGTATCAAACAATGTTATATTAAATCAAGGATGAGCATTTAAAATTCCTGCACGGCAGCCGGTCAGAGCCGGCGTTGGACTGGAATGTTAAAGCCGAGCCCCCTCGCTCCATCCTCCCATTAACACTCGTTTTCAACTGTGCAAACAAGATAGTAACAACACTCCAAACGCAGCAAACGCTAAATTCAGATCCCAGCTCCGTGCCTCATAAATTTTCATCCTGGCATCACTTCTTGTTCTTTTTACAGCATTTTAAAAATGTAGGTTAGCCTTTGCATTTTAAGCAGCCGCGATTGTATCAAATGCCTGGATTTTACAGCAGCCAAGATGTTCCCAAGTTTGATGAACTGATCTCAAGTGAGATAAATTATGTCAGTTGTCGGCTTTGTCAGTAAATCACGAGTTGACATTTCCCTGATTTGTAAAGGTATAATGTAGCAGTGGAGAGAAGTGAGCTCTTGAAAACCTGCACGGAAGGTGAGATTAATAAGCAGTTCAAAGAAAATGTCCCAATGTAATGGGCTTGGAACATCCACACTCAATTCCAGTTCATTTGCTATTTCTCAGATTTTCTTTTTTAGGGATTCAAAAAATGCTGTATAAAACATTTTATGGAATATTCCATCTATGTGCTTCTTTGCTTTACAATAATTGACAACATTTACATATATTTCCATGTTATATTATGCCATAAATTTGCATAGATCCAGGTAAAATTGTTCAGCTTTCGACCTGCTGCGTGAATGAATTTCAGGAGCTGAATCACAGCTCCAATCCGAATTGCACTGCTCCCAGAATTCCCTCTCCTGGGCAGCACTGGGGAATTTTTCCCTGGTTAATAACCCTGGTGGTGCCTGTGCTGTGGAGCTGCACCTCTGTCTGTCTGTCTGTCTGTCTGTCTGTCCTACAGCAGGGCAGCTCCTGGGAGACACTGCCCAGGTGAAACCACCCAGTGTGGCTCAGTCCCACCTGCCTTCCTCCTCCCTCTGTGCTCACCTGAAGGCAACGGGGTTTGGATGACCCAGTGCTGCACACATTTCTCTTTCAGGCAGCACTGAAAAGAGGAATTCTACCAGTTTTTATATTGAAGCTGATTTAACCCGATTTAGCCCACTTTGTGTGTTCACTCTGCTTTCTGGGGTTATTTTTATTGCACTGGAGCTGTGCTTGCAGGCACAGATGGTTCCCGAAATGAACAAAAGCAAACCCCACTCGAGCCGGCCTGGGAGCAGTTATATTAAAGTGTTACAATTTGGTTAAGAAGTAATTTGGGGCTGTGTTTTGATTTACACTAACTAAAATGTGCTGGTTCACCACAGAGATGCCATGAATTTCTATGTGGCATTTGGCACACGTACCAACCATCTGGCCCCTGTGAAGAGTACACGGGGCATCACAGCCTCAGGGGCAATGTCTGAGCTATGCTTTGATCACCACCAGGAATTTTTTTATAGGACCAGTCCATCAGCAAATCTCATTGAGCAGAGGCTTTTGCATTGGTGGATAAAGCATAAAGTGAAAAACACGGGTAGTAAAGCAACGGGAGGTTACACATGCTATTGCAAATATCCTCTTGAACACAGCCAAGAGGCTGATGAACCATAACTTGCATGTTATAGACAATATATTCTTTCCATATATGCACTTTTTGACCTCATTTAGTTGCTGCTTTTAAGGTAGAATTCTTCTAAAAGCAAAACTTCACAGTGGGGACAAAGAGGATGGAAATAATTACATGAATAGAAGAAGTCAAAGATTAAGAGAAAGAATTTAAGGATGCTAAAGGCCAGCCCCTCACAGTAATACTGCATAAAAAAAGAAATTGAGAAATAATGACAGGGTATCACAGGCCTGCAGGATTATCTGGTGGAAACGAAATTCATCTGAGCCTGCCAGCTTGTGCCAACAGCTCTTTACCTTCTCGCTCCCTTGTGCTATTGGTATTTGCATCACAATAGCACTGGGACGGCTCAGCATCCAGCCAGCAGCAGAGACACAATTCCTGCCCTGGAAGCCTGAGAGTTCACACTCACAAAAAGAGGAAAGATAATTAACTGTTCACAAGAGAAACGCTAAAGTGCGTTGGGAGAGTGAACTGGAGCCCGCAGCAGCCAGCTGAGCGCTGGCCCCAGCTCTGCTCCCCAGGCTGTGTGCTCTCCCCAGGCTCCTGCAGATGGGAGTAAAGGCTGGGCTCTCTGCATCCCTGTGCAAGGCAGGGGTGGCCCCAAACCACGCTCACTGTCAGCTGCAAATCTTCCTTTTCATTTCAAGAACCCAAACTCCATTTCATCCCACAGCCTCGCTGGGCACAGCAGGACACAGCAGGACACAGCAGGACACAGCAGGACACAGCAGGACACTGTCCCCCTCCAGCCCAGGTCTGTCCCTAAGCTCACCTTGCTCCCAGCGAGCAGCCAGCCCTCACCTGACATTTTTACTCTCTCCTCCACAGCAGCAAAGCTGCCACCAAACCCCCCTCGCTCAGGGATGTGGCCAAGAGGAGCCTTGGCCACCAAACTGAGCAGTGAGAGGCTGGAGGGGTGGGTGACACCGCAGACCCCACAGTCCCAACCTGTCAGCAGCCAGGACGGGCAGCTTCATTTAACAGCTCTTGGATTCCTTGGATTCATCCCATTTCCTGGCCAGGAGGGGTGGAACACTGACAGCCCACCCGGGTGGCCAACACATGGCAGCTCCATGCCCAGAGCTGCTCAGGGAGTGAGGGAGTGGAGATCCCCTTTGGGTCATCAGCTGCTTCCAGAGTAACAGGGAATGTCACTGCTCATCTTTTGGGCTGGATTGGAGACCGAGCTGAACTCTGCTGGCTTAATTAGCTAACCATAAATAAACATCATTTACAAGACCTAAACATTTTAAAACACCCTGTTAAGCATCTGAAACATAAATGCTTTAATTATAGACTAGCTCAAGACTGAAGTAACACTGGGATAAATGCTATAGAGCAGCTGTCTATGAATATTTTACAATGAGATTGCTCTTCGTTCTCTAGGTCCACAGAGACTATAGGATTGGAAAGAACACATTCGTTCTCTAAAATGCCTCTTCTCCTTTCCCTGGGGGTGCCACTGCCCCCCAGTCACCCCCAGCTCTGCTGGTTTGCCAAAAGCTTTGTCCTCAGCTAAGTGCCCACAGTGAGCTCAGACATTTGGGGGGTCTCTGCTGCTGTGCCAAGTTCTGTTCTTCTGTGGCTCTCCTTGCTGCCCAGCTCAATCACTCGAAGGACTCCCTTGACTGCAACATGCTCTGGACCAGACCCCAAAATCCACATGCTCATCTTTAAAATCTACAGAGAAAGTCCAGTTTTCATTTTCTCTTTATAACCCCTTCTCATGAACAGTTGTATAAAGGGATCAACACCCTTGAAAATAAGGCCACAAATGCCCAAGAGAGACAAATTACAGAAGACAACCCACAAGTCAAGCTATAAATCATTTATCCATGTGCCCCAGCTCCAGCCCAGTATCACTCTGGTCACTAAATTTGATTCCAGCTGGGACCATTTCTACTGATCAAATGCAGCCCCAAGGTAGGGAAGGATCAGGATTTTCCTGGCTTTGGCTGATTCCAAGACTTGTATCTCAGGGCAGCCTGGATATTCTTATGAGCTGTGTGCTGATGTAAGAGCAGCTCAGGAAAGCCCAGCCAGGAGCACTCCTGCAGCTCATGCTGTACCAAAACAATATAAAAAAAAATTATCTTACTCCAAAGAGATGCAACAGAACAAACCATTGATGCTTTGTCCAAGTCTATCTCCTAAGCTCCAACCTGGTCCTGGATGTCAGGCTTTGATATGGAAAAAATGGCAAAAGACACTTACATTTTCCTTCTGCTGACATTCCTATTTCATCAGGAAAATTCAAAATGTCTCTTAATTCGAGTCAGTATAATTTACTCTAAAGATAAAAGCACTCAAAGGCTTTTATTCTAAGTATTAATATGATGGTCACAGGTCTCTAATTTACTGTAAAATATGAGCAAACAGACAAACTGAATCAGCCCCCAGAGAGCAGAAGGCAGGCAGCCAATTCCACCTTCAGACAAGGAGTGCTCCATCCCCGGGATCTGCTGAACACCTGCAATACATTGATTGCACTTAAGCAGCCACCATTAGAATGTTAATGCCATCCCTGCCTCCAAAACACTGGATTTTTCACACACAAAGCACGAGCTCTTCAGCGTTCTGGGGTTGGTTTTTTGTTTGGTTGGGTTTTTTTTTTTGCTATATGAAGTAAATGGAGCAAGTGATTTTTTTTCTTTAACTACAGGCTGGAAATTCCGTTCCTGTTACAACTGACAACAATCTATTAGTTAAGGAAATCAAGTTTTTACTCACTACAGGAGGGGAAAAAGATACTTAAGCTTTTATGTCAGTTCATTCTCTATTAATGATAAACATTGGGAGCCTGACTAGAATAGATCATTGCTGCGAGTTTATTAAGAATTAACAGCAGCAGAGCAGTAATTAAACACCAAATGCCTGTGCCCAGTTCTGCTGCCAGAGCACCTCACTGCACACCTGGGCTGGGCAGGAGCAGGGGCCACAGGGGGGGAGCCCAGTGCCAACAGAAGGTGCCAACCCAGTCTGGGAACCCTTCAGCCTCCCCTGACCCTGGTGGGAAGATCACCAGCATCCCAGGAGATCACCTTCCATGACAAACAACTGATGTTTTATCCCTGCTTCCAGTGCTGGAATTCAATTTTAATTTTTCCATCCTGCCATTATCATGTTTTTTTCCTACTGGTTTCTCTTACCAGTTATTGCCTCAAATTCAGGCTCCACCACTCCAAACATTTATTTATGCTGCCACAATAAATGTTAAGTGTATTCTGTTTGCATCATGCTTTCCTCTTCCTCCCTTATTCAATACTTCCAGATTTATTAAATACAAGTGCCCTAAAGCATACCAGGCTTGTTATCCCTTTGGAGAACCTCAGGACATATTTGGTTTATTAACCATCTCAGATCAAAGCAGTTAATTTATATTAGTGTAAATAAAATGCACAGATTACCTTAATGAGAATCTAAAACTTAATTTGACTTTGTGTAATACATCACCTGAAAACACTTCAGTTCAGCCTCAATTTTGTACTCAGGTTCAACCATGCCCATGAATTCCCTTATCATCCAAAATACTTAGAAGACAACAAAGAATTTTTAAAAATAAAATGGATATTTCCATTCTGTCTTCTAAGATTACTCTTCCTCCCAAAAGAGCTTTTCTAAGCAACTTTCCACAGCTTAAAGTTCTGTTCAGTTTAAATACGTGTCCACACATTCTGATCATTATCTGAAGTTCCTCCAAACTGCTGTGGGGAAAAAAAAATAAATCAGATTGAGCCCAGTGTGCATCGTGTCTCTTAAAAGATCCAGCTCCCAGGCCCTGGGAGAAAAGCTTAAAAAGAGATTTTCAAAATTTCAATTCTTTTGCCAAAATGCAGCCAACACACTGGGCTTTGATCCCTGTTTAGTGCCCACCCCCCACCTCTGGAGCTCCAGCCTGACTGCTCACATCATGCCAAAACCTCCAGAGTCCCAGCCAAAAATTCGACTTAGTCTGATGCCAAAGCCAGTTTAGAATTTTATTATGTCACACTTTCAGTCAGGAGAACTGAAATGCTTTTTTTTTTTTTTTTTGCTTTTCTTACAGAAATCATTTGTTTCCAGAAGAATTTTTTTCTTTTTTGGAGCCTCTCCAGCTCTGCAGCTCCTCCCAGAGAGGTGACAGCAGCCCCTGGGGGAAGGAGCCACGTGCTAACACACACAGGGACAAGCTGATAAAACAGAACTGAGAAGCTCTGTGACAAAAGATAAGGCTGCTCCAGCAGCCAGGTAGCCCAGCCCCAGCCCTGCATGCCAGGTTTGCTCTCAGAGCAGGTTGGATGTGCCACAAACACATCCCTGCTCCCACCCTCCTGCAGGGCTGCCAGCTCAGAGGCTTCTCCCCACTGCTGCTCACCCTGACACTGAGCTGGTGGATGCTTTGTTTGTCTCCTCTCAGCAAAAAGGATGAGGATTTTCTCTAAGAGGACTCTGCTGCACCGAGAATTCCTGGGTGCACCCAGTAACCAGCCCTTGGAGGAGCAGCATCTGCCAAATTGTGGTCACTGGGGGGAAATTGATGCCTTCAGTTTAAAGTTTTCCTCTTCTCCTTGGGTGTGGTCACCGCGCTGCAAAGAGAGAGAAAGGACAGCAACACACACGGAGCTCTTTGGGGAAAAAAGGCCAATTTATTGTACAGACAGCCCGGATTTAAAGTGTGTTAGTGCAGCCAGGACAGGACAGGAGCTCATTGGACAATTGGGAAAAACATCCTTGGGACAGCACCTCAGGATGTGTCCCACGGGAAAGACACCAGGGGTTAATGTTGGTGATGAATTCCACTCTGTTTGTCACCGTGTTCTCACCCTGGGAGACTCCTCCCTAACTGAAGCTGCAGTCAGCTTGTCAGCCTGGGAATGGAGCTGAGAGTCAGGAGAAATCCAGGCCTGGAAAGGATTCCCAAGCTGGAATTCCCCAGCTCTCTAAATGTGTGTGTCCACACTTGGGTGTGCAGCTTTTAGTTTTATGTTAAGGGTTACTAGGATCTTTTCACAGGGTGGTGAAGACAAAACAGTCCAATTCCAGCTGGGGACTCAAGGATTGCATCTTCAAACTTCAGGCCCTAAGCATAAAATAAGCATAAAAGGATGAAACCTCATGATTTTAGGCTATTAATTGGACAGTTGTATGCAAAGGGACTAAAACCTATAAAAATGTGAGATCTCATCACCAAGCTCTCTTTTGCTTCCATCTTGGAGCCATGCAGGCACTGGCACTGCCAGGGTGTGCCCTTTGAAGGCCCCTCAATAAATATCCATTTTATTCCTCTTAGTTCTGTCTAGCCTCTGTTTCAGCTCCTCCAGGCATCAATTTCAAAAACCAAACTGCCCTAAGAGAAGATAATCACATCGCTGATGCTCTTGCAGGGCTCCAGCCTGCAGCAGTTTTACCTGTCTCTTATAAGATCTGGATTCAGAGCATGTCTGGGGGTGAAAAGAGGAATGCTCATCTGGTTCCCACTCTCAGACAGGTGTTCTTGAAAACCCCACCCTAATCTTCACATTATTTGCTCTATGAAACACTCTGAAAGAAATCAACTTTGGAAGGACTTCTATCAAATATACATATTAGCAGTTTTCGTTGTGACCTATTTCTCAGGCATTCTCATGTCAGAGTATTTATAGCAGTTCTGCAGAAAGGACTGAAATTAGAAAAACTCTCTGAATAGAGCAGCAGGCACATTGTGGTTCTTTTTATTATTTAAATGTGTTCCTTTCACTCCAAACAGCAAAATTAAATAAGGAGGGAAAAGAAATATTCTAGTAGTCAGAACATTTCAAGTGACTTGCATTCCTATCAGTGTCCACATCTCTATATTCATGCACAGAGGCAGTGGCAATGCAGCAGTTCTATCTGGCAAACCGAGTTAACTCTCATCCATAAATGTGCCATTTAAATTCCAGAAGGGCTAATGAACAGCACAGAAGAAGAGACCACAAGAAAAAAAAAAAAAAAAAAAGCCACAATAAGCAATTGGAAGCAGCTTTCAATAACTACAATGTACTTCTCTTCCCAAACCTGCTCTGTGGGTTTTCATTTGCTGAAGGTGTGGACACCTGCCAGTTTGCTGGAGCAGGTAAGTCAGTGGAACCCATCAGCCATCTGTTCTCATCCCACACACAGCCCAAAAAGCATCATAAATATGCAAAGAACCACAGACCCCCCCAGGGAGCGGCTGGATAACAATAGCTTTAATTTTTCATTTGTTTATTTGATTTGCTGTAATGAAGGAGCTACTGGAGCAACATCTGAAACAAGTGAAATGCAACAAATGAAACTTTAGGGCAAAATAAATCTCTTAGAAGCAAATCTACTTCTGTTTGATTTGGTGCTGGTTTGGGGTGTTTGAGCTCACACTCTTTGCTCAGTCATCAGCACCCTGTGTCATGGACAGGCTCTGGCTTTATTTAAGTATTAACTCCTCACTTTAAGGGACTCAGTTAATCTGCAAGGAGACATTTCCATGGCTCTGTCACTCACCATCAAAATATCTGATTTAATGCTGGGAGCAAGCTGGAGGAGCCACTGCCCCAGCACCACTGAGTGATGTATCACATTTTGCTATCAAAGATGTTGAAAGCATTTTCCCCAGATCTTTGCAATTCAATGGCATCAAAAAGCATAATTACAACTGGAGGGCAGGGATGGATGGATTGATGCAAAATCACTTGAATAAAACCATCATAATTATAAATGACAGGAAGCCCGGGGTAGCCAAGCACTGTCATGGAGAAGAGAAACAGCTACAGAAAAAGGCTTCAGAACAACTTCAAAAACTCCATTTTGTCATAGAAACAAGGGACAGAAAAGAGCCCCCAGACCCTTCACCCACTCCCAGGAGCTCCTCACTGTTACAACCAACAGCAAACATTTACTACAGGGATGTGCCCAGGTGATCTTCTTGGATAATTGCTGCAGGACACTGAAACCAATGGGACCATTTTAATGTTGCCTGTATTTTGCAGGAATAAAAATTTTGCAGCTTTTGGGGAAGCTGCCTTTGAGGAGCAGAGCAGTGCCAGGATCCCCCTGCTGAGAGGGGACTGGGAGCAGCAGTAAAACAAAAACTCCCTCTGATCTCCACCTCCTCCCAACACTCCCAATGCTTCCAACGGAGCTTTAATGCATCTTACTTCAAGCAGCAATTCTGAAGAGGAAATAGCAATCTTCATTAAGGATTAGGCAAACAATTAACTTATTATGTTCAATCTTTTTAATGTGTGTCTGGGTACACAGGAACAAAAATAAACACAGTTTAAGCACACTACAAGGGGAAAACCTGTGTTTGTTTCCTCCTTCCAAATGAGCTCTTAGTTTTGCCTTTGTCTCCAGCTTAAAACTCTGGAATCAACTCAGCTGAGCCAGGCTGATTAATTGGGAAATTATGGAAGGCACAAGTCTTTGCAGTAAGTTTAAGGGGGCAAGGATTTCGTCCTTCATCACTATCCTTTGGTCTACACACGCTCAGAACACTCAGCATCCTCACCCCGAGGCCTGACCAGGCTGTAAAAGCTTTTTAATTGTGCTTAGGTTATTAACATGTTTATCTATTCGTATATCTGCTTTCCAAGGAGCAGGTACCACACTGCAAAGCTGCTTATGAGGCATCAATTTGAGCATAAAACACAAGAGCCACCTTCAAGCACCCCCCTCCTCCTCATTCCTTGCTTCTCTGTGTAAAAAAAAAGGCACGAAAGGAGCAGCAGCAGCAGCAGCAAATGCCTGGTGTTTTCAACAAAACTTTGTCACATTCTAAGATTCTGCTCTAAGCTTTTTTTGTCTGTTTTATTTTATGGCACTTTTAATGAGAGGTTTCAACAACCCCATCATTAAATGAAAAGGAAAGAAATAGGAAAAAGAAAAAGAATAATTAAATTTTTTAAGATTCTTTCTGAAGGAAAATGGTACTATATCATTTTAAATGTTTAAAATCCAGCTGACTCTAGCATTTCTGCTGATGACTTCAGCAACTCACAGAGCAATTTAAAGAAATTAAGGCAGCTGGGAAATACAGTCTATAGTAAAACTACATAGATTATCCTATTTCAGGGGAGAAACAGCACAACAGATGTTCTTAACTTCTGAGGATCTTCCATAAGTCACACATTTGTATGGAGTTTGACACCAATCGTCACCATTGTGTCCCACAGGACAGAGACACCAACACCTGGGGCTCACTGACCTGTGCAAACCAGGCACAAAGAGGGGGAAGGAGTCTCATGCAGCAAAAACATCCAAGGAAGGTGAATACTGAAAAACGCAGCTGCTGTAAACACCAAAGCCCCCAAGTGCTTTGTTTTTACCAAACCCACAGAGCCACTCCCCTCTCCATGTGCTGTTCCCATCAGCCAGGACACAGAGGATGCCCTCAGCCACTGGAAAGGCACATTTGTGACCTGGGGATCTGTCTGTCTGTCTGTCCATCTCTGCAGAGCATGGGAATCACCAGCCCCACGTGAACTCCAGCCATGGATCCAGGGCTCTTCTGCCAAATCACAGAGGACAGACACAGTCTTAAGCTGAGCCTAAGGAAGTTTAAGTTAGATGTTAGAAATAAATTCTCCACTGAGAGAGTGGATGGGCAATGGAATTGTCTGCCCAGGGAGGGGTGGAGTCACCAGCCGTGGATGTGTTTAAAAAAGGACTGGATGTGGCACTCGGTGCCAGGGTTTAGCTGATGAGGAGGTGTTAGGTCATAGGTTGGTTTAAATGATCTTTAAGATCTTTTCCAACCTGGTTCATTCTGTGATTCTGCTAATAGGAGCTGCATCAGGGACCCCAGAATTATCAGTTCACAGCTCCCAAGCTTATCCTGTCAGAGTTTTCTCCAGGCACTGCCATGCTAGTCCTTTCTGGCTTTTTTTAATTCCCAGTTGGAAGCCACCCAAGTCTGGAGAGGAGCCCCCGGACCAAGAAAATGATGGACCAGAGCTGCTTTAGCAGCTAACAACAGTGGGTGTGGCTGCCAAACCAAAGTGGCACGGTAAACTGTGAACTCCTGAAAAGTGCTGAAGTACATCACGGCCCAAGGAATGCTCCCTGTCCTAAATTTACCCCTCCGTTCTGGAAGGATTTTCTGCAGAAAGATGTCTGCAAAGTGGTCCAAGTTAAGAGTAAATTATGAATGTGATACCTTACCAAGAAGGATAATAAAAACTTATGGTTTTATCCCAAAAGGGATTCTGGGAATAGGCCCCAGGGCTGAAGGGACCCAGGCACTCATTCTTGCTCCAGAGAGAGAACTTCATTTATTTATCTCCCACTGAATATCTCAGTACTGCTGCTTTCCAAGGAGGAAAACTTTGTAAGAACTTGTAGGATTTTGGGGCAGGTGTAGAGCTATGGACAGGGTGAGCTCACCTGAGCTGCTGCTCCCTGAGAGCTTTGTCTCATTCTCCCCACTACGACTGAGATTTGTTATTTAATGCAGCTCTGGAACTCACTCTGGAAGATGGAAGGAAGCTCACAGGACCCAAATCTCATGGAAGCTACAGGCAGGATCAAGTGGGGATGGTGGGATTGTGTCTGTTTGGGTTTCTCCCACCTGTTTGGGTTAGAGGGTGCCCTGATGCTTCTGGGACTCTGCTGACTTCTATTACCATTAACCCTGCAGAAATGCTGTGGGAAGTTTAACAACACAAAGCACTTTTCCTTTTTCTTCCCTCCGAGTTTTTTGGCATTAATCCACACTTTATTTATGGTTCTGAGGCTAATAAAGTGGAAATATTCCCAGTTGCTGGTGATGGAAATGGAGATCCTCACACAGCAAGATTCCCTGGTGTTTTGAGCAAACGTGAAACACAAGGAAAGGGTCTGATGATAAAGCTGAGTGTTGGCACTGGGCAACCCTGCCAGGAGAGAGGGGAGGGGAAGAGGGGCAGCTTGCTTAGCAGAGGAGATTAAGCAATTAAGTTATGCCAGGCTGAAGCTATGAGAGCTGAAGCAAGGGGCTTAGCCTTGGTGCTTTTTGGGCTTTGATGCTTTTAAGTCAAGAAAGAAGTCTGGGCTAGGGGAGAGAGGAGGGAGGAGCAGAGAGAAGGGAAAATAAAAGAAATGTGGAAGCTAATCCCAAGCACTGTGAAA
Organism: Sturnus vulgaris; assembly: GCF_052056855.1. Lineage (NCBI taxonomy): Eukaryota > Metazoa > Chordata > Aves > Passeriformes > Sturnidae > Sturnus > Sturnus vulgaris. The sequence goes on from NC_142266.1 coordinate 4,185,643, forward strand.
AGGTCATGTGCTTCGATATGAGTAATTAATTTTCTTAGAGCAATGTTGAAAAGGTTAAACTGATTTATGGAATGCAATTTAATTTAAAATGTGTTGTGTACCTTGTTAAAAGGGTCCAATTATGGCTGCTAATTCTGTGGACTGACACAAGACGACGTGGTCTGATAATACCCTGGTGTGAGGGGGAACACGTGTCAGTCAATAATTAGACATGGCTTATTGAAATTTGAGGGAGAAGGAAAATTGGTAGAAATGCTGAGAGAACAACTGTTCTCTATGCCCAGGGCCCACAGCGTCCCCCTGCAATTTCCTGCTCTGTGGAGCACTGGGTGATTCATTTGGAGGTAGGTTTGTGTTCAGAGTGGTTTATCATGGTGCTCTGAGACAGGAGTAAAAATGCCAGATTTGCACAGGTCAGCCCACGCTGCTCCTTGACCTTCATTCTGTCAATTCTTCTTGCAAAAACCAAACTAAACACCACCCTCCTTCCTTGATGACTTGGTAAAGCAAGAGGCTGAAAAAACTGTCCCAGTGGTGCTGGTACACAGAAGTTAGTAAAAACTAAATAGCACAGGCTCTAGGGATCCCCAGCAAGAAGGGTCGAAATTTTGTCCCGATCCACTCCTTGCTCAGCTGCTCATCCTCCCTGGGCTCTGCAGTGTCCCTGTTCCTGCCAGTCCTGGGGAGGATGTGCCCAGCATCCCCCTCCCCAGCAGCATCCCATGGCATGCAGCCCTGAAGCCACTGCCTGCCCAGGCTGCAGTAAAATATTTCATTTCATTTTCACTTTCTCTCAGTCTCCAAGGCCAGCAGCCAGAGTTACTCCCTGCATGTTTTGTAGCCACTCCTTTAGTGAGCACTTAATGGTGTGTGAATGCAATAACAGCTGTGGGGGAATTCCTCAGTGCCATATTCCCCAAAACATGTGTGCAATGTTCCCCCAATGTTCCTTCCCACAATGAGCCCCTGCTCAGTTTGGTAACACTGCAGATTAACAGAGGAACTATTGCAATCCTAAAACTGGTTGACAGCATCAATATTCCTACAAGGAGCAGAATAAATACATTAATGCAGCTCCAAGGTACCTCTGGTTCCTAAATCAGTTTGGTAAATTGGCTGCCAAAATTTTGTGACTACAAAGAGTGGGTTTGGCAGCTGTAGCTCCAGCTGCATGGGACCAGGACCTGTGTTGTTGGGAGGGCTCACCTGGCCCCAGGTGAGCAGGAGGCAGGAGATCTGCTGCTGAAATGTGGTTGTGTTTTCAGCAAGAAGTCAGAAATGTGCCCTGTGTTCAGGATGGAGTTTGCCATCAATACCAGGAGTGTTCCTACTGTCAAACACAGCAAGCTGTGTGCCAGTGGACTTTCAAGTTATTGTCAGTGCTCAGCGATTGCTGCATGACAGGGACAGTGCCTGCACCCTTCCAGGACCTCTGGTGCATCATTTGTCTACAAATGGAGGAAAATCAGCCAAGCTGTACCTCGGAAGGGTTATTGGGTGATGAGCACACGAGCACAGCATTCAGCCCCTGCTCTAGTGAAAAGTGTCCCTGCCCTTGGAAGGGGGATTGGAACAAGATGAGCTTTAAGGTCTTTTCAAACTCAAACCATCCTGTGATTCTTATTCTTTTGGTGTTACTTCTGCTGAGAAAAAGAACATGTGTGTATTGGGCTTTCGTGCAAGAACTTATCAAAGTTCCTGGAGAAATGGAACAAATTTTTGTTTAAAACATTGAATGGACAGAGGCAAGAGCAGCTTGTTATATTGATCTTTGAGGTTCCTATTGCTGTGACATTGAGGACTAAAACTTTTCTGGCATTTTATAAAAGAGTCGTGTCTGAAAGGGAGAGGAGGATGGAAGAAACTCCTGCCTGTCCTCTATAACCTCATCTATTCTCATGCTCCCTTCTGCAAACAAAGTTCCTCCCCATCTTTACCCAGAGCTGGTTTATATTGCCATCACCAAATTAGCTCAGGAAGCTGCATCTTGTGATAACTTCATTATGTTCTATTGACTTCTCAGGGAGCTGAAAGGAATATAATGGCAATTTCCCATAATGGATAACTGGCTGGGGAAGCCAGGCCAGGGAAATGGCCCTTCCCTCCTCTACCCTTCTGCAGTCAAATCACTGACAGACATTTCATTTTCTGATGTGCATGTTGGCCTCTTATCAAGCTTTTTCCACCCAAAGAGGATTCCTCCTCAGAGGAACATGAGGATTAGCATCAGATGGGAAAAATGCAGTTAGTATTACCAGAATATTAAAGGGGCAATCGTAATTTCTCAGCTGCAAGGGACACTTAAAGCAAATTACCTCAATTAAGAGAATAAGATTCAGGGAGCTGCTTTAAATTGAAAAAACATTCAGATAGGATGTGTGTGTCAGTTTGTCATCAGGGGCTTAATATTTACTTCTGCTGATGAGACTTCGTCATGCTCTATTACAATTCATAGACTCGTGTTCCCACATTTTATGCACCAAAATGCTTTGATTTATAGGGTATAAGTCCCTTTTCTCTGTGAATTCCTTTAATATTGTCATAAATGTGGTCAGTGATGCTTATCTCACGATATTAATGTGCCTCATTTAATTATATTGTCTTGCTCAAAAAGTGCACTTAGTTTGAAGGAAACTACAAATTGTTAACTTTTGGTAAATGCACATTTCTCACTAGAGAATGGTGCTGGTGCCTTCTGCAGCCAGCAGTGGGAAAGGTCAGTGGATAGAAGCACACAGGAAGCTCTTGGGTCAGTAATAACTCAGCTCCTTTCAGCCTCTGCCTCTTGTGGGAGCCCCAATTTCTGGTCTGGCCATCAGTTCTGTGCTTTGTCCCACATTCCCTGCTCTGAGGCTGCTCCTGGGCTCTCATTCCCCTATTTTAGGCTCAGGAAGGTGTGATTCTCTATTGATTACTTGATCTGTGTAATTACAATCAAACCCACAGGGATTTCAAGCCTGATTGACTGCAAAATAGAAATCTATTGGCTTGGCTGGACTCCTAATGGCCAGGATTAGGAGAGAACATGGTTTGGGGCTGCTCTTTCTCTGCAGGATTGGTTTTGGGTAACTGGAGATTAATGAGGTTTGTGAAGGAAGGCACTGATCCCATCAGAGCAGGCTTGGGGGGGGGGGTTATCTCCCTCATCCCTGCCTGTGGCTGTGCTTGTGGCATCCTGATTTTGTGACCCCTCTGCAGCAGCCTGCTATCAACAGGAGTCAGGAACAGAGCCTGGGGGTAACTGCAGGGCAAGCCAAGGAGCTGCAGCAGGGAGAAATCCAGCTGAGAGCCCCTCTCCCAGATGTTCTTGGCATCCTTCTCCTGCTGCATGTCCCCTTGGCCAGCATGTGAGCTCCTAAAATAAGTCCAGGGCCTGGAGTTTTGTCTGTCCCCACCCTCCGAAGCTGAACGAAGGAGCACCAGCAGGCAGGGAAAGGGCCTTTTTCTTTTTTAAAATAGGTTTTCATTTAAAAGATGCCAGAGCCAGCAGATTAGTGTCTTGACTATATAGGTTTCCTACAGATAAGGTAGAGAAATTGATTTCAATTACCAAAGTGGATAGACAGGCTGCTCTGCTCACCCGAGGATTGTTAACCCTCGAGAGGCAAGAACTGAAAACCAGGAGGGGGTTTGGAACCTCAAGCCATTTCCTCAGGAGCAGCTGTGCCTCTTGCAGCATAAATCCTCACAAAGGGAGAGAGCTAAAGAAAGGAGGTTTATTTAAGGATGTACAATGATCCTTGTGATACTCTGGGATTTCAGCAAGCTTTCAGATCCTTCAGCGAGGCTCTGGAGGCCAAGGGTTAAAGTGGCTGCAAGGATTAAAGGATTCAGTGCCTTTCAAGCACCAGGTTCACCTTTTCCAAGAGCAGTCCGGCTTCTGGGAAGTTTTCCTGGGAGGTTCCAGGGCGGGGTAGGGCAAGGCTGTGCAGTGCTGGATCCCAGAATCCCAGAGTGTTGGTGGGCTCATGCCCTGCTGCTGGGCACCTCCAACACTTGGGGCACAGCCCCAGTGACGGGAACAGAGGGGATGGAGATGGGTGTGGGCAGAGGAGCTGGTGGGAATGGGCAGCGTGGAGGGACAGGAGCAGGAGCTGGACATTTCCTTGGCACACGTGGGGAGAGGGTTCCCAGTGCATCCCCAGCCCTCTCCCATCTGCTGTTCCTGCATTTACACACCCTGCAATTCCTGAGCTGGCTCTGTAATTGTGTCCGCAGGGTGCCTGCTTCCCTTCCCTCCTCAAATCCAATTTGCCACTTTTTGCAGCTTCGCTGCTGCCTGATAATGGGCACCTTGCAATAGATGTTTCTGCTATTCACTTGCTGGGTCTCTTTTGTCCTACCACAGGGAAGTTTGCCCCTGTGGGTCTCACAGTTGGTTTCTCAGCTGGGTTTCACACAGGCTTTTATTGCCAGCAGCATCTGCTCTCCCCTCCAATTACTCCAGCACATGTCTTTGATTCTTTGCTTTACTGGGTTCACCAGCAGCTTCTGCCCTGGCTGAACTCCCCGGCAGAGTCTCCCCACCGCCTCCAGGTATTTGGGGGGTCTGGCCGTGGTTACAAATCAGATGTTGCACATTGCCATATCAGAACAGCAGGAATTCGGTGGTCTTGCATGGCAAGAAGACCGGTGTGACAAGCATAATTAAGCAATCACAGGAAAACATAAGATTTTGTTTCAGGCCACAGAATACATTTGTTGCTGGAAGCAGCTCAGCAAGTGCAGCTTTTGTGTCCTTTCAAACACAATTTCTTATTTCGGAGAAACACCCTGTGGTCTGTACTTTGCATTCGTGTGAGTGTGGACGGGACTGTCCTCTGTGTACACGGCATCCACTTTCCTTCCCTTTTGCTTTTCCCAGAGTTTGGCATGCTCCCAGGATGGGGGATGCTCCTGCCATGCCCCTGTGGCACAGCTACATCCAGGTGTGGCCTCAGGCAGGTTCCCAGCGAGGCTGCAGCACAGCAAACAACATTTCTGGAGATGTCTGGGAAGGTTTTTTTTCCCACCTAATGAAAAATTATTTCTGACATACTGGAAATGTGAATGTACATCTAGATGGAGAAATGTTTAGTTTCTATCATGTCTTAAGCTCAAAATGAATGTTTTCTGTTCCCAGAAGTGTTTTCTGCAAGGAAAACCCAATCATTCCCTTCATGGCAGTTCAGTTATTTTCCATCTCACTCTGTGGACAGCTCCTGGGTTTCAGATAAGGATCTCCTGCTTGGATGCTGAGGGAGGAGGTGGCAAAGAATATGTCAGTGGCAAATACCCTCATACCTGCCCAGCTTCAACACTATGGGACCTCAGGGACATTGGAATGAACTTTCTGGAAAAGCAAGAGGTAAATTATACCCGAGATCTTTTGAGAGGGCTGTTGGTTAAAACTGGGTTTCATGCACAACCCAGGGTTTCCTATGCACGTGCAGATTTTTCCCCCTTTCCTCTTGGCTGCTGGCATCATTAAATGCCAGGATTTAAGATGACAGAACTTTAATTGTACAGGACAAAGGCGTCTGGTTCCCTGCTTCGCTGATCAATTCCAGATCATAAATTGTAGCAGGAACAAAACTCTTTAGAAATGCTGACAATTAAGTAACATCCTGATAAACATCCCCTTTTGTTTTATTTAAATGAAAATGCCTTTATTTCCACAGAGTGGTATCTTGTAACAATAAGATTCACTGTCCCTGAAGCTTGGTTAATTAAACACAGTATTTGCAATCTACCAAAACAAGCTGTTTTATGCAAGCTGATAACAGGGTTTCCGTTTCATAATGTGAACAATTGGGTTATGCAAATGCCAGGATTTTAAGCCCCTGTGATCTGTTTTTGTTGCCTTATTATCTGTTTCTGTCTACAAACACCAAATATAGACATCCCAATTAAAGCAGCTAAATGCCATTAAGTCCAACTAAAGACGTTTTTATCAGTCAAAAACTTCCCCCAATTTAATTAAAAATAAAATTTGAAATCAGCCTTTCTTAACCTAAACTCCACACTTCCACCTATTTGATTGATTCTCCCTTTAACTCCACCGTGGGTTTTATTCCTTGGTGGAGTCCTGAACCCTTCAGACACCTGGTGGGAGGCAGTGAGTGAGCCCAGGTGGTGCTCACCTGTTGACAGGTGCATTGGCTCCTCCAGCAGGACCTTGCAGGGTATTTAGGTGCAGGAGCAGGAGCTAGATGTGAAGATTAAACCTGGCCAGGCAATGGGAGCTTGTGGGAGCTCATCCTGCAGGGCTGCTCGGATGTGTGGAGCCCATCCCACAGCCACAGGTAAGCAGCAGGAAGGTAACATCACCACGGAATAGAGGGGAATAAACAGAGCAGAACCATCCTGGTACATGTTGGCTTCTGTGTGCTAGGCTTTGCACCGCTAATTAGTGATTTGTCTCAGTCTCATCTGTTTCTGTTCAGAGCCAGGATCATTAGAAAGGTGATCAAGCCGGATTTTCGTGTTCAGACTTGGATGTTTATTATATCTTATCAAAATTTACAGAAAGTACAACATTACCTCTAGCTGCTTGCTAGAAGTAGGAAAAATAGCTACAGCTGAGGCTGCTTCAAGGCCTTTTAAAGCTAAACACACCAATAAAAGTTTTACACCTGTATTATTTATACTTTTAACCCAATAATAGATTCCCATGACCCTCAGAGTGACTTTCAACTGACCAACCCAAAGGTTACTACCTAAGTTCTGTGAAGAAGAAGGAAGAGAAGAAGATGAACAAGAAGAAAGACATCACCCAAAATTCTCCATCTTGTCCCCTAACTATCAGTAAACTGTAAAAACCTCACATTTAAAACCCATCACCCAGTGAAAACACACACATCTAACCCACCACACATTTGTGATTTCTTTTTTCATATTTACAAGCCTTCTCCAAGGTTTCAGGTCCAGAGCAGTGTTTTCCAGGGGGTCTGTGCCAGGAAGCACAGAAAGCTCAAAAACTTCAATTCTTGAGATCCAACAGGCTTGTGGTGAGCCCTCAGATATTTGTGCTCAGAGAGACCCCCCAGCCCAGCTCGCTCTGAGCTTGCACATCCTCCAGCTCACTGGGAAAGTTCACATCCCTGTGAGCTCAGCTGGGCTGTGGGAGCCTTTTTGTTCCTCCATGGACCAGCTGCTGCTAACAGAGATCTCCCCTTCCCCTCTGGCTGGAGGAGCCCCTTGTTCCCTGCCCTGGGACTCCACAGAATTCCTCTCACCTGCAGACAGGTGTGTGCAAGGCTTTTTGTGATGGCGCTGGGGGAAGGGTCTCAGCTCTCAGCTTTCCCTGGGAGGATGTAACACATCCCTCAGTGATGTTCAAAGCTTTACACTGCTTCCAAAGTGCAGTAATTTAACTTTATATCAGCCATGTTTGCAGCAGCTGTCAGTCACCATGACAACAATATTAACACTCGTGATGGCTTTGTTGTGAGCACCAGAGAATGTAATATTCTGGAGGGAAGAAGCAGCAATTGCTCGAGCAGTTGCTCACAGCCCAAGTGACTCTATTGAACTGGGAGAGGTTCAAACTGTATTTTAAACATACAAGAAAAGATTCGCTTTTGGAGTATAAAATGACTTGAATTAACTTCAGTCTGACAAGAGGAAGCAAAGGGAATCACTGGAATAAATATCTGTGAGACTGGAAGATTAGAAAGACACATTCCAAAATCTCACAGAAATGCAAACTCCCTCTTTTTGAAGGCACTGCCTCTGGAATGGCAATTTACATTTCTTTAAAGTTGGGGAGGGGGAAGGAGGGTGATCTAAAGGAGGTTTGCCAGCCTTGTGGTTCTTGTCTTATACATTAAACTCTTACTCATAGAATACTAAGGGTAGCTCTTAGTCTATATCTTCCCTAAGAATTAAAATAGGGAAAATGTGTCCTGGGTTTCAAACACTGGAGTTTGTCTCTTAATCCATTTCCTTTTATAGGGAAAAGCAAATCATTCTCTCTCTCAATATTTAGTATCTTTACTCTTTCAAACCTCCCTCCTTCCCCTCCAGAGATACCCAGCATTAAGATAAGGCATTGATTGTCTACACTGGGAAATGCATTCTAGTTAATTAGTTCATTATTCCTTTTTTAACATAAGATTGATGACTTATTAAGCTATGGTTAATTACAGAGTTTATTACTTTGAAAATAAGGACAACTCCACAGCTTCAGCTGATTCTGCTCTTGGCTGATCTGGATTTCTGGCACTGCTGTGTCCTGGAGATCTGTGGCTTCCCTTTAGCATCCCGTTCATTGAAGCCCAGTTTTGGGGTGTGCAGCTTCACACCTCTGGGGCCTGGTTGATGTGCCAGTGGCCTTGCAGCTTCCGTTTTTTCCTGCAGGTCCAGAGCTGGGATCTCCCAACATTTCAGCAGTGTGGTTTAGAAGCTCTGTAGCTCCAGGGCCCCAGTGAGGACCAGAGCTGGAGCATCACCACAGGCTCCACGAGGAGCCCCAGCCTGATCCATCAGACAAAGGAGAGAGCACCAAGCTCTCCTAAGTGAGGGCAGGAGTCTTGTACATCCTCAGTGCACACCCTAAATCCATCTCCCTGCTCCCAAAAATGCCCCCTGCCAGCAGAGTGTCCGGAGCACCTGGTGCCAGGGCAGGGATGAGCAATGGGAGCCTGGCTGACATTGCCAGCAGCAGAAACAGCCTCAGTTTTGTCTAACAATCCAGCCAGACTGGCAGGGAGAGCAGGGCCGGGGTGCCCATGGCTTCAGCAGCTCCTGCTACGATTTTGGGAGGAGCTGAGACAAAGCTGGCAGCACACAGCAATGCACGCAGGGATGCTGCTGCCTCCTGCCGAGGCAGGGCACAGCAACAGTTGTTAACCATGTTATCAGCTGCTTTTTCAGCTCCAAAATAGGACCTTTGGAATCTAAAATTAACACCAAAACGCAGAGAAGTGCAACGTGGATCTCGTAACTCCGGGTTGTGGGGGCATGGACGGGGTTATTGCTGTTGGGCTTTCAGCTCACACCACTCCTGCCATTGCTGCTGGGTGGGGTCTGTGTGAGAGCAGCACCACTTTAACAGAAAATTAAAACATAACCAAACACCTGTAACACAAAGCGTTGCATGGGAGAGGCTGCAGAGCAGCAGAGCAGAGAGGCAGAGGGACAAGCTGAGGGCAGATTTCTCTGCCAGCACATTTCTGGAGCAGTGGTGCTCCCTCCAGGCTGTGTGTTGGCTGAGACAAGGGACAGGCTGCAAAGCCGTCACCTTCTGAGAAATGTGTGAAAGAAGCCAAGAGGACAAAGTTGTAGTGAGCCCGGATTTCCTCATTGTCAGTACTCCAGGTGGTGGAAGAATTATGAAGGAGATGCTGCAGCCTCCAAATCTTTCTTTCCTTTGGATCCTCTCCTGTTTCACTATCAGGACCACAATTAGGCGTGAGCCTCACTCCTGCCTTGTGAAAATGTCAGCTTCCCAACATCCCTGAGAGAACAGATTTTCAAGAAAAACACAGATGTTAAATCAATTCCTCCATCTTTCTGCCCTCCCATTTTTTCAGGCTGCTAACATTGTCCTTTTGGGAATGTACTCATGAACCATAAACATCTGCTGGTTTGCTGCAAACAATTCCCAGCCTTTAGCTGAGCAGCTCCTCTCTCTCTTTACTCACTCCCAGCAGCCAGGCTGGTCACACTGGGATTGTGTGGGATGAGGGACAGGCAGAGGCTGACTGACATTTTGCCTTTAGACATGAAATGGGTTGCCTGTGGCAAAGAAAAAAAGAAATTAAAAGTGCTGGGATAGGAGCAGAAATAGCTCCAATGGCAGCTCACGAGAGTGGATTAGAGGATGCAAAAGTTATAGAAATGTCAGTAAGTGAGCAGTGGGGTAAAAGTTTTAGTGTCCCCTGCCTGTGCCCTGTAGGCATTGCCACCACATGTCCAATGTCACTGCACAAGAAGATTCCACCCCTGGCCTGTGCCAGCCACCAGCACAGAAGCAGAGACAGTGGCACCACCAAAACAGGCCCAGGTTTTGTGGTGCCAGCCCAGCTGAGTGGGCACCAGGCTCCAATAACCTCCTGGACCCCTTGGAATGTCCCAGTGACCTCTCATCTTCATGCTTACATAAACAGAATTTGAAATTTCCACCCCCAAGCTCTAACACCAATTTAAATTTTCATCTTTTGGGGCCAGGAACCACCATTTCTGCTGCACAGATCTTGGTGCATCCTTCAGACAAGCAGCAGGAAGAGCAGGGAGAGAATTTCCCTCCATCTTGGGAATTCAAAGGAGTGTGTTTGAGCAGGGGGTATCAGGTCTTGGTTTTTAGCTGTAAAACCAGAAGCCTCTGAGGGTTTCTGGAAGTTTTCCAGCTGCCACCTGCTTTCCTCTATTGTGTATCCTTTGTCCCTGATGAAAAATAACTCAGCTGTGTGGCTTTTCTTAGTTTTCTGAAGAGTATTGTTGTTGGTTTATTTTTTCCTATTTTCCAGAAACATTCACGTTGGAGGATAAAGTGCCATTCACGTAGGAAGATTTAGTCCCTCTTCATAAAGTTATATATTACAAGTGAAAGGGAAACAAGCATGGGCTGGCAGCAGAAAATTGAATTAGCTCAGCAGTACACTACACAAAATAAGACAAATTTTGTACAGAAATATAATTGAAGCTGCATTATTTATCCTCCCTTTTTGGGTTATTTGTCAACGTGAGCTGCAAGTTGCAAATTAAAAGAGCTATTGATTCCAAAGTTGTTTTTAAAGTATTTTCTTTATTCAGACCCTTGGAAACAATTATCTCAAAATGGTGCCAAACAGCCAAATCTTTATTGGTGTTGGGTTCAGAGAGATAATGGTCCAGCTTCTCTCCATTGTTTGTGGACATTCAAATTACTCTTTTTGATAGAACCACAGAAACATGAATCATTAAAGTTAGAAAGATTTCCAAGCCCATCGAGTCCAAGCTGTGCCCAATCCTCACTTTGTCCCCAGCCCAGGGCACTCAGTGCCACATCCAGGAATTCTTTGGACACCCCCAGGGATGGGGACTCCAAACCTCCCTGGGCAGCTCCAAGGCCTGACCACCCTTTCCATGGGGAAATTCCTGCTGGTGCCCACCCTGAGGCCGTTCCCTCTCCTGTCCCTGTTCCCAGATCCCAAATCCCCCCGGCTGTCCCCTCCTGTCAGGGAGTTGTGCAGAGCCACAAGGTCCCCCCTGATCCCCCTTTTCTCCAGGATAAACAACAGAGATTTCTTTCTCTGGGAAGAAAAGGGTAGAAGATGGGATCAGAAGGGTTTTTGTGGTTGTGTTGTTGAGCACAGCAGCAGCAGCAGCAGCAGGAAGAGCTCTGTCTGTCTGGGAATGTCACCTGGAGAGAGCATCTGCTCCTGCCATGGCACCAACCAGCACAGCCCTGGCACAGCTCATCCCAGGGTCAAGGTTTTACCACAGTGAAATTACACTTTTACATTCCTGTTAAACTTCCCCGCTGCATTGAGAGGGCAAATATCCCATCAAATATCCCATCAATTATTCTTTTCACAAGTCCCCACTGAGGACAAGGACCTGGAAAGGTTGTCCAGCTGTTTTCCCACCCGAGTCTGGAGGGATGACAAGGTGCTGGCCTGTTCTTGTGGGACAGGAGATTGAGGGACACTTTGGGGAGGGGGTATTGCTTTTGTTTTGCAAAATAAACAGAAAACAGCCCTTGTGACTGCAAAAGCAAAAAACAAAACGCATTAAAAAATCCATCCACAGCAGCATTTGAGCCATTCTCCATAGGCCCTGGGAGCCTCTTACTGTTTGAGTTAAGGCTCCTTATATAAAGTTTATGGGTCCCACCGGGGTGTTTTGAGTAGATTACATTCACACCAGCTCATGCAACGCAGGCGTGAGCAGTCAGTAAATCAGCCAGCTTAGCTTGTAAGCTCCTGCTCGCACTGGCGATGGGTCTCAGGGCTGGGATAACACCTCCTGTTATTAGCTGACAGCTGGTAAACAAAGATCCTGCTCTGATACTCATTGTCAGGGCTTTTACAGCCTCAGCACACGCTCAGAGCTGGGCAAAAAAAATGCTGCTTCCATGAGGATGTGTCACTGAAATGGGCAAAGTGTGCCTGATGGTGGGAAAGCCAGGCTGGTCTCACCAGCCACACGGACAACAGGATCCTTCTGTCCTGGGAGGTTCAGAGAGGTCAAACCAGCAGGGAGGTGGGTCAGGAGAGCTCAGATCTACTGCAGTTCCTGCAACCACATGGCAGAGATCCTGGTCAGTGAGAGTGATGCTTCAACTTTTCAACTTTTTAGTGCTGTGTATTGCACCGACCTAGAGGCAGAGGGACATCAGGCTGGTGTGGATTCCATAAACTCCACACTGGGACAGCTGATGTGTGCCAAAAGGCCCCTGAGGAGGATCTGGTCCTGCTGGCCAGAAATCAGGCAGACACTTCAATTCCTGGGGTTTATTCTGGATCTCTTTCTGCCAGTAGACACCAATGTCTTGCTTTCAAACCAATGTCCCCACTCTGAATTTATGGCTCTCGGGTTTGAACACCAGGACTCTGAGCACCTCATGTCTTACACCTCCCTCCAACCGTGTTCCTGTCCTGTCCAGGAGCTGGAAAGGATGAGAATCTGCCAGCTGGAAGAAATGCCTTTAATATGAAGAAACAAAAGCAATTTTTTTGATATGTGGCAACAGTAGGGATGTGATTGGCCAGGGAAGTCATCAGCAAGCAATTCTTCCAGTGGCAGATTGTTTAAGTCAACTGCACACTGATTTATTTGCTGTGTTCTAATTACTGCATGAAAATGAGGGGAAGTCTGGTGTTAGCAAAATCCCTCAGCTTATAATTACCCCATTCACGGGGTTTGGGTTTCACCACAACACAATCCCACCACTCCACACAAGCACTTCAGCATTTAATTAAGGGCAGATAAAACTGGAGTCATTGCTGTTTTCCATTCCAGCTCTCGTTCAAAGCCAGCTTAGGAGAGGCAGGAGAGGCTGAACATTGAGTGTCACCTCTGAAAAGCCAAGGAAACCTAACACAGAGCAGTTCTCCATCTATTTCACCCACTTTGTATGGCCAGAACTGTATTTTCTGGGTAAATCTGATGTGTCAGATGAAGAGAGCAGCACGTCAGGGCTGGCAGCAGGAGCATCCCAGGGGTGGAGGTACCCACGGGGCTCCTGCCCTGCAGCACCTGAGGAAAACAAAATATTCTTTGCTCTTCTGGAGCCTGAAACGTCTTTCCTTTTTTTTAAGAAGTCAGGAATTTGAGAGATCCAGCCTAGGCCTCTGGAACAAAATAAAAACAAACTGAATATTTCTACATTTAAAAATGGTTTTGAAGTTCTGAATTTTTAGAAGCAAAGCCCTGAAATGCTCAGCAAAAAGCCTTTTCCATGGGGAAAATCTGCCGGAACAGGCAGTTCTGAGCAACGCTGTAATTGCCATGAAATAAATAAACAGGTCTTGCTTATCAGTATCTGAAATAAATTTTGAGAAAAATAACATTTTAAGATACAGGAGCATATCTCTGTTTTGATAAACACCTCTAGAAGTGGCACATTCCTCCTCCCTCAGGGTCTGTCCTTCCCCACTCGTTGTGTTCCACATTCATCACCAGAGAGAGAATCTCCTCATAATTTAGATCCCACAGCCGATAGTTTATGTGCAGCAGCGTCGCAAATGGAAGCTCCACTTTGATTTCCATTATGCATTACCTTGTCTGACTCCCTTTTATTGTGCAGTGGAGTAAATGACCTCCCAGATATTCAGGTTCAGATGTGGATGTGATGGTAAATTTAAGTCCTGAAATTTCCATCCAGTGATAAAATTGTATAATAAAAAAAAACCCACTTTCTTCTGCTAATATCTGCTTTTGGCTGTCACATCAGTGTTATGGGTAGATTGTATTTTGTAATATATCAGCATAGAATCCAATTGTTGCGTGCTGGTTTCTCTTTTGAAAATAATACAGCATAGGCTGAAAAATCAGTATATGAGTCGTTCTGCTTTTATTACTATCAGTTTTACATCAGCTTGACAGATGATTGTTGGTATCAAATTTGTCGAGTATAACATTTAATTAAATATCTTTCCTCTTAGAACTGAACACCCAAATAAAATCACCCAAATAACACCTTGAATAAAATCACCCATCTCAGATTCAGGCTTTGGGGAAGGAACAGTCTCTTGTCTGTGTATTCACACAGCCAAGAGTGGTGGAATCCTCATCCCTGGAGGTGTCCAAGGAACTGGATGTGGCTCCCAGTGCTCTGGGCTGGGTGACACGGTGAGGACTGACTGCAGGTTGGACTCAGTGGAGTTCTTTTCCAACCTAAATGATCCTGGGATTCTGATTCAGCCCCACTGGTGCCAGGGCTGCTCCTGCTCCCACTCCAAACCCCTGAGCCCACAATCAGTGATATCACAGAAAATCATCAGCGTGTTTGTTAGAGCACACACCAACGCACGCAGCATTTCTCAGTGGCTTTTGAGGGTTAATTAATTAATGGCCCTGATGCCTGAGCTTTGTGTTAGTGTATAAACAGCGTGGGAGCTGCTCAGTGGGGGCTGCCCAGGAGCCCTTGATGCTGCATTAGAGAGCCCAGCACTTTGTTATTACACGGATAAATGTTATCGTGTTCATCTCGTGTAGAAATTTATCCGGTTTACGCTGCAACCGAGAAACATCACTCCTGTAAACTCAAGTAATCTTTCTTCAGAGAACAACTACCCAATTACTAACATTACTTATTGAATTGGTTGCTTTCTCTATTAAACAGGACACGGTGCCAATCAAATCAGATAATTCAGCCACAAAATCAATGGCACCACATTTACTCAATCAAATACATTGCTCAGTATCTTATATCCATATGAAATTAAAGAGATGGATGTGCCAGCTGCACACTAGAATTGGGCTTCAGAACTTTGGCACATGCAGGTTAAAAATAAGGAAATCGATGAGCAAGAGAGAATGTATTTGACATCAGTCACTGCTTTTAATACATTAATTTCTTCACTAGATTAATCAACTATTGATCATCCTTCAGCTTTCCGAGAAGCCAAGCATGTGATCTCTGCTGAGCAGTCCCTGTCCAAAACCTCTGGACACAGGGATGGAGGATCCTGCCCAGCCTCTCCAGAGGGTCTCAGGGTGCTGTGGGTTAGAGATGTGGCTCTGGAGCAGCACAGTCAGATCCCAGCTGCCCCTGTCCTGAGCTGGGTCTGGCTTGAACCTGGTTTATTGGTCCAGGAAATTTCCTGGGCCCTTCAGTGGCTCTGGCAGCGTGTGCAGAGCTCTCTGAAGTGTTCAGTTGCCATCTCTAGGTTTGGCCCAGCACCCACCTGGAGACTTGTGGTGGCCAGCATAGGGTGGGTGGGCCAGGTTTGGTGAATGGGCCAGGTTTGCTGCTTCAGCCTTGCTTTAGTGATGGCATCAGGGCGGGGTTTGTCTGTGTGCTGTACCTGCACTGAGAACAGAACTGGGCTCTGTCCTCCTGCAGACGAGTGGAGACTTGATCCTTGCCTTTCCCACTCCAAAATGAAGTGTTCAGAAACCATCTGAATGGAAAATCAAAGTGCCTGCACATACGGGGAGGGCAAGAAATCATCACTTATTTGTAGGCAAGCAACAATTTCTAATCTCAGCTTTGTGAAGGATCTGATTTACACCAGAACTGCTTATCTCCCTGCCCTTGCTGACCCCCTGCTTCCCTTTCTCAGCACTGTGCCAACAACACAGCTGCTGTTTGTCTCCGAGAAAAGAAAAGAGATGGGAGGGGAAGGAAAAAGACATTATAAAAATACATTGTGAGTTACCAGAATAGAAACAGACCAAGCGCTGTGTCCTACTTTAGAACATGCTGATGCAAATAACAAGGAGCAAGCGCTTCGGATTTGTAACTGGAGTGGCTTTGTAAGATGCAAATATCCCTCCTTCGCCCTGAAATCAATTCCACAAGGCTGAGGATTGCCTGCCTTTAAGTAGAAGATAAAATTAATTAGCAAAGCAAGTGGCAGTGCTGGAGCTGGTTTGACTGGCCCAGGGTGTCACACATCAACAGCAGCTTTATCAGCCCCAGGGGCCCTGTGGGGTTATCACAGGGGACGTGACAGCCACAATTGCTGCCGTGTGGAGATCTGCTCCACGGAGCCAGGCAGGTTGTTGAAACAATGATTTTGCTGTGAACACCTGCTGCCAGCCAAGGGAATTAGGAAATGCTGGGCTCGGGTCACATCCTGGACTTGTGAAGTTGTGAATTCACTATGGATTAAAACCACAGGTGAATTAGAGCAGCCTCCTCGCTCTCTCCCCTGGCTCCTCATCCATCCTGGGGCAAAAAATTTGTGTCCAGGAAGAAGTTACTCATCTCCAGCTCAGCCACACCGAGGCAGTACTGAACTAAAACCAGTTCAGGGAAGTTACCGGGCAAAGGGGACTGTCCTGAGCTTCTTACAGCCCTCACCCTGAGCCACACCCTGGCTGTAAAGCCCTGCTCTGCCTTGTAGGACACCTGCAAGCACCTGCAGGCAGAGACTTTCCTTCTCTGGCCTTTTACAAAGGTCTGGGCTCGGTGGGGACTCTGCAGGTGCTGGGGGCCTGCCCATCCATTAATGTCAGAGCTCTGACCCAGCGCCTCAATCGATCTCTGTGAGCACTCATCGATAGCAGCACTGTCACACCAGGGCTCTGTGAGGAGAGCAGGAAAATGAGCACAGACAGATCTCTAATAATCACAGCTCCTCTTGGAGGAAACAAAGCGTGCTCTTTTTTTTTTTTTTTTTTTTTTTCTCTCAAAAGCAGAAGCAATAAGCCCAAAGAAGCAGTTTCCTGGTTTCAGTTCTCCTATAGATGGGTTTGACTGGGAGAAAACGTTCCCTCGCAGAGCTCCAGGACGGGCAGGCTCTGAGCAAATGAGCCATTTTCTTGAACCTCCAGGAGGGATTTTGGGAGGTGAGGTGACTCTGTAAACTAATATTTCACGATGAAAAAGTGAGGTTGCAGTTCCACACTGGAGACAAACTGAGATACACATCTAGTGGGAAGTTCTCTATAAAATATAACCCTCACTTGACTGGGTAAATCATCTTTTGTTCTCTCTATGTGTGTAAATATCAGCAGAAACACTCGGATGGGAGGTCAGAGCCCTCAGCAAAGCAGAGAGCTGGGACAGAGCCGGCTTTGGGAGCAGGAGGGGATGGGCACAGGGATTAGCCATGGACATCCCCACTCATCCAATCTCATTTGTAAATAGGAACGGAGCTTAAGGATTGCAATTCTGCAGGGACAACTCCTCTGCTAATTGCCACAGTTTTGTTCAATTGACTCTTTGGCAAAGTGCCCTGTGCTTATCAAAACAATTAAATCCCAAATATCCACTGCTGATATGAGGATTTTTTACAGGAATTAGGGTAACAATGTCACCAGGCAGTTCTGGTGGCTTTCACTGAGTGTCTCCCCTATTTTCCCTGGACTGGAGCCTAAAACAGGACTGTCAGACAAGCTGTAGAGCAATTTACATCATTGTTGGAAATCTGAAAAAAAACAAGATGCTCCTATGGAATATTGCTGAAGGGACACAGACACAGGTGACTGAGCAGCTTAAACATCCCTGCTGCCAATGTGCAAGTTCTGCTTTGGGTAACACTACCCAAATTATTCTAGTTCAATTATTTAAAATAAAAACTTCTTTCTGCAATTTTAGTGACTCAGTAGAAGTGTCTTGGTTTCCAGAGTTGAGGATCACTCCCAAGAGAATTGAGTTGTTTGAGTTACATCAGTTAAGCAAGGACCCATCTCTGGACTCAAACTCTGTCCTGAGGCAGTGCTTACCAAAAGTGAGCTTTATCTTCTGGTCAAATTTAACTACTCACTAGAAATTGCAAGTACTGGCAGAAGACAAGAGGAAGAGTGCCAGGACAGATCCAGGACTGCTGGAAGGGATAAGAGCTTCTTACATGCAGAACAGAGATTGTTCTCCTAAAATGCAGCTCCAGTCTCATGCTGATATTGGGCTGCTATTACACAGGATTTGGTAAAGAGCAGCTTTTTCACTTCTGCTGCTTTCATTTGTGCTGTGCAGAGCACATTGCTTCCTTCTGCTTCTCTGGTTATCCAAGTGTCAGGCTTTAAAACAAGGAATATGCAAGTAATGCCTTATGATTTTAACTTTTATATTTTTCAAATATTTATAATCCTGCAATTCTTTAGTGTATAACTCCAAACTCCAGATCCAGTGTGAGCTGCTGCTTTCCCATTTTATTCAGACACAACAATTCCTCTCCAGGCTGGCAATCAAGGACACCTCACTGCCTCAGGCCTGAGAGATGGAAACAAAAGTGAGTTGGGGGAGCAAACTTGGGGTAAATGACTTCATTACCTGGAGCTGTGATTGGAAGATTAACCCCCAATATGCAAATGGACCAAAATTATAAAAGCATGAAAACTTGTGACCCATTGTTCATTTTGGGTGTAAGCCCTGGGGGGGCTTTGTCTGCCCAAAATGTACCTGATGGTCCTTCAATAAATATAAATAAACTGCTTTTCATTCCCTTAATTTTGTCTGGCCTCTGTTTTTAGGTAGTCCTGAAAAGGCATCACAAGGAGCAGCAATTGCTTTGGGTTTTGGGCGGATGCTCGAGGGTTCAGCAGAGGATCTGCAGCTCTGAGCCCACACTCACCACTGGCCCTGGGCAGGTGCCAGGGGCTGCAGGTGCCACACGGGGATTTGGTGCTGTCACCTCGGTGCTGTCACCCCCGAGTCCAGCCCCGGGTCCCCCCGGAGCCCCCTGCTCTGCAGAGCCAGCAGCAGGAGTAATAAGTTTAATAGATAATCTCCAAGGTGCTTCCCGACAGCTTTTACAATGCTTAATGAGGTAAACTAATTGTAAATTGTGGCAAAACGGGAGACTTAACGACACTTCAGCTCTTGAAAGGAGTTTAAATACTGAGGAATTGGCTAATGCTTGTAGTGTTGGGAAGGAGTGGGGAAACCCCTGAATTCACCCAGACAGGATCCCAGTCTCCCCTGAGCCCCACATCCCATCACCTCACACGGATTCTGTTCCTGCTGCAAACCAGATGCAAAAATATTTGCTTTTCATTTTGGGGATTCCAAAATGTCTGTGGCTCCAGAGCAAGAGAAGTGAAGAGCTGCCTGTGCTGGAGCCAGCAGCCCCTGCCCAGCCCTGCCTGGAGGGTTTGGAATCTCCTTGTCCAGGCACACAGTCCCGACCTGGGACCAGAAGTGCCACCAAAATGGGAAGCAGCTTCTTCTCTGACTGATCCCAAGGAACAGGAGCCTTTTCTCACTTTCTTTTGTTGAAATTTAACTGGCTGCCTGTCAAATCACTGAATGAGAATAAAATCACAGCTAAGAATCTTGAAATCTGGAACAAATTCATGTCATATGTTCCTGCTGAACCACTGCTACCCCTCGGTTACACATCACCACCCGGCCCCATCTGGGAGACATGAGCAAACTTTTGATATTGTGTGATATGAAATATTCACACTGGCTTTGCAGCAGATGTCAATGGCTGCAGCAGCTCCTCTGCTCTGGGTTCATTCTTCTGCTTCAGTGAAATTTGCTTCTTTTCCCACAAAATCTGTGAAAGCTGCAGCTGCTGTGATCCTGAAAACAAGGAATAACATTCCCTGGCATTGCAATTCAGAGCTGAGTTTGCTTTCCAGCTTTGCTTTCCAGATCTGCAGTTTGGCAGAGGGAGTTGTGAGATGTCACCTGCCCAGTACGAGTGGTCAGCACTGGCAAAGTGTTCCCAGCCTGGACAGACTGGGAATTCTCCTCCCTATCCTCTGGGAATGTCCTGGTTCTGCAGCAGCTCACTGGCAGGAACAGCAGCTCCTGGCAGGAATTTGTCCTGGAGAGTAACAGGCACTGAGAGAAGCAATAGGGATCTTGGGTTTTGGACACACTGGGGAAGACTTTGCCTCTTCTGTCTTGTTCTGCAGGACAGCAGAAAATGGGAATTCATGGATCTGCTGGTGCACAGCTGACCAGAGCCAGCACCAATGGAGCCATGGAGAGTTTTTCCAGCTGCTGTCCTACTTGAATGGAAATTTAGGCTGATTCTCAGTGAGCTGGTGCAGAATCTCTCCCCATGCTCTGATAGACTTAGTAAGTTTTGCACATTCAAATATTGACCTTTCATAAATCCTCCTCAGCCTCCCACTGGGGCAGCCACTGCTGTGAGGGGAAGCAGGAGCTGGCAGGGCCTGAGCAAGCTGAATATCATTCTCCTTAAACAGCTCTGAGGTGTTCAGGGGCATAAAACCTTTAAGAGCTGCAAATGGCATTTTTCAACACGCTGCCTCCTTCTCGAAAGGTCAGGTGGGAGTTAAACCGGAGGCTCCTCTTCTCTCCATCTTAATCAGCCATCTCAGGCGCTTATCAAATTTCCTCCTGTCCCTGTCTCCCGACTCTGATGGAATTGATAACCTGATCTGAATTCTCCCAGAGCTTCTCTGATGGAAGATCAGCTGTGACAGAGCGTGGCAGTGCCACTCACGGCAAGAACCACGTGGAATTTGGGCGCCTCAGCTGGTTCGGCACCCAGGAGTTCCTGCTTTTGTTTTTGCTTCCTGTGCCTGCTGTGATCCTATCCCGTTCCACCCAGGAGTTTTCCAAATCTGCCACAGTGACTCCACTGCCCTTCTCTGAGCTGTCACAGGGCACAGAGGTGACCAGCCAAGTCACCAGGATCTGCCCCTGCTCCTGCAACTCCGAGAGCTTCATTAACATCCTGCTAATGAATCACTTCCCAAGCTTTGTCCTTCCCCTAATTACTCACAGCATCACCAGTGACAATGATGAACCAGATATTTAGATCATCTTTCCAGGGGGGACTTTTCCTGCCACCCTGCCTGACTCAAAAACACAAGTTAGCACAAGGGGAGACCCTGGCAGGTCCTGGCAGCTCCAAGTGCAGGAGCACAGGCTCCAGCAGCCCCCAGCCAGCAGAATGGGAGCTCAGAACCTGGTTCTGCCTTGGCTGTGACCTGAGCAGCCTCCCCAAGGAGCAGCATCCTTCCCCTGAGCAGCACTCCCAGCCTTTCCATCCTTTCCAGCTCCCCTGCTGCTGCCACGGGTCCCTGTGGGAAGGGTGAGCCTGGAGGCATCCCCGGGGATGTCTTAGAGGCAGCCCTGGGGGTGTCCCAGACAAATCCTTGGGGATCTCCCAGAGGAGAGGCCTCCTGGGGCTCGTAGGAAGAAGGAGGCAGTGAGAACACGACATGGATCTTCCCTCTGTGCTGTCTGGAAGAAGCTGACTTGAGGAAAAAACAGATTTTTTCCCAAGAGGAGAACCCCTGCCTTCCTCTCTACTGAGCTTTCGTGAGGTTGAACTCATGTGTCCCACTGCAGATCCTCACCAGCCCTTCAGGTGCCACCAAACCTCCCTGGCTCCTGGCACTGCCACCAGGACAGTCCTGGCACTGCCAATGGAGACTGAAACCCCCCACACTCAGGTCAGCACCGACCAGCTGTGCTGTCCCCTTCCTTGCAGGTGGAGATGGTGGCAAGGCTCAGAAGCTTTGGGCAAAGCTGGGACAGGATTCTGAGAAATGCTGCCCTGATTTTTAAAGACGTTTTTAAAACTCTTCCATTTGAGGTCAAAATCTGGCTAAGACATTTCATGTTTCACCAGCCACAAATATCCTGAACTACAGAACTTGTTTCATAGCAGCAAGTATTTGCTGGGAAAGTGTCTGTTAAACAAAAAAAACCCTAATATTCCAGCAAGGCAGTCACAGAAATGCTTTATCCAGCCCAAATCCCAAGCTTCTGCAGAGGACAGTGGGACAGCAGCATCTGGGCCCAGGCTGGGTGACCCTGCCTGGCCATATGCGCACTGTGCTGAAGGACACGGCACCAAGGACAGATTTCCCTGGTTATCCACGTGTCCCTGCCCTTGCCAGGTGGGGAAAACATTTGTTCTGCCTCCTGAAGCTCCCCACCTTTGCAGAAAAGTCTTTCCAATTCGTGGACATCCTGGCCGTGTTCCTGGGGCAGGATCTGTCGTGTTGCTCCCCCCGGTCGGTGCCAATCTGCTCCTTTCCTGGGATGCAGCTCCACTTGCTGAAAGCAGATGCCATGCCCAGATTTCTTCTGCTGCTGAATCTCAGCTGTAGTTTGGCAGTTCCTCGGTGATGTAGTGTTTTCCTCTCTCTCCCTGTCGTGCCATCCCTCCTCCGAGGTGAGCTGGCCGCGTTTTCCATCAGCTGTTAATTCACCCTGATGTTTGCATTCCTCTCTCCTTCCAAAGCATCACAAATCACTCTGCTTCTCCCTCTTGCACACACCCGAGGGGAGAGGGAAGCTGCAGGAAAACATCCTGGGAAAGGAGCTTTGGTTCTCTGCCTGCTCCAAACGGAAATAATTTAAAAATGGGAAAACCTCGCATGATGTTAATCAGTTCTTTCAATATTTGCTGTGCTCGAAGCACTGACTCACTTTTCAGAGTTCAGAGGGCAGGAAATATCACACAGATTTTGAATGAGGAAATTACACACACACACACCCTTCTCACATCCCCACACACATTCCTCAAATCCCCCAACTACTGAGGTGTCCCTGTGGTGTCCCTGAGCATCCTGTACCCAGGGCTTGCATCCTTCCAGGGGAATCCTTATCCTGGCACATGGCTGTAATATTTTAAAAGTCAGGGAGTAACATTATGTGTCAGAAGTGGTCAAATTAAGTTAATTTGACCTTTAAACTCCATTTTTAATCCCTTTCTTTGGCATCCAGCATGATTTGCATTCTGCTATACTGACACTCGGCCTAACAAATTACTTTCTTTCCAAACTGCCTTTGAAGTATCTGAACTTAATGGACTATAACATTTATGAACATCTGAGTTCTTCTCTCAGCAGCTGCACTGGGTTATTGATGATCTAATTGAAATGCTGGCAAATATATCCCAGCAGTACAGGGGGAGCAGCAGCCGACTCGGCACGACCCCAGAGCCTTGGAAACGTATGGTTTCCATGCTATTCATTAGCAGCAGACAGTATATTTTCAGCTATGTTAGAACAACAACAAAGAGTAGAGTAAAGACACCAGAAGAGACAAGAAAAAAAAAAAATTTTTTTTTTAAATCCACATGCAGGAAAAAGGCTGATTTGTTTCTCCTGTGTGGATCCCCAGGCAGCTCCACTGTAGGGATCACTGGAGGGAACTGCTGCAAATTGGGCACCTCTTGGAATCTGGGAATTATTTACAGAAATAGCCAAGGGCAAGGCAGGTTATGCAGGGCATGCTTACCTTCCTGACTGAGCAGGTAAAAATACATGGTAAAAAAACTGGACAGCTAGGTACCAAAATACGGGGGCTTCATTATTGGATCCAAAAATAATCACACTCTCTTCTAAGTCCTGTGGAGGGTAATCCAAGTTGGAAATCTCCAAATTGCCTATGGCAGACCATGAACTGCTCCCCAGAACACAGCTGGCACACACTTCCACCAGGACTTCAATAATGTGAGGTTTGGAAATGCCCATTTCCGTAGTAATGGCTGGAATTGCGTTGCACTCAATATTTATCCAGCAACCAGCTGAGAGCACGCTCTGCTCTCCACTGATTGGCACGTAATTAAGCAAAGGAAAGAAAGTCATAATGTTTAGCAGCAGCAGCACTTGAGTATTCAACAGTAACAGGAAAGATAGGGATAGTATGCTGCTAAAAATAAATTGGGAATGGCTTATTAGGAGGTGTAGTGAGTTCCCGTGCCTTGAATAGCTTCAGGCAGTCCATTCCCTTCCATTTCATTTCATTTGATAGTCAGGATTTACACCAGGGATAAAAGAGGAAGAAAAAGGATATTGAAAAAGTGGAGAAAATTTTTGACATGAAAATAAAGATGAGGGGAAATCAAATTTGTATCTTTGAGCAGATGGAGGCTGAGCCATTTCTGGCATCCTCCACACAGCTGGATTCACTCTCCTGGTCCAGGCTGGCTAAAAGACGCCGATAAAAATGAAAAATGCAAATGAATTCTCTACACCTTACTGGACACACCGGAATGGAGGGTGCCACTCAAAAGGCAATCTCTCCAAAACATTTAAAAACATTGTGCAATTTATATCTTGTGCTTGACAGAGCATCCAAAAGTAATTTCAGCAGTGTGTCCCGGTGCCACCGCGCTCTGCCGAGGGTGCCAGTCACTGTGCCGTGCCTGCAGCCCCGCTGGATCATTTCCCTTCCCTCTCCAAGCTGCACAGCTTTAAAATGCAATCCGAGCTGGCTGCTGGCCTCTCATTTCTGCTGGAAAAATCTGGCTGTGCCAGCGTGTGTAAGGTCAACAGCACAAAGCCTGCTTATTAACTGGAAATTTGGGGGATCTGGTGCCAGGAAATAGCTTTCAGCCTTTGTGAGAAGGAATAAAGAGGTTTCAGGGCAGTGGTTTGCTACAGAGGAAAATCAGGTTTGAGCATATTTCATGGTCCAGATTTGCCTCTGTTCCAGGGCACCAGAAGCTGTGTCTTATCCTACCAGGACACTCAATTAGGCCTTTTAAATCCAAGCATAAAGCTCTTCTGAACCACATTACACTACCCACGGCATCTCTGTCCCCCAGAGCACAGGGGACAGAGTCCCACGACCCCATGGCACACTGGGGGTGCAGCACCCCCCTCTCTCTGCCTTCCTCCTGGCTGCCCTAACTCCAGATGTTTTGTGGTTTAGGGATAAAAAAAAAACAAAAAAACAACACTTTGGGCTGAGCTGCACAGGAGACATTCCCAGCTGCTTTCATGAAAAATCCTGTTTACAGCTGTGCTGGATGGACACTCAGGCTTTCCCACCAGCACTTCCTGCCCCTGCTTTGCCAAGCAGGGATTTACTGTTGAGTAAAAAGCAGTCTAAGCAGGGAGTAATTGGGGTCTTTTCCCAGATTTTTTCCATTAAGTGGAAATTCATGGCGAGAGTTTTGAGCACGAGAAATCTTAGCACCTGGGCTGCAATGCAGGAAGGGATTTAGAATTATCTGGGAGTTCTTTTCCACCCTTAATGATTCTTTGGTCCCAAGGGCATCCCAAACACAGAATTCTACTGAATTCCATGCTGACACTTACCTGCTCAGATTTATGAGTGGGTTGTGGTAGTTTTGCTTTTGGTCCAACAGAGTTAAAAGCAATGAGGTTTGTAATAAGAGAGATGGGAGAAAATATTTCCCCTCATTTAGCATTTAACTTTGAAACCGTTTCAGAAAAGGCTCTGCAGGTGCTCGTGACCCGATGGATCCTGACGAACCAAACCCACCTTGGTTTGTCCATCCCCAGCCCTGTTTCCAGAGAGAAGCAGAGCCAGAGTCAAACCTCAGGATTCTCTGTGCTCCCGTTCCAGATCCAGATGGAGCAGCAGCAGGACAGAGCACCGGTTGTTTCTCTGGCACTCGCTGTGTGAGCAGTTCTTAAAGGCTAAAAATGCCTCCTTTTTTTTTTTTTTTTTTGCAATTTTCATCATTTTTAACCTTGAAGCCTCTGCTCCTGTTGCAGTGTGATTTGGGGAATGGACAGTAGTTCGCAAATTTAATTTCTCTGGTTCCCAGCAACGGGGAGAAGATTTGCGCTGTTGGTGACAAGAAAAAGGCATTAAAGCAACAGTATTCCACTAATTTTGCAAACAGATTTTGGACAGAAAGATGAGCTTTCCTACTCCTGGCTAATGTAACATGTAAATTCTGCTGATAACACAGCTCCCCTCTCACTGGAGCTGGTAAATGATTTCCTGAGGCTCCTCACAGAATATCTGCTTCGTTTAAATCTCCTCTCTTCTCTCTTGCAAACAATGAATACCAGATTCATTCCATGGATTTGTCACTTAAAATTTCTATTAAGAAAGGGAATTCTGATTCAAAAGCAGAGTTTGGGACCAGTTAGCACAAGCTGTGACAGTGCTCCAATGGTTCTGTTGTCACACTAAGCAGATACGGAGGCTCCGGGCATAATGAGCTTTCCTTTGTCGGAGCAGACAGAGCCTGGAAACAATGGAACCTCTGATTTGGGATTTGGAAGCATTTGGGCTGGGAAATGAGCACGCTGGAGAGATAAGGCAGATGAATCATCCAGAAGGGATTGCTGTAGACCAGGCTGTCAGTCTTTGCATGGTTTTGTGGACTCAAATTTTATTCTGGTTTGAAATTACGCAAAAAAAAAAAACCCACACATTATAAATCAAGGGATAAATCAAGGCTGGAGCAGTGTCCGGGTCAAAGGCAGAGGGAGCCTGGGAGCCTGGTCCCTTTCCAAACATATAAATCATCCTAAAGTGATTCCAAACTCGCTGGAATGTTTCATGAACCTTGGGAATGTTTCCAGAAGACCTGGCATTAGTCCCAGTGTAGAATAAAAGCGCCTTGAAAATTAGATGAATTTCACCTGAAACTGCACCCATTTTCAAGGGTTTAGCTTCAAACTTCTCGGCCATTTTTGGGTCTGGTGCAGTGTTCCCACAGAGAAGGCAGAAATAATCAAGTTTTCCAGGATCCTCTTTAGGAGAATGTGTCCTAGTGCCAGGGGTTCATACTGGGATGCTGACAGACCTTCGTCCAACAGGAGCTCAGGGAAATGTTCAACAGCAATCAGTAATGCTAAAAACAATGTTAAATTCCACTGATTCAGAGAGCTGGTCATCCAATGGCCAAAGAGGGCTCTGCATGGGTCACACAGATTTTTTTTTTTTTTGCTTTTTTGCATGAATCTTAGAGGACTGGATAAAGTTCAGAGGCTCGGAGTGAGATGGATGCCAGGTCTGGGCTGGAAAAGGGAAGGTGAGGGAATAGAGCTGTGGTGTGTCTATTAATGCATCATCCAAGCAGTGCAGGCAGTGGAAAGGTCTCGATTAGTGAAAAACGAAGAAGTGATGACATGATTTTGAGGAGCTCTGGTGTGGGCTGTAGCAGCCTCCACCTGCAGTTACCTGTTGCTCTCTCCACGGGGATGTGAGGGGCTGGGGATGGGTGCACAGGGGATGTGCCCAAGGCTGTGTGGGCAGTGCCAGGGGCTGCATCACCCCAGGACCCTGCCCTGTGGGGCATCCCCACCCTCACACCCATCCCCACCAAGGAGCTTTGTCCAAACACCAGCCCCAGCAGCAGCATCTCCAAACCCAACAGCAGCTGCTCCCCAGTCCCCCCCTCGCTGCTGGGGGCCTGGTAGAGTCTCATGTACCAGAATATCAGACAATTTTATTTTTTTTTACACCATTTTTCGTTCCTAAGTGAACACAGCGTGTTTTCTGATCTGCATTTCCCTGCTTTGATCATCCGTTCTGCAGATCAGTTTTCCTGTTTAGAGGTACAGCAGGACACGTAATGAATGCAAATGCGATGCAGTCAGAGATAAATGTCTAGACTTCAGAGCCTAATCCTCCCAAATCTTACACCCTGATACAATGTTTTCATTTTTAATACATTCTGAGGGATTTTGCTTTTATAAATAATGAACTAATCTCATCTTCACTTTGCAGTTTAGGTGTTAAAAAAAAAAAAAAAACAACAATATTCTGTCCTCAGAAAAAGCTGTTTTAACCAAAATTAACTGAGACCTCAGATAAAGGCTTTAGCAGGTTTGTTGGGTGACGACTTTAGGTAGAAAACTACATTGTATGAGGCAGGGAAAGAACTGGGATGAGGAGACATGGAAGGGAACTCTTTGTCCAAAATTCCAGGTGTTCCCACTCCACAGGTGGAGCTCTGTGGAGCAATGTGTGTTGGTGTCAGGACAGGGGGAAGGCAGAGAAGTGCACAGATTCCCGAGTAAATCCATATTCCCACAGCTGCCCTGAGGTGTGTCCTGCCAGCTGAGCAAACGGGAGCAAGTGTCCTGAGTTATCACAAAATAATCATGTGCTGTGTGCCCTGTGGATGGATGAGCAGCAGCAGCTCCGAGCTCCCGGGCTGGAATCACCCTGCAGGTTGGAAAAGAAATGAGGCAGAAAGTGGCCTGGGCTGCTGGAGTCCACACGGCTCCACACACTCACAGAGCAAGGAGAAGGTGCAAAAGCAGGATGGATGTTGGGGCAATCCACCTGCAGCTCCAGAGATTCAGGGAACAACACTGGAATAACAACAGGAATAATGGCAGAGTCTACGTGGGAGCATTGCCCCCAGAAAAGTTTTTGTACTTCTTGTTTACCCAGAAAAGGACAACATAAATATTGTTTAGAAATTTCTTTGCCTAACTAGTATTTTAAGTTTATGAGTATCTTATAATTAGCTTTGCCAGGGGGCTGGAATCCCATGGCTGAGGTTTTGTTCCCAGCAAAAACAGGTAGCAGAGATAATTTGCTCTGAGCACATTATTGGTGTAATTCTGTTTCTCTGGCACCAACAGAGGGGGTTTACATTCCCTCCCAGATTAATGGAATTTCAAAATAAATGGAATTGAGCCTGCATGACGAGGGTTGGAACACACTGCCCAGGGAGGTGGGGGAGTCCCCATCCCTGGAGGTGTCCGAGGACAGACTGGATGTGGCGCTCGGTGCTCTGGGCTGGCTGAAAAGGTGGGGATCAGTCACAGATTGGACTCGGTGGGCTTGGAGGGCTTTTCCAACTTCAGTGACTCTGTGATTCCGTGAGAACTCCTGGGATTTTGAGCTTTGGGTGCTCAGGGCTGGGTAAGGGCAGAGCAGAGCCTGGATGTGATGCAGGGAGATGTGGCTCAGACATCTTTTGGAACAAGAATGTCTCGTTTGGTATTTGTCATCTAATTGGCATAATTAAACCCTCCCTTTAGCATAGCAAGCCCCAAAATCCACCCAGAGGGGTGGAGAGGAGAGTGGCTGTGGAGAAAACTGCTGACAGCAGAGCTGCTGCATTTCCATCCTGCACACAAATCCCACCTAATGGCATCCCCAGAGAGGAGCCAGCGCCTGTCCCTCCCTGTTTCCCTATGCAGACACACACACAGCTCCTGCAGCTCCTCCAGCACAGCACAGTCCAGGGAGAGGATTTTAAATGATTGACCGTGGCAAGAAAATGGTTTTAAATTGGGAGCAGAAGCAAGCCTGGAGCCTTTCCAGGTCAGAGAGAAAAATTAGTTTCTCCCAAGGATGGGTCTGACTCTCTGGCAAGATTTTCTCTTTCTGCCTCACACGGGGACCAGTTTCAACATCCCACCCCAGTCCTGCAGGGGGATGGGAGTGGGGTCTGCATCTCAGAGGAAAAGGCACCTCATCCTGGCCTTGCTGCAAAGCCCTTGGACAGCAAAGCAGCAGAAGGCACCAGGGCCCCCAAAAACCTGTGTCTCTTGCAGGGAGGTTTTGGCAACCATCCACAATCCCTGCAGTGGGAACCCCACAGTATCCACCTGTCCTCAGAAATCCTGTAATTCCCTTTTCTGGGCTTCAAGATACTCTTAAACCAGCATTCAACAAATCGAGTTCAAAGGGACCAAGGCTCCTATTTAAGCACTTTTCCCGGGTGGAAATGTTCTGACTCATATTTTATTCCTGTGAGTAGCCCCTGCACACAGCCAGGCTGCTCCCAGGAGTCCCTGTTTGCACAGTTTAGCCATAATTACTTTCTCCTCTTTCTCCAGCCAGCCTCCAAGCACTTCTTTGCAAGGGGAATTGCTATTCCCTTGTCAGGAGATGGGATGCTGGTGTAATTGAGAGAGAACACCAGCCTGTTTCTGACTGAGGCTCTTTTCTCCCTCCCTCCCACTCGCTACTTATTGTATGGGAAGGAGAAGCCCTCAAGATATGCTGGACAGACTCTTGGAAATAACCTTTTTCATCTCAAAGATCCTGCTGAATTTTAGATTAAAAAGGAAGCTTTTCTTTCAATAATGTATTTCCCCCTTGGCTCTGTGGCTATCAAGTAACTTTCCCTGAACAGAAAGCTCAAAAGATGAAGCTACCCCAAATTCAGATTCATGAACTGAATCTCTTACCTCCCAGAAGCATGGCTGGAGAGAGGAAAGGCAATCAGGGCATGAATTTCATATTAAGAAGAATAAATAAAGCAGAACCTCTTTTATTTCATTCCTTGTGGCTGCACAGGTGAGCAGGGGTTATTAACCATTGCTTAAATCAGCACATCTGGAAGGAGATGGTCACCCAGCCCTGGCACTCCACGGATCCTGAGCAGCTGCAGCCACCAGCAAAGGGAGGGCTGAGCCCCTGGAATGGGGGTGTTGGGCCTTGGAGGGAGCTTGAAGAACACAAAATAACCTGTACAATCCTTCCCTGCAGCTCTGCCCTCTCCTGATCTTTAAATCTGCAGAGCATCAGCTGGAGAGATGGCCCAGCCAAGGGAACCTGTGCCAGATCTGTGGTGAGCTGACACCTCTGCAGCTGCAGGGGCATGGAGGGGACACAACAGTGACAGCACACACAGGACAAGGCACAGGTTTGTCCTCAGAACCCTTCAGAACCTCGGGAAATACAAAACTGCAGTTTCCCAAACACTGCTCGTCACAGTCACAGTTTTAGCAAAGGAATTTTTTTGGGGAACCCCAGGCACTGCCCCCCTTGTGTGAGCTGAGCTCCCAGAAAAGGCAGGAGTGGAACAGTCCTTCAGGTCACCTTAGCAACTGCAAAAATCCCACCCAAAGGCAGTGGGGCCGTGTGCTGAGCCCTGCAGGTCTGTGTGTAACAGATGTGCTGCAGGAGCACATCCCCACAGCTGGAGCACATCCCAAAGCCTGTGTCCAAACAGGAGCTGCGGGTCTGGGGCTGGGCTGTGCACCAGGTGCTCAGGAGGAGGAGGAAGGAGGAGGAAGGCCGAGCTCATCTCCAGGATGGGCTTCACCTGGGATTGACTCACCTGCTGCTGGTTTTGATGCTCCTGGAAATCCAATCCAGGCTGAAGCCCCAGCCCAGCTGCACATCAGCAAACCTTGTCAGGGTTAATGATGCCAACATTTGGCTAAACCAATTCCTGCTGCAATTTCCCCCCAGATCAATTGTTTTCCTGCCACTGGAGCTGTATAATGATCACCTGGGAAGCCCAGGTAACCCCACAACCTCTCATTTCCCTGTTAGCAGCACACAGGTAGCAGTGGCTGTGTCAGGCAGTGTTCTCTCTTCTTGGGCTGAGAAATAATGGGAAACTCCTCGGGAGGTGATCTGACCTGCAATAAGGAGCACAGCAGTAGCTACACCTGGGGAGAATATTGATGGCTGGATCTCATTTCAGGGGCTGCATTCCCACACGTGGGCACAGATAACACAGAGCTGTGATCGATAGATGGACGGGGTTGGTTTTCAGGGCACCAGCAGAGGATTCATTGCACAGCTGCACACCCTGTTACCATGCAAACATGCTGATTGCTTTGTTTGTACAAGCAGCACAAAAAAATGAGGCGCCAATCTCTGCTCTCTGTGGCAGAGACAGGTCCCAAGGGAGTGGCTGTGTCAGGGGGGAGAGGTTTAGATTAGATATTAGGAAAAGGTTCTTCCCCCAAAGTGTGTTTGGGCACTAACCAGGCTCCTCAGGGAATGGTCACTACCCCAAGAGCTCCAGAAGCTTTTGGACAATGTTCTCAGGGACAGGGTGGGATTGTTGGGGTGTCAGTGCAGGGCCAGGGGTTGAACTGCATGATCCTTGTGGCTCCCTTCCCACTCAGGACACTCTATGATTCTATGTTATTCCATGAAATTAAACAAAGGGCTTGCATTCCTTTTGCTTTTCATCCTGCCTAACCCTAAATTGCCGAGGGCAGGCAGCCCAGACAACAGCCATGATTCATTCCTGGCACAGCCTATTTTTGACACAACAGCAGCAGCCAACAATTTGCAACTCCATAAACCGGATGCACGATTCTAATTTATGTGTGAGCTAATGGATCGTTGCTCCTGTAATAAACTGCTTGGAGTGGGCTGGATTTATCAGCAAGCGGATTGCCCTTTACACATTTTTATTTAATTTTGCTTTATTTCGTGAGGTGCCAAGTCAACAAATGATTAAATATGAGCAAATATTTTTCCACTGGAGTTTTATCATGGTACCTAATCCAGTTAAGAGATGGAATGTAATTGTTTCTGGAAGCAAAGCTTGTTTTCCACCGGGGTTCTCAATTAAAATAAATAAATAAATAAAGGGGGTTTCCCTTCTGAGTAAAACAGGAGGTTACAGAGCGTGTTGTGTCTGGAAAATAAATAAGGAACTTGTTGAGATAACGGAGGCTTTGGATGGGATTTTGCACAGCGCTGTTCTCGCAGTCCGTGCCCTCAGGAGAGCACCTTTTCCATTTTGGGAAGCTGTCCCTGCCTGTCCCTGCTCAGCAGCCTCCCCCTGTGGGGCACAAACCAGAGTCCCCGCTCCCCAGAGAGTCACTGCTCTCTCTCTGGCCCCTTTTTCCTCGCTGCCCTGCTCCTGCTTGGCCCCGCTGGGCACATCCCATGGAAGTGCCACCTAACGAGCCCATCCCCTGCCCAGCTGCTCTTCCTGCCCGGCAGAAGGGCAACAATTACAGGAGAACGTTTTGGAAAGCTCGGGAAGGGGCAGAGGAGGGACAGGGAGCATTAATGAGTGCGCTGGCAGCGCCGGGCAGTTCATTAAGCGCTCCCGGAGCCGCAGCCGGTCGCTGTTTATGGTGGCGGGGGCAGAGGTTAAAGCGCTTTACTTGGCAGATTCGTGTGATTTAGGGCTTCGGGTTCATCAGGTCGAACCGCAAACCGCACTTGAGTTACCGTCAGTCACTATAAATATTGGAGCCGCCAGGGCTTGGGAAAACCTCGCTGTCCACGCTCCGTGCCAGCATCCCTTCACCCCGGGGAGGATTTCGGGTTTTGAGAAAAGCTCCCTGCGGGCGGTGACAGCGACCCAAACCTGCCAGGAGCTGGAGGCTCCCAGGAGCATCCCAGGTGTCTCCTGATGGAAAACCCAGCCTTGGAGGTGCAGCTCCAGCCGGGGCAGTTTTTGTGCTCGGGATTACCTGAATCGCGGTTTTTTTGTTGTTGTTCTGTGCCTGAATTATCGCGGTCGGTGCAGCCGAGGAGCCTCTGGCTCGGCAATGCTGCCACCTATAGCGGCTGTGCAGCAAAAAACAGCTCCTGGGGCCGGCCCGGAGCCTCACCTGGGCACGGCACGGGGACAGGAGCTCTGGAGAGGATTCCCAGGGAACACACGTTGGGAAGGATAAGGATTTGACAGGAAGGTCTCACAGATGTGTGTGTGTGTGTGTGTAACAGAAGGATCTTTGGATGTAGAATCTGGAGAAGGAGTAGAAATGATGGCAAGTTTTGATATAGAAGAATTGCTGAGCCAGTCTGACTGGGTAAAAAGAAGGCAAAGAGCAAAGTGAGTTGGAAGGGATTTTTATGGCTTAGAGCAAAGGATAAATCCACCTCAAACAAAAGATGCTTTCACCAAGCAAAAAGATTTTCACAGGCAAACAAGAAAGCCAATGTTGCAGGTAGAGAAAAGATCTCAGAATTTTCCGCTGCAAGAAAACTGAAAAGCAACTTCTAGCTTAAACTGTAACACACTGACCTTTTGTGATTGGAAAATAGTAACATGAATATGGTAATGGTAGTAGTTAGGATAGGCTATAGGTAATAGTAAAGGTATTGATTGGTTGTCATGTATTAAGAAAAGTATATAATGTTTTGGAACCAGAACTAAAGAAGCTTCAGACGAACCCACAAGCACAGAACAGGCTTTGCTGCTGTGCCCAGCCAGACCCGAGTGCAGAGCTCGGCTGTGCCCAGCCCGCTGTGTGCCAGCCCCTGCAGCATCCCCCCCAGAGCTGCTGCAGGGAGCCCAGCCCCGGCAGAGAGGGTAAAGGACAGAGCAGGAAAATTCACCCAAGGAAGGAAAGGGCAGCTCTGCAGGCAGCAGATTAAAAGGGAAGCACAAGGAAGAGGAGCAGGCGTGGGTGAGGAGTGCTGAGGTACAAAAGGGCAGCGTCGGCTGCTTCCCTGAGGCTTGGATTGACTCGGCAATGGAGGGGAGGGCAGGTGGGGGCTGCCTGTGCTGCTGCCCCTTCCTCAGTGCCCGGCTGGGGATGTGCTGGCTGAGGGAAGGGCAGGCGCCTCTGTCCGTGTCTGTGGTGCCAAGGACAAAGACAAATCTCTGAACATCTGGCTCTGTGAGCAGCCCCAGCTCTGCCACCCTGGCAGGGCCAGGCCAGGACTGCTGTGGATGCAAAGCTGCTGATCACAATCCAGATAAATTAAACCAGAGAATCACAGAATGTTTTGGGTTGAAGCTCATCCTCCCCCTGCCATGGCAGGGACACTTTCCCCTATTCCAGGTTCCTCCAAGCCCCATCCATCCTGGCCTTGGACACTTCCCAAAATGGGGCAGCCACAGCTTCTCTGGGCATCCTGTGCCAGGGCCTGCCCACCCTCACAGGGAAGAATTGTGTAAATTACTGTAAATATTCAAGAAATGATAATTCAGCCATCCCTGCACCAGCCTCCATTGCTGCTGCTCTGCCTCTGAAGCCAAACTCTGGATGTTTTCAGGTACATTTCTGATTGTACCTTTACCACCAGACACTGTGTGCTCCTCTTGGATTTCCAGCACATGCAGAGCAGCCCATAAATATTGCATCTTTTTTTGTTTTAATTTGAAGCTGTCTTGCACACTGAGCTGTCTAATCCATGGAACATCTGCTCCGAGCAGGCAGCAATCTCTTAAATGCCACTGTGCACTTAAGAAGTTCTCGGCAGCTCTGTGGGAGCCCCTGGAAGAATTTAACTGATATAAGGCACCTCCCACAGCTCGAGCTAATGATCACAATACAAACGACATTTGCATGCTATGATATTCCTTTTGTGCAGGAGGCAACCTGCACACCAGCATCCATTCACTGCTGGCAGCTCGTTTGCACTCTGGCTGAACATTGTGTCCCAGCCCAGGTGATGGTGCCCATCGCCCCAGCAGGTGCCCTGGGCTCCTGCTGCCCCTCAGGGTTCTCTTCTGGGTGTTGTGGCCCCATCCATGA
This sequence comes from Sturnus vulgaris, assembly GCF_052056855.1. Taxonomy (NCBI): domain Eukaryota; kingdom Metazoa; phylum Chordata; class Aves; order Passeriformes; family Sturnidae; genus Sturnus; species Sturnus vulgaris. The sequence continues at coordinate 4,220,533 of NC_142266.1, forward strand.
TTCGGGAAGGCTGAGGGGGTGTTTAGGGACACCTGGAAAGGGAATGTTGCACAACACACAGCCCCCAAGGTGGGGAGGGGGTGCTTTGGCAGCCACCAAGGGCTGCTTCTCATGGTGGGATGTTTTTGGGCTGCCCAGAATCTATCCTGACCCTAAAGGCAGCTGCTGATCCACCCTGGCAGGGCTGAGATATCAGCACCAAAATCTGGGAAAAGGGAGAAGTGCCAGTGCTGCTCCAGAGCTTCCCACCACGACCTCCAGCAAATCCCTTCAGTTTGTGCCTTTCCACCTAATATTTTTCCACTCTTAATTTACTTTATTTTAATTGATTGGGGTCTCCTGTGGCGTAGCAGCTTATTGGAAAAGAAGGCAGTAACATACAAAAAGAAAAACCAGCTCTAATATTTACTCCCTTGCCTCGGGGATTTGCACAGCTCCCCTGCCCCAGTCCTTAATGACACAAACCTATAATGGTTCAACTACTGCAGCCCAAGGGACTCAGAATCAATGGCATGATGTTGAAATTACAGAACATTGTTGAAAAATGTTGTTTCCTATTGTTTGCTCACTGCAAATCCCGACAGTCCCACCGGAGCCAGTTCATGCACTGAAAGTTCCCAGCTGGCAGCAGTTTAACAGTGGCATCAGTGCTGTAAAATGCACTTTTAGGTCATTGTCTGCCAGCAGCATGAGCCATGGGGAGGGGCAGAAAGGCAGGAATTGGGGCTCCTGCTTAGAACCAGGCTTAGGGGAAATGTTTCCTTATTCTAAGTGGTTGCACTGTGCTCCCTCTTCCAAGTCCTGGCCCGAGCCACATGTCCCCTCAGCAGCCTGGCAGCTGCCCCCCATTCCTGAGCTCCCCACAAGCCAGTACTGACTCAGGATTATCACAAGAGCAGAATCTTCCTTTGCCTTTTTTTTACTCAAAGAAATGAAGGAAAATACAACAGGAGTAGCTCAGAAATAGCAACGGGTTAACTGGCCCTGAGTCAGGACAGACCTTCAGAAGAGAAATACCTGAAATCCCTTTCCCCTGCCTGCCATTGCTGGGCTCGACAAAGCAGCCAACAAGACAGATTTTAATGGGACTTACATCCAGGAAGACAAAAAGAGGAGAAAACGGAGAAACTGAATTAAAAATGCTTCCAGAGCTGAGACACCAGACAAGATAAATAGGGATCATCATTCCTCCACTCGGGGAGGTGCTGCCACAGCGCTGCTCACCTGGGCAAGGCAGAGGTAAAATTAATGCCACCACAGGCACATTAATGCCACTCGCCCCCAGCCCATTTGTCTCCTGCTGCTGGGTTCCAGGTCAGCCCAAACACCTTCCCTGTGCTGCAGGCAGCCAAGCCAGGCAGGAGTTTGTTTTTTCCCTCCTCAGTCTGCTGCTGAATCCACAGGGTGGGTGCTGGGAGGGCCATGGTGGGGGCTGATCACCAGCAGCTGCCCCCAGATGTGGGGCTGGAGTTGGGGGAACCCCTGTGCCAGAGCCCAAAGGCAGCACAGGAGGCGAGAGAGCAGCAGAGTGGTGGCAGTGGGATGCACGTGGATCCAGGAAGTGGACATGGGGACCTGGGGGTCGTGTCCACCCAGGCAGTGGAGGTGGGGACCGAATTTGGCTGCCCTGTGCTGGCCCATGGCTGGTGCTGGGGCAGGAGCCGAGCTCCCCCTGCAAGCCCAGGCTGTGCCTTGGAAACAAGTCCCCATGTCTCCAGTGCCAGAGCTCGGGGCTGTCCCACTGTCAGAGCCCTCCAAAGGCCAAAGGGGCTCTCTTCTGTCCCCTTGTCCTTCTGCAGAGTCCTCCAGGTGACATTTCAGGAGAACTGGAAGCTGTGAAATTTAAGCATCGGGAGCTCAATCCATTAGCGTCCTGACAAGCCTTTCAGAGATTTACAACGGGTTTTACCACCTGCTGAAGGTGCAGCAATGAATTTCCATCTCTAACTCGTTCTTGGGCCAAGATTTACAGCTGCCATCAGCCCCGTGCTGTCACTCAGTCCCCTTCGACCAGGTGGGGAAAGGTCACTTTTTAGAGACACAAATGATGAGGCTGTGACCAAGTCACCTGCCTGGGCTCCACCTGCACTGAACCTGTCCCCAGAGCAGTGACTGTCACCAAGGGCTTCAGCAGAGGGAGAATTAACTTCCCTGTGACCCGTGAGAGACCCTCAGGAGCTCAGGGCATTCGTGTCACTGCTCACCTCTTCCAGGGACTTCCTAAATCCATGGAGTTTTGAAGCCAAGAGGAAAGGGGATGTGAAGGAGACAGGGCTCTGCTTGCTCCCAATATTTATTGCAAATGAAACCTCCTGCAGTTTGGGATCCAAAATCCATGCCAGCTTCCCACACTCCACAATATTTTCCCAAATATTGCCATCCCAGCATGGCAGCCCTTGTCTTTGGAAGCTCTTCTGTGCCTGAGGGCTCTCCCTGCTCACACATTTCCCTGCTGTTTAGTGTAAATCCCATCTCTTAATTTCCTTCCCTTCCTCCTTCAGATAAATCTCTCCCCATCCTTATGCCCAGCTTCTGCCAGGAGGAATTTTATCCTCACTTTATGCACTGCTCTTTTTTTGGGTGCTACAACAGAACATGCTTACTGAAAAATAAACCTTTTCATAACTTACACGAACAGCAATAGAACACAAGTAGGAGCTTATAAAGGGAGAGAAATAAAAGATTAATCTCCTCCTATTTTACACTGCAGCATTTAATATATGGCAGTGGCTGTTCCTGTTGCCTCTAGAGTTTATCAGCAGCTGTAAAGAGCCCTCCACGTACAAAACACAGCGACCTGCCCTGTACAGGGAGACAGAGCAGCTGGTAAACTCAGGGACTGGTGAAATTATCTCTAAACAAACCTAAAATCACAGCCCTTGGGAAGAGAAGGAGACAGACAACACAGGCACAGTTTTTTCTTCGGCTTGCACCAAGAGGAGCTGCTGCATGTGAATGACAGCAGGAGAGATTTCAGCATCAAAATAAAATTTAAAAGCCCGAATTTCTGGGTGGTCTCCCTCAGAAAACCCAGGCTGGGGTGTCCCCCCTCTCTGTGTTCATGGACGTGGTCACCCCGCTCCTGCCCAGAGCAGGGACTCGCCATCAGCGCGCGGTTCCTCGCCCCGGCTGCTGCTCGCATCGTTCCCGAGGGGAAGGCAGGAGCCGCACAGCTGGATATTAAATGGATATTAAATGGATATATTCATCTCCGCGGGTGGGCAGCCATTCGCGGGCAGCCTTTGTGTCACAGCAGTTCCCAGGCGCGGGGAGCCGGGGGGATGCGGGACAGGAGCAGCCGGAGGATCTGGAGCATCCTGGAGGATCCTGTCCCGGTCCAGGATCCCCGCAGCTCCGAGAGGAATCCTGCAGCACCTGGAGCCGCTGGCTCGGACCCTGAACTGTCCCAGGTGTGCTCACAGCAACGGGGACTCCAGCTTTAGGGCATGCCCCGGGTCATTGTTAGGAAAATTAACCCACAAACACCAGAGGTTTATGTCCAAAAAGGAGACAGAGGAGCCCTGTAACTTTATTGGAATAAAGGGAGAGGCCATGGGGCATTCCCCATGAGGTCTCTCAACATTTTGGAGGACACAGCTTTCTTTTTATCCTAATTTCCTGGAGATTATCCTAATCTCCCTCTCTCTTTCCCCATTGGCTGAGGTACTCGAGAGGTACAGACTTCCCCAAACACCCAAAACAGATTCCTTCTAATGTATAACACCCCTCCTTTTTCTTTTCCGTGTGTCAGTCAGTGGAATTCCTATGGAATTTATGGTTCTTCCCATTGTTTCATTCTTCTCTCCGTATCCAATTTTATTTATCATCAGACCTACAGCAGATCTGTAAAGACAAACCCTTCATTCCATTTATCAATCAGTGGAATCCATCCCATTGTTTTTTGTCTCTCAGTGCTGGTTTTATCTACCCACAGTTTGTTTGTAAAGACAAATCCCTCATTCCTTTCACCATGAACCACCTCCCGAGGAGGAGGCAGCCCCTGCCTGTCCCACACCCCCCATGCCATGGCTTTGCTCTTTGACAGATTTCTCTGCACTTTCAATTTTCACCTTCAAACCCCTCCTGAAACCACACACCCTCGATGCCAGTGCAGTGTCCCCAGAGCAGTGGCAGAGATGTGTGTAGCAATGTATTTGAATAATTCAGGCCATAGTTTATACCAGGTGCACCAGCCAAGCCATTTTTAGCTGTTTTTCAGTCCTTTTATCAAACACTCTAGAATTCATCAAAGCTAATGAAACATAAATTGTGCTAAATTGGGAGAAAAGAAGCTAAAAAACAGAATACCAGAATTAAAAGAACCAAAATGAAAGTAAACAATAAAACACTAAACTGTAGCCAATCATATTTCCTGCAAAGAGCATGCAAAGTGTGTAAACAAAATAAATACACCAATCAAAAAACACGTAATCATGTGAACAGTAATTTAAAAAAAAATCAGTAAAATATAAAATACACAATAAAATAACTTCTACATAATCACATTAATTTGCCATTCAAAAATCCTTCATTCCTGCAGCTGTGACATCTCCTGGCCGTGGGCAGGACATGACCCTGACTCTTGGCAGAGTCCCCAGCACGGGATCTGCCTAAATGCCCCAACCTGGCTGGAAAAAACCCCAATCTGGCTGGGAAAAACCCCAGTCTGGCTGGATGGGCCTCATTTCTCACAGTGCCCTTGGGTTTTTCCTACTGCTCTTTTGCCAGATCCTTTTCATGACGTGTTTGACCCTGGGTTGCTCCAGGAGCTTCTCTCCCTTCCCAGTGCTCTGGCTGCACCCCGAGCAGGGGACAGGCAAGGTGGGACTGGCAAGGTGGGACAGGCAAGGTGGGATTCAGGCTTGCTTGATGTCATGGAACCTTCCCATGGGATTTTGGGCTCCTTTCCCCCTAACCCAAACCACTTCAGAGTTACCTGCAGCAGCGGGAGGTGAAAAACGCTGGGGGAAGGGAGATTTGTTCCTTGGCACTGTCCTTATAATGCACACGAGGAAATTAACTTAAAGCCTGGGTTATGAAGAGAGCTAATTAGTTAATCCATGTAAAGTGCTTTAAGACTCTGGAATGAGGGGAAAGAATAGCTAATGGGGGAGCTCAGACAGAACTCTCCTGATGCAAAGTGAATTTCAGACAAGAAATCCTTACTGTACAGAATGGAATTAAATTCAGGGGCTTGTCTAAAAGAAAAACCTCACGATTGATCACATCCCAGTGAATAAAGACAGTCCATCAGTTCAAGGGCATCTTACATGGATATCCATGCCCACTAATTATTCTGCTTGAAACCAGCCTTCCTGGCAGTTTCCCAGAGTCGATGCATCGAGGACCTCTGTGTCAACATTAGCTTTATACCAGACGGATAATTGGTGGTAAGTACCCTGTGCTGGACTGTGCTGGACAACATAATGGCAAAAATTAAATTCTTCCAACAAAATAGCTCTTTGCAAGCATGTTTGAGCGAAGCAGGCTTGGGAGAGAGCTCCTCTGTGAGGCAGCACAATTACAGAGCAATTAGAGGGGTGAACTTCAGCAGCTCACCTGCACAACACCTATTTTCTCCTCTACAATCATCTATCAAGGCTTCACATATTTCCTTTGCTCCAAACAACAGTCACAGGCTGAATTACCATCAGCGAGAGCACTGTGCAGCCGTACAGCAGCAGGAATCTGGGAATGGTGTCTCAAAGCATTTGCCAAAGGCAAATAATCATTTCTGACCAAATCCTTCACTTTTTAGAAAAATCGTTCTCCCCATGGGCTCTCCCGGGAGAAATGATTTGCACCTCTGAGCCCAGGAGATCATACTCAGGTCTCCATTGTGCTTTGCAAACACCAGTGTGCCAGTGGGCGTCCAAACTGGGCAGTGCTCACTGGGGAGTGGGGCTGGATGTCACCTGCCAGAGCAGCCCCTGTCCCCACCCTCAGGGGCAGCTCCAGGGGTACCAGTTCATGGCAACAGAAAATCTTTGTTCCCCTCCGTGGGTGCTCGGGGCCCTGCAGCCCTGGGATAAACTCTCTGCATGTTTGTTCCAGCTCTTTCCTTCCCTCCCCTTGGCTCTCATGTGAGCAGACTCTGGGTGCTGGGAACCAACGTGGAAGGGCTGAGTTGTCCCTCCCTGGGAAGTTCCATGTCAGGGGAAGTTCAGGCCAGATGTTAGGAAAAGGTTCTTCACCCAGAGGGTGAACAGGCTCCCCAGGAAAATGGTCAAGGAGCACCTGGACAGCAATCTCAGGGACATGGTGGGGTTGTTGGGGTGTCCTGCTCAGGGCCAGGAGTTGGGTGTGATGTGTGATGATCCTCGTGTGTCTCTTCCAGCCTGAGATTTTCTATCATTCTGTGATTCTAAGATGCCATTGCTGTCGCCAGGGAAGCCTGACCCATTCCCATTCCCCCTCCTGCCTTGCACTGTGGCTGGACTGATCCTTGGGGTGGCTGGGACATGGGGACCCATCCCTGGAGGTGTCCAGGAACAACTGGATGTGGCACTCAGTGCTCTGAGCTGTGTGACAAGGTGGAGATCAGTCACAGGTTGGGCTCAACAATCTCAGAGATTTCTTCCAACCTAAATGATTCCGTGATTCTGTGACCCAGGGTGCTGGAATTTGGAGACCCCCCCCAGCATTCTGGGATGTGGGGAGCAGTCAGACCCACCCTGGGGTTCACTGGCTGTCAGCAGCCACTCGGCCATAGGAAAGGCAGAGCTGTACCAAACTGTGCAGAGCTGAACTGAGCTCCCACTCACCCTGAGTGGCACGAGAGGGAAGCAGAGGTGACAGTGATGCACAGGACTGGAATCAGTCCGGCTGCTCTGTCTAGCAAACGGCACAAATTGGATTATGTTGTGAAGTTTCCAATGAGGACAGCTCTGCTGTTTGAGTGGCATTTCCATATTCTGTCAAGCAACCCACATGCCCATAAAATCTGATAAGTTTTCTCGGTCATCACTTTGTGTATTTTTATGAGTCTATTAAAATGTGATTTACATTTTTCCAATTCCTCCCTGCCCCCACCTTTTCCCTTCAATATGCCCAAGGGATGGGTGAATTAGATTGGAGGGAGCCCAGGACCATATGGCCAATTGGATTAGGCTCTCCTAAACGTTCAGCAGAAAGGAATAGGGGTTTTAAACCTGGATCTCAAAGTCTGCATATCTGTCTTGTCTGAATTGCCAAAGAGCTCTGTTTTATAAGGATCTTGTGGAGTGCTGGGGCCAGTGGTGTGACAAGGATGCCCAAGGTCTGTCCTGGCAGATGACCAGTGACAAGGACCTCAGGGCTAGTACTGGGGTGGCACTTGAGGCACACGCCCACTCCACCCCCTTCCTCACACACTTAATTAATCAGCTAATCGTTGTTCAGAGCGAGTATTTTTAGTCAGAACAACCCTTTCTGTCTGAGTCGACAGAAGCGTGAGTCGTCTTTCCTGTGTTTCTGCTTGCTCAGGGCAAACGCTACGGAGTTCCCGGGACAAGACCACAAAGGAGATGCTTGTGCTGCTGGATGGAAATTTCCTTCCAAATTTGAGAGAATATTTGTAGGAATTCCTTTCGCTGCTATTTGCTCAGTTCTGCTAACAACAGGCTGCCAGGCGGGTTCAAGGACAGACGAGCAATGGGCTCTGAGCAGCCGCTGTAATTCTCTTTGCTCTGAAGAGACAGAGGGAGATTAATAGAAAAAGCAGCAGCAGGAGGATTTGTCAAGAAAAATAATCATTTTCAGGCCAAGGAGGCTTTGCTATCTTGATAGTGAGCAAATGGCAGGAGCAAAAGGACTCCTGAGCCTGCCCCTTGTTACTGAAGGAAGAAAATGAAGGCAATTGCAGTTGAACAGAAAACTAACATTTGGCTTTTTGTCCCGCTCAGCAGCTCACCTCGGCCCCGAGACCCTCCCAGCCCCCTGCCCAGGAGCAGGAGCCGTTTTCCAGCCTTCGTTTTCACCCACAGGGCGATGGGCAGGTTTTGCTCCGAGTGTCCCCAAGCAGCTCTGAGACACCGCGGGCGGCTCCTGCCACCTAGAGCGAGAGTCCAGGAGGATCGGGGACCGGGGAGGGACAGAGGGGACCGGGAGGGACAGCGGCGACCGGGGAGGGATGGTGGGGATCAGAGAGGGGCAGAGGGGATGGGGACGGAGAGCGGGGACCGGGGAGGGACAGAGGGGACCGGGGAGGGACAGCGGGGACCGGGGAGGGACACCAGGGACCAGTCAGGGACAGAGTGGACAGTAGGGAACAGGAGGTGCAGGGGGACTGCAGGGGAGACCAGGGAGGGATAATGGGGACCAGGGAGGGACACTGGGGACCCGGACGGGGCAGCGCTGTCCGTGCAGGTAGGGGTGGCAGGGAGCAGGCAGGGACAGGGGTTGGTGAGATCAGGGGCGCTGGTTCAGCCCCAAATGTTGGGCATCGTCCCCAGGGGCTGCAGGTGTGACACAGCTCAGCAAAAATGCAGCAAAGGGAGAAAGGCACAGTGGAGGTTTTGCTGCCCTATTCCCCTTCTCCCCATAGACAAGGGACCAATTTACACTGATTAACAGCCAAAAAATAATCCCGGTTCACTTCCCACCTCCACTGGCGGCACATGTGTTTTGTTTGTTTTCATTCTCCAACAACCTCTGCGTCCCCTGACACCTTTCTGCTTGTAAATAGTCGAGTATCACATTCTCCCTGTGGAAACCAGGGTCTACAAAAACCTGAAATCCACCTTTTTTTTTTTTTCCCTCTTTTTGCAGCTGTGCTGCAATTTCAATTACCATATGCCTTGTTTTGCCCCCGGGGAATGGTGGTGAGATGAGGAATAGGGGAAGTGTGGCAGGTAATGAAAGACACGTTCTCATTTCTGCTCCAGCAGATAGTGCAAGTGCCCATTAAATGCTGAAATTAATTGTTTAAATTGTTCTGAGCAGCGTTTACGGCGATCTCCTTGTCGGTGCAGCTGGGCATTGGCTTTCAAAAGCTTTCCCTGCGCTATCTGCAGCCGAACATTCCAGCGGCGACTGTCTCACCACAGACTAATTTGTTCAGCACACATTTGGTGCACAACACTCACAAAAATACGTGGCAAAAATGCAGATTTTTTTTTTCCCCCTGTCTTGTATTCGTGCTGTTCCAGGGACAAAACGCTGCAGCACCCAAAGGTGGCACTTTGTTTCACAGGCACAGGGGTGTTTGGTTGGGGGTTGAATCCGATGATTTTTGGGGGGTCTTTTGGAAAAAACAACCTTAATGATTCCGTGATTGGAGCATTCCGAGGCGCCTGTCTCGCATTGCTCCCACCGACAGCCAGACCAGCTGCACCTGGAAATCCTCCAAAAACCCACTGGAGCCGTCTGAGGGCACGAACAGCGCCTGGGGAGGGCACAGGGAGCCCTGAGAGGATGGAAGGATGGAAGGGCTCCCAGTACCCTCAGTGTCCCCAGTGCTCCCAGTGCCCCCAGCCTGCCCAGCCGAGCTCCTCTCCATCCCCCTCAGGCTGCAGAGGGAAACACCCGGGCTGCAGGTGGGATAAATCCCCTGCTCCAGCCCATTCCAGAGGCTGGGTAATGAGATAAACCTTTGGCTGGGTGCTGGAAGATGAAATAATCCCTGGCTGGGACTGCTGCTCCCACCAGGGACCTGCCTGGTCTGGGGCCACCGTGACCGAGAATCCAGAGCCAGGGGCAGGCACTGGAATCTCCACAGGCAGGAAAAGGTCCTGGCAGGGCAAAAGACAGCTCGGTCGAGCCCTGCAAATACCGAGGGAGGCAACAGCTGTCAAGTGATATAAAACTCCAGCATCCAATAATTCCTTCTGTTTTTCCAGAGCCTCGGTGCCAGCAGGGCTGACAGGGACCCCAGCCCAGGGCAGGGTTTAACAGACATGTGGATGTGGCACTTGGGGACATGTGGATGTGGCACTTGGGGACACGTGGTGGATGGGCAGTGCTGAGGGAATGGTTGGACTCGACGATTTTAATGTTTGGTTTTTTTTCCCAACTCAAGTGATTCTGTGATTTATCCTGTCAGATGAACCCTCCCGTCCAGAAGGGGCTGTGCAGCCTTTCCCTCATCCAGGTGAGTTTCAGGAGCTGGTTACCCACAGTGCCTACACAGTTTTCTCAGGGCTGAGACAAGGAATCACTTCTGTGCCTGTGAATATTGTATAGCTGCTTAGAAATTAAAATGAATTTTGAGTTGTGTAGCATTTATCTGCACTCCTAATTTATATTTGAACAGGAGAGGAACTATTTTCTGTCTTGAAACCCAAGCTTAATTTTTATCTTTATTATCTTAAGAGCTTAGTGAATAATTAATTCTTTTTTCTTGCAAGTTTTTTTAATATTTGAAGCAAAATTAATTCAACCAAGGCCTCAGCTTTGTTGCCATTGATTTTGCAGGAGGCTGTGGAGGTCCCAGAGTAGCTGAGGATCCTCCTGGGGCCACAAAATCAGGCAGTTTGGGGGATAAAAGCCTCTTCCTCCAAGCACAAGAGCCAGGGGAGCAGGGCTGGGATAGAAATCATGACAAGGAGTGGGATGGACAGAGACCAGGAGAGAAAGGAAATGGGTGTCAGGGAGTAGGTTGGGCATGGGGTTTCTAGGATTTGGTACAACTTCAAGGACAGATACTTGTTTCTGACAAGATTTTTATTACTTTTTGTCGTTTAAAAAATTGATTTATCTTTAATTAGAGACGAAAACCAGGTTTAAACTATCCTGGAGCAAGTGAGGAGGATGTGGAAAATACCAACCCTGGGAATGAACCAGGGGCTGAGCAGCCCCTGCACTGGGGATCCCCACCTGGGGTTCCACATCAAAAGGGGCAATAATTTCTCTTTACAGACAAAATTCATCACAAATGAGTGTCCCTCATCCTCAGAGAAAGGGCAGGGGGGCTTTGCTCTGGCTTTTCCCAGCACAAATTGTCCGAGTCCCCCCCAGGCACTCCTGGCACAGCCAATTCCCATTTACAACCCGATTCTTGCAGACAGCTCAAGGTGTGAATTCACAGAAATTAATTCCAAACTTCCTGAATATGGATTTTATTATTAGTGGGAGGAAGAGCCTGTTATTCCAGCAGCATCCCTTTATGTAGAAAAATTAATAAACTCAGTCAAAATGCTCTGTTTCCATCAGCTCTGGGCTGTCAGTGCTGGCAGCAGGGAGTCACTGCTGGTTTGGTGTGAGTGGGTCCAACACCTTCACTCTCCACATTTAACCCTTTCTGCTGCCTCCGTATTAATTTTCTTCTAATCAATTGCTGTCTCCAGGTTGTTTTCCAGCCCAATACATTCACCTGAACCCCAGGCCTGACTCCATGGAGCCCCTGAACCCCCCCAGCTCCTCTCAAGGTCCCACCTGGCTGCAGGTGTTTTGAGGGATATTTAGGGAGGAGAACTGAGGGAGCACTTGGGGAGCTTCATCTTGCACAGACATTGCTGTTGAAGGGGTTTCATTTGCACTGGCAGAAGCTGATACCCTGCTCTGACTGGTATCTTAATCAATCCAAACATTCAGCTGATGGCTCACCCTCCTCCTGCAGAGCCCTATTTCACTCCAGCCTGGATGTATTTATGAAGAAATGCCTGTGTTTTTATAAGATTATTGTTTCTACCCAGCTGATGTTTTTACTCCTATGAAGCACAGGCCAAAATGCCACCACCAGCACTGCCATCTCCCTTGGTGCAGATTTCTGTGGATTTTTGCATGTTTCAGAACCTAGAGAGAAGGAGAGCCCTGGATTCTCCTGCATTTAGGATGAGCTAGTACACAGGTCAGACAAATGCCAGGGAGGAGTCTCCATTATTGGGGCAAAAGTGCTCAAACAGGGAAATTTTCAGCAGTATTACATTGTGTAGTTAATTTTCAGCAGTATTACATGGTGTAGTTAATTTTCAGCACTATTGTGCTGTGTACTTGACCTCGCTGACCTTAAATAATTGCATCTTAAAACAGTCTTAAAGGAGCTAGTTAAGGGAGGGAGTACAGCTGGCCATATTTCAGCATTGATTTTCTGCCAGTTCGCTGTACTTTCCATAACTTGAACTCCACAGACCCCTCACTGAGCTCCCCTCCCTGGGAGGGGGCTGCCCCCAGTGTGGCAGGACAGAGGGACAGGATGGGATGGGCAGTTCGTGTTTCACCTCTCAGGGCTGAGACCCCCCCCCAGATGATTCTTAAACCCAGGAGAAGGATTATGTGTAAGCAGGAAGAATTTCTGAGTTTTTCCAAGAGCTTCGTAATGTTCTGAAACAACTTTATCTCTTAATTCAAAAGTCTGTTTGAATAACCCAAAATGAGATCAGTATGGAAGGGCTGGAAGATCATCTAACAAAGAGCAGCAATTCCTTCCCATTCAACTCAATTATCCCTGGCTCAGTCTTGGGGAAACAGCCCGATTGCTTTCCTGCCAGCTCCTGGCTGCCGAGTTAATAACATCGCATGCTGCGTGTGATGCACCAGAGGATTTTGCAATTACTCCTGAAGAATTTCCCTGGAAGGGGCTGGGAGGGGTGCAGGGGGCGCGTCGGGAGGTGGAAAGTCACCCTGTCCTTGCTCCGGTTGAGTGTCACCCTGCCCTCGCTCCTCTTTTCGGGGGCTCCAGCACTGGCAGACCCCGCTGTGCTGGGATGAGCCATTCCGGGCAGATCTGCGCTCCATCCCCAGCCGAGCCGGGCCGGGCGAGCAGCGGCAGAACGCGGCAATTGTGCTCCCTGGCTGCCGCACCGAGCCCTGCAGCTGCCGGGACTCGGCAGCACAGGGGGGCTGGAGGGGCTGCGAGGGGCTGGGGGTGAGAGGGGCTGAGGATGAGAGGGGCTGGAGGTGAGAGGGGCTGGGGGTGAGAGAGGCTGGGGGTGCCCATTTCGGCTTTGGACCCTGTGGGGGCTGAGGATGCCACCGATGGGCATCCCCGGACAGGGGGATGGAGGAGGGCTCGTCCCCAGCTCCCTCGGGCAGGACACGAGTTGTGGCGGCCCAAGCAGGAGTTGCGTGGCGTGGGGGACACGGGCTGAGCGGTCCCGCACCTTTGCTCTGAACTCTGGGCAGAGAGAGGCAGAGGTGTGGCCGTCCCTTCTCCCGGAGGTGATGCCCGAGGCTTGGCTGTCACCTCCGGGCTGTCCCAGCCCTCTGGCACCGCAGCTTCACTGGAGATCCTGACCTCGGCTCCTTTATTTCCAGTTCCAGGCTGCATCCCTTTCCTTCTCCGGTGCCGGGCCACATCAGCCAGACCCATGGACATGTCCCCTCTCAAAACCAGGCGGGAACTGCAATTTCAGCAAAGAAGGTTGCATAAATAAACAGATAAACTCAAATAAAGTAAATAAAGGTAAAGGGGGGAGGGAGAGAAGAAACGGAGATTGCAAACAAATCATTAAATGGACACAAACTGTAAATTTCCAGTAACAGAATGTTTCTAGCCCCGCTGGCTGCTGGGGAAGGGGCAGCCCATGCCCAGTGCCCCTCGTAGGCTCCCAGTCCCTAAAGGAAGGGACAATGAATTAGAGAAATGTCAAGGATGCTGTCGGTTCAGCTGCCAACCTGAAAAACCTGGTGGTTGCAGGTGGTTTGAAACCCATTTTTCAAGCAATATTAATTTCAGATCAACCTGTGCCCATTTCTCTGCCCTCAGGAGTGCCACGAGCAGAGGCCCTCGGGGTTGATGATGGAAGTGTCCGTGATCCCTGTGCTCTGCTCTCCATCCCCCTGGGACTCCCCAGGCCCAGCCGAACCAGAGGACATGGGTCAGGCTTTAACTTCTCACTACAGTGAATAAACACCATGTGCTTTTAGCATCCCTGGTCTATTCTCATTTCACCCTCACACCCAAAACCTTCCCTGGCTGGCCTGACAACCACATTTTACAAGACGGGTCAGTCCTGTCTGCTGCTGTAAAACCCAGCAGGGCAGCGAGAATGACCGAGGGTGGCACACGGTGTCGTCAGCCAGACCCGGGGACCCCCTGACCGTGAGAACGGTGCCACACTGACAGGAACTCACCACAAACCCAACGCTGTAATCCCTCCTTAAGCACCTCGGCAATGAGAGGATTAACCAGGGATGTGCCATGGCCGTGTGCCACGGCTGAGCCTGAGAAATCCCGGCCGGAATTCCCTCCCGCATCTCCCTCTCATTATGCTCGTCCTCCTCTCCCTCTCAAGGATGCTCCTCCGGTCCCCGCTGTGCTCCAGCCCCAGGCTGTGCAGAGTCCAAGCCCCTGTTCGTGAGCAGCCCCCATTTCCCAGCCCTCCCCCAGCCCCGACGGGAGGGGATGGATGGGGCCGCACCTGTGGGCAGGGCACCTTTGCTCAGCGTTTCTGCAGGACACTGCAAACACGTGGAGGCTCCAAACATCCAAAGCCGCGGACTGTTCCCAAATTAACCCTTCCTGCTACAAACTGTCACCCCTCGGTGCAGCCCCCCGGCCCCTGATCCCCAGCGGGATGTCCCTGGGATCCATCCCAGGGTGTCTCTCAGGGACCCAGGCACTCTGCTTCCAGCATCCCTGTTCTCCCTCTCTCTGTCCCATCCCCCGGCCCCTCTGACAGCCCCAGCTCTGCCTCCAGCTCCCCACACCCAGCACAGACATTACTTTTAATGATGTGCAAATTGGCTTAGGGCACAGCGATCGATCAGGACTCAACACGTCGGTGAGGGGAACCTGGTGGCTCTTTATTCGGGGGGCAGCAGCTGAGGAGGACGAGGGAGGGGAGGCTGCTCTGCCCGCGCTCCAGACACGCAGGAATTGATTTGGGATTGTTTCTGAGCAGCAGGCGATCCAACAATCAGATATATTTCTCTTGCAGGTCTGAGTGCAGAGCTCTATTATTCATACTCTGGCTTTAAGTTATAGCCAGTGTCGTGTCAAATGTACCAATTCCAGCAGCTTTAATGGAGTTGGCCTCTGCACCCCTCGCCAAGTGGCAGCTGATATTTTCTGCCCACATCAGTTGTATCTACAAGGGGAAAAAATCGAATGCTTCCTGTGGCTCTTGTTCCAGTGCATGTGAAGGAGAGAGGAGGTGTCCTGGCCCTGGTGATGCCACGTGTGCCAGCCTACACATGGCCAGGCACGTGTGGCTGCTGGCACAGCCAAAGCCTGGCACTGCCACTGCCCTGCACCCCAGGCCAGGGGCACCGTGGCCACCTTGAGTGTCGTGACCAACTGGGCTTTGCTGCACCTGTGGCACTCGGGGATCTCAGGTGGTCAGAGAGGAGAAGAGCCCAGCTCCAGGTGTTCACAGCTCTCCTGCTTTGGCCACCACTTTGCCAGTCAATGGCCAGTGCAAGCTGCCACGTTCGTGTTGGTGTGACAAGAATGACCTCACTGAGAGCAGGAAGCACCCACAGCAGGATGCAGGATGCTCAGCTCAAGCCATCACTCACTCATCAACCTCTCTCACTGTGCAGGGTGCTGCAGCTCACACCAGTGAAATACCTGAATGAGTGGAGGGGAAAAAAAAATTAAATTCTGCCACTAAGAAGTTCAATGTTTCCCCTGAGCTGCTTTTGCTGCCTTCTCTTCCTCCTGCCCCAGCCGTGGGGAGGCTGCAGAGCCAGTGAGTGTTGTGTGCTGGGCATGGGGATGTGGGGAGGAAATGCTTCCTGCAGGTGGGAACATCCTCCAGAGAGTCAGTGGAGCAGGGCTCCATTGGGATGAGGGCAGGAGGGTGGGTGGTGCCTGGAGTGCCGTGGGAGGCCCTCACTGTGCCACCACCTCTTCCCTCCCCTTCCTGACCTCCGTGTCTGGGAATGCTCCAGCACTGTGAGGGGCTGGGAGGGCTCAGGGCATGTTCCCATATTCCCTGGTGGATGCACACCCTATCCATGCTCCAACACTCCCACTGCAGCTGGGGCAGAGACCCTGCAGACATTTGGTTCGTGTTCTGCTGCCACTCAGAGCACAGCCTTTGGTCCATAATTGATCCAAATGTTTTAAATTAAGCTTTGATCCCTTGGAAAAGGCAATTCTCCTGGCTGCCCCCATCACCATGGCACCTATAAACAACTGGCAACCTGCCCACCTCCTAATTTTAGTAACTAATTACCTCTCGTTATCCTGCATCAGGCCAGGAGCCAGCATGTCACCAAGTGATTAATGCAGTTCATATAGCAACATGAAGCTGCATCCTTCCTTCACCACCAGAGTTATCCTGTTTGCCCTCTCGTTGTTTACCTTCATAAAGCAGTGAGAAAGGCAGGAAATACAGGGAATCAGTATTTACTGTTGGATGAGCAGCTGGGAAGGCAAAGGAGCAACAGGGCTGAGCCAGGATCTTCGGGAGGAAGGAGAAGTGGCTTTGAGAAATTTGGAATTAAGATTTAATACAGGAGCCTCTAATGAGCTTGTAAATCCTCTGTCCCTTTTTGTGACCAGTGTAGCCTGTGGACTGCTGACACCCTGCAGAAGGGATTTTAAACCTAAAGGTCTTGAACCAAGACAAGACAGAAGGAGGAATTTCTCTTAAATTGCTTTCCACTATTTTTTTTCCCCCCCCCATAGGTTGTCCCATGAGGCTGGGAAGGACCCACTCCCACCCCATGGCATCACTCAACCATCAGCTCCTGCACGTGGCTGGTCATGGGATTGTGCACTGAGCCAATAAATTAAATTGTGGTGGCTTCATCAATATCAATTTTGATCATACTAAAAAGAGCCTGACCAGAGGCACCAACCCTGCTCTCAAAATTAAAACAGACCGTTTTTTCACCCCTGCAATTGTCCCATTCCATCAGCCCACGATAGGAGCACCTTTCAGTCACCTTGGGATAATGGGTGTGTGGGTGTTGGGGGCTGGGTGGGCTTGCAAGAAGGAAACAGTGGGTGAGTGGTGTGGGGCAGGTGGGCAGCTGAGGGGGGCAGGAAAGCAGATTTGGGGTGTTTGGGGCTCAAACCTGCCGAGGGCTCAGTCCCATCCTCGCTCCAGCTCCTCCCAGCAGCAAGGGCAGGCGAGCACTTACAATAATGAGGTATTCAGCACTGACACCTTTTAACTCCCCAAATGATTAACTTGCAGCAGATTAGAGCTGGGATGGCTATTTAATTAACAGACACGTCAAGCTTGCTTATGAGTCATTAAAAAAACCCACCCTAATGATTGACTTGTTAATACGGAAGAAATCAATTAGATTTTTTTTTATTCCTCCTCTGAAGTTTTTGGATCCAGCCAAAAGGATGGAGGAAGAAAGGATGCTGGGATTCAGCAGAGCTTTATTCTTTACAGAGGAGGTTGTGGGAACAGCTTGAGGCGGGGATTTGGAGGAGTTTTGGGAGGCAGGGACCGAGCCCTGTCCCAGGCTGCAGAGGAGGATGCGAGCTACTCCTCAGCACCAGGTTGGTTGTGTGGCAGAAAATCTTCCCTGCCCTCCCTCAGTCCCCTCATTCTCTCCTCCAGGGCCAAGTTCCAGGTGTTCCACCACCCCTTCCCAAAGCCCTTTACCCTGAACTGACTGTGGCTTTCCCAGAGAGCCTGGAAGTGTGGATGGGAAGTGGGATACAGGGTGACTGCCTTGGGGTTGAGGCAACAAAGCTGGGGGTGACTCTGGGGCTGTTGAGGGAGCTGGGTTATTGCAGTGAGTCACAGATGGGTCCTGCAGGTGCTGAATTTATCATGCATCCAGGGAAAACGCAGTGTGTCTTGGGCAGGAAAGGCTGGACCTGAGCAGGAATTGTCTGCTCAGGGAACAGCTGGTGAAGTTCAAGGGCAAAGAGGATTTGGCAGGATTTGGGAGGTGCAGGCAGTGTGGCCCAGAGAGCCCCGAGCTCAGCAGGGTCAGGGCCAGGGAAGTCTAAAGATCTTTGGTGCACCACGTCAGTGTCAGGACACGGGAAAGCTGGCTCGACCCTCCTGCTCCCTAGGGAAAGCCCACGAGGGGTTAAATGCCTTTCTTACACACAATTATGTATTGCTGTCTTCGGAGTCTGACTTAATGCACAGAAACTCTGATTGCTCAAGTCGTAGATTGCCTCTTGACATTAATTACTATGTAAATCCGGCAGATTAACATTGTCAGATGATGAGTGGCAAGTCTCACTCGCAGTCAGTCTCCCAGGAGCGCAGCGGTTGCAGAAGTTGCCATAGCGATTTTTTCCTCTTGGAAAAAAAATAACCGGTAATAGAATAAACTCAAAACAAGCTGACACATCCCTGTGCTCCCACCAGGCGCTGCTGCTCTCCTGCTGATCCCAGGGCCTCAGCTGGACCCTGCTGGGGTAGGAGCTGAAGTTGCATTTTGACCCATCAGCGGGTTTAATGCTCTTCAAGTGCCTGTCTGGCTGCTCTTAGTGCTTCATGCCTAAGTGGCCGTGATGGAGGGGGCTCATCCCCTCTCCTCAGGAGCTGCCCGGCTCCTGCTCCCCTGGATTTGGTCATTCTGTGCCCCCCTCGTGCTGCTGGGCACGGACCAGGCAGGCAGTGTGCTGCTTTTGGGGGAACAGAAAGCCCCTCTGGGTCTGCTTGAGGAGGAGATTTGATGTTGTTATCCCAGTCTCTGAAGCCAAATAGTGAAAAGAAAAGGGAAAAAAAAACCCTCTCGTTTTTCACTCGAGATTAAAGATGCATGAACAGAACGAGCAGGGCTGTTCACCAAGGAGTCAGGGGCTTTGAAGGTGAGCTGAAAGCTCACCACATAAATTGATAAACTGCTTCAGATCTCTGGTCAGGAGAGCAGAGGCAGCCGGCTGCAAACCTGGCTGTGTCTTGGGGTGCTTTGGGCTGGCCCCCAGCCCTGTGCCCTGGCTCATGTCAGCCCTGAACTGCCAGGTGGGTGCCTGAGATGCTCCTGGGGCTGCTCTGCTCCACGATGTCCTTGCCAGTGCTCTCCCGCAGGTCACACAGCTCTCAGGGGGACAGAAACAGGGGTCCCCCAGGGCCCCCCAGATCTTCCCAAATCCCACTCCTCCCCCAGTGCTGAGGTCTGGGATCAGCCTCTGCTCCCCACGGACAGACCGCGGGTCTGGGTGGGCTCTGCAGCACCTCTGCCTACCCTGAGGGAAATCGCACGACAGAGGTTGTTTATTGCCTTTGAAAGGCAAGAATATGTTTCTCATCCATGTCATACTTCTAAAAATACCAGACGTGTTGCCCCGACTCTCCTCTTGTGCGCTAATGACAGCTGAGGAGCGACGTCTGTATCATAATGGATGAGAAACAAGTGCCTCTGTACCCGGGAGAAGGCTGATTATTTCTCTGGCAAGATACATTAAAAAATGCCTTGTGACACAAAGTAACATTAATGTCAGCAAGCGGCAGCGCGGCGCCTCCGGGGAGCCCCGCTCCTGTCACCCTGATTAAATTAGCGCGTTCCCCGCATCCAGCCGCCCATCAATATTCATGCGGGGTGTGCCCGAGCCGGGCTGCTGCTGCCTGACGGCCCGGAGGACACCAAGCAGCCTCAGCCTCGGCGTACAGGAGCGGATCGGGGCGTGGTTGCCCTCCAGGCAGTGCCTGAGCATCCTCCTCTCCAGCCCCAGCCTGAAGAGGGGCAGGGATGTCGCCAGACCTGCGCCCTGCAGTGATGCTCCGCAGGGAATTCCTGCTTGGTCCATGGGATGTTCTCTCAGCAAAAGAGAATTTTCGGGGTGCAGTGTAAACACGCCAAACCCCCTGGCTTTGGCTCGGTGTTTCTCGCTTTCAGAAGTGCCAGCCCATGGGAATTCTGGCTGGAATGCTCATGCCTGGAGGGGCTGCCCGGATCTCCTGCCTCTCCTCAGAAGGTAATTATCCTTTACTGGGCTCTGCAAAATTCATGGCTATAAATGTCTCCACGCGAGGAAGGCGCTGTAACTCATCAAGAACCAAATGCCAAAATGCCACTAAGGGAAGGCCGGAAAGAGCTTTAATTGCCCCAATGAATCAGTGTCATCCCAGGCTTCCAAGACATCACCACTGCACCCGCTGCACATCAGCCCTGTTGGCAGCCTGGGCTGGGGATGTGTTTCCAAAAGTGTTGCCAAACAGGCAGGTGTGGATCCTCCTCCCAGCTCCCACCTCTGTGAGTGCAGCCTCAGTCCTGTGCTCCCCAGTTGGCCCCCATAACTTCTCCTGGAGCCAAGAGCAGGAACTCCATGTCTCCAGGAAGGGAAGGACAGGATGAGCAGGGCTGGGGAGCCACGGGGACATCACTGGCATTGCTGGCTATGAGGCACACTGCTAATGTGGGATAACTATTCCATCATTTGCTGCTGCAGAGGGGTGGTAAGGAGTGAGAACAGGCTCATGGTGGTTTAAGGAGCTGTGCAGGGGCTGCCCTGAGCTGAGCTCTCTGAAAGGTGCCAACCTGCTGGGTGAGGGAGCCTGGATTCACTTTGTTCACATGGGAGCTGACACACACCTGAAGCATTGCCTGTAGGACCACAGACTGGTTTGGGTCGGAAGGAGCCTTAAAGCCAACCTCATTCCACCCCCTGCCATGGGCAGGGACACCTTCCACTATCCCAGGGTGCTCCAAGCCCTGTCCAACCTGGCCTTGAGCGATGGGGCAGCCACAGCTTCTCTGGGCAGCTGTGCCAGGGCCTCACCACTCTTCCAGGAAAGATTTTTTTCCCAATATCTAGTCTAAACCTATTGCCCTTGAATTTAAAGCCATATTTCTGGTGACCCCAGCTCCATCCTCAGCTCAGGGCTGACTTGCCAAGGGATCCAAGCACAGCAGCTGGCACTGGCACTGCTCCTGCTGCCACTGCCCACAGCGTGGGGTCCTGTGGGCCCCCAGAGCCCAGTGGTCAGTGTAGTTAACAACCTTTTTAAAACTGAACTCCTTGGGAACTTGTTGTTCCAGGATTCCAGCCATTAAGGCCTTGTTAATATTTATGAAATAATTAATAGATGCACCTCTGTTCTTTAATAACTCATGTAAAGTTGTGCTGGGGAAGGCAGCACCGGGCGTTCTGCTCAGAGCAGCTCAGAGCAGGAGGAGCCCTTAATTATGTATTAAACACACACAGATTTATTACACAAAGTTATGAAAAATAAAGGCATTTAATTTAAGAAATAACGAGGCTTTCTGCTACCTGGAGACCCATGTTAACGAGGCAATTGGCTGTGGAGCTCAGCTCCAAGGAAAAACATTTACAGGGGCCTGGCCCTGTTGTGGTGAGCTCTTTCTTTATGTGGGAGATTCGGTGCTCACCAGGGAGGCTGTTGGGAAGGGCAGGCAGGGCCACCCCAGTGCACACATGGTGTGCATACACACACATGATATTTTCTGGGAGCTTTCCCACCTCCAGCTCCTCTCCATGAGCACAAGACGTTCCTTTGCTCCAGGGAACCTGGTGCAGGTGACCCCAACACAGGCTGAGGGTCTCTGGAAGCCCTGGTGGCAGCTCACACACAGACTGCTGCCCAAACAATGATCTTCAATTTTCAATTTTCAAAAAGATTAAGTTTTCATCTTAAAGGATGTTGTCTCCTGCTTTTTGACCCGAATAAAGTGAAAGACAATAGAACCCAGATGAAATATATATCTACATTAATCTTACACAGCCTCATGCTGCTTCCAGGTGCTGTGGCAGGAGCAGATCCAGTTGCAATCAGGTGCACACCTGGGTCTGAGTGATTCCCACTCTGATTCAACAGCATTAAGTGCTGCTGTGAAATGCAGCTGGTCCCAGTACAGGCAGCTCAGCTTCCCCCTGGGAGCGTGGTGGAAAAGCTCAGGGGTACATTTTCCCTGAGAAATATCCATGGCAGGGGAGGTGTGTGACCCTGTCACCTCCAGACATCAGAAGGTGACAGTGGGGTGGCCACGGAAATTCTGCTCCAGGCTGGGCCACGCAGCTGCTGCCAGCTGGGCAGAATGGTGCTGTGCCCAGCAGGATGATGCTGTGCCCAGCAGGATGATGCTGTGCTGGGCAGGATGATGCTGTGCCCAGTGGGATGATGCTGTGATGAGGGGGATGATGCTGTACTGAGCAGGATGATGCTGTGCCCAGTGGGTTGATGCTGTGCCCAGCAGGATTATGCCACCTCAGCAGGTGGACAGGCATTTTCACCCGGATTTTGGCAGAAGGAGCGGCTGCCGGGTGCTCACGTCGAGGACCAGCAGAGAGCATTCACTTTGTTTTGTATCTCCTTAGGTTCCTCCAGCAATTTGCATTTCAAAGCCTCTCCTGTCCTGCCTGTGTCCCCAGAAAGGCCTTGTGCAGCCGCAGGAGCTGAGGCCAAGGTGAGGGACACTCACAGCCTTCACAGGCACAAATGTCTGCCAGAGGCAGCTGGATCCCCCAAGCCAGATCCCAGAGCCAGGCATGATGGGGGCTCCAGCTGTAGCAGGAGAGTGCTGGGGGAAGGAGAGGGAGAAATTGGATTCAGAGGCAGCAAATGCAGCTCCCCAGAATGGATGTACATTTTCATTATACACTGAGTAATTGGTGGTAATACAAGAGATATGGGCAGTATCATTATAGACCAGGCTGTGCTGGAGATGGATTATCATCATCTGTCATTATCTGGGCTTCCTTGTGGCTGCTAAAATTGTAGAACATGATTTTAATAACCCTGGAAGGCAAGAATCATTTTTCTTTTGTCACTTAACAACTTGGCCTCATTCGCTGATACCTTTAAATAAGAAGGGGGGATTAATTTCTAGTGGGATAAATGCAGACCTGGTTGTTTCCTCCTCTCTTCATTTGCAAAGGGGCCCTCTTTGATGCCTGACAGCTTCCAAGGAAATTGCAGATAATGGGGACAGGATGTCAGTGTGGAGCAGGGGGCACAGGATCAGCAGGAGGGGGTGCTGACACAGTGCCAGCCCTGGGGACCTCACCCTGTGCCCCCCAGGAAGGGCACTGATGGCACTGGGAGCCACAGCCTGAGCCTCAGGGAGTCTCGGCCAGGAGATTTGGGCAGTATCAGAGCCATCAGGGTGCTGCAGGCACCCCAGCCTTCAGTCCCATCTTACAGGGCACAGACACGGCCACTTCCCAGGAGCCAGGGGAGCTGCGTCACTCCTGACACCCCTGGACACTGTCAGGCTCATTTGTGGGTGTTTCATTTGTCACTCCTCTTGGCCATGGAAAAAGCCAGCAGCAGGAGAGGGACAAATCAAATTACAAGGCAGCTAATGAAAATAATGGGGAATAAAGCACTTTTGGAGGCTGCTTGGTTGGATTCCTATTTTCCTGTGTCACTGGGTTCAAGCGGGGATGTTTTTAACCTCACGAAGACATTTCATTACCTTTGTGATTAGCTCAATTGACCATGGATTTTTTGCTCTCACAGATTTGAGCCCTTGGAAGAGAAGTGCCAACTCCAAGTCACATTCCTGCCCCACAGCTCGAGCACCTGGAGACCCCTGTGCCTTCCAGGAGCCTGGCACTGGCAGCATGTTCCAGAGGAATATGGATGGGAATGAGGGGGGTCTCCCTGGGCAGTACAGATGGGGGGGGTTCATACAGCAGGAGCAAGGGGGGAGCAGCTGGGAGAGCTTTTCCCCTTTTCCATGCAATGCTCTGGCCACTTCAGCCACGAGCAGCTGTCAGTGCCTGCCTGGGCTGGCAGCCCCTACCTGCAGCTATTGACTCTGAGTAAATAATCCCCAGGTATCCTTTTCTCCTGATAAAAGCTGCTTTTTTTCTATTATTGTCAGAGGTGTTTATTAGAGCAGAAAAATAATAGTGCTTTGCTTGCAGCCTGATTGCCGGGAAGTGTCGGGAGTGGCCACACAGCCGCGACAGCTGGGATCAGACTCGGATGTGCTGCCTGGCACCACGGGCACAGCGTGCTGAGGGGGTGTGGTGGGTGGGTGAAAAGCCCCTACCCAGGTGGTTTGATGGGAAGCAACATCAAAGGGAAATTTCTTTTCAGCAGTGGCAGGAGAAGATGCTTCACAAGTCTGAGCTCTGGAGTGAATCAGCAGAAAAGAGCAGGAGTTTCCAGGAATATGAGGGGTGAGAGGCTGGGCCAAAGGACATGGGGAGGTTCCTCTGCCACAAACCTGTGCAACAGAGGCAGGAATTTAGGGACAGGCGAGTTCTAGGTGGTCCCATGGAGGATCTCTCCCTCTTGCCCATCCACCCTGTCAAACCCTCTGCCGAGCTGGAGCTGCGGTCCCTTGGCACCACTTTGGCATCTCAAAGAGTAGAGATGAATAATGGCAGCACATCCCGCCCCTCCTCCCCCTCCCCATGCCCATCAGGGCCTCCCCGGATCTGCCACACAGAAATTAATCCTCCTGCCTCATTAATTGCAGGAATGTGTCGGGAGCTGTTCAAGGTCAGCCTCTAGGACCCCTGCCATCAATCCTCTCCAATTTGCAGCTGCCTCGTTGGGGAGGAGCTGGCAGTGGCACAGCAGGGACAAGCACCGGGGACATCTCTGGTGTTTGGGTGACCAGAGCCTGCAGACACAGGAGGGTCCTGGATGGGCTTCTGTCCCAGGAGTGGCTCCATGCTGGCACGCTGCCCATGTCCCCCTGTCCCCTGGTGATGCCATCAGGAGCCAAGGGTCCTCTCCTGACCACCTCTGCCCATCCACAGAGTGACTTGATGGGGAGCCCTCTGCTCCCTCCTCATTGCTGATGGCTGAGCAAGGGGTAGTCTAAATTAATTACATTGGGTACCAATTAACCAGCTCTCCTCACCCATTAGAGACTGCAGAAGCTTTTGCACTTACATCTTGCATCTTATGTGACTGGCACTCTTCTATTTTTTTAGGGAATGAAAAGAAGAAAGGGAAAATCCCTTTAGGGGAGCTGGGTTTTGCTGCCTGCAGAGCTGATACACATCAGGAATGTACTTTATTCTGTTTAAGAGCAATGATCCACCCAGCAGGGATGGAAACAGAGGCGCTGGGAACAGAGATGTAGCTGAGAGCTCCCGGGTACCGAATGTGGGGCTGCTGCCTGTGGACTGCAACCAGGGCTGCCCACAGGGTCTGGCCATGCCCACAGGCTGCTTTCCCAGTGCCACTGGTCCCCATCCTATGCACTGCAACCAGGAAAAACCCTGCAGCTGCTTCCCCTTTCCACGTTCCCCCTTGCTTGATGGCCTTAGGCTTGGGAGGCTCTTATGTCACAAACTGGGAGCCACTGTCCCATCACTCACCCCAAAACCTGCTTCCCTCCGAACTGTGCTCCCCTTGTTGTCCTGTCCCATGGCCTGCGTCGCCACCTGCCTCTGCACCGTGGGACCCATGGCTCAGGATCCCTGCAGGGGTGGCACCCTGCACCCTGCCTCGTATTCCTGTCCCATCCCAGGGGTGGGATCTGTGAGCTTGTGAGGGTGACTCAGAGCCGAAGGGGAACCGAGAGCGCTGTCGGGGAGGCACATCTGCTCCATCCCCGCTCGCAGGGGGGATGTCCCAGCAGACTGGCACGCTCAGAGCCTGCTGGGACGAGCCCTTTCCCTGCGGAGCACGGGCGAGATGAGCCCGAGGACAGGATTGTGCTGGTGTGGGATGCAAGGTGCTCTCCCCACCCCGGATCCCAGCCCGTGGCGGGGCCCCACCGGCGCTTGCCGGTGTCCAGCTGGGTGTTCGCAGCGCTACGCCCTCGGTTCCCACGGAGATGCCCACGTCGCCATGGCTACCCACGGATATTCCTGCTGGTAAACAGCCCGCACGGCACCAGCTTCCGTCCCGAAGTACTGCGGGTTGCTACACCCCAGGGAAATGTTGCGAGGGCAGCTCCCCAGGCCCTGGCAGGCAGTGGGCATGCAGTGGGCATCAGCCCAGGGTACTGAGCCCCCACCCCACCTGCAGCCTGACCCATTACAAGCAGGGCAGATTGGGGGAAAAGTGCCTTTGCTTGGACTGTCGGGCTTGTGAGGTCGGGGGTGAGAGCCCCAAGACATCCCCTCCAGCCAGCGCCCGGCTCTGCAGGAGGCAAAGCCAGATCTCCCCATGCTGATCTCCCACCACATCGAGACGCTCTGCTGCCAGGGCGCTGCTCTGGCCCCCCAGATTTTGGCAGCACGGGCTATGTGAGCACTGTAGCGTGCTGTGGAGATGAAACACCGCCCCGAGAGTAAACAGCTCTTTGCACAACAGCCGCCGTGGTTGCGAAGGCTGTGAGTGTGTGAAGGGTTGAGCAACCCTCTGTTTACCGCCCATGCCAGCCCCATCCCACCAGACATGGGATTCCCTGCCGGGGCTGTGCTCCAGCCTGGCACGGGTGGGCACAGCAGCTCGGCAGGCCCCAGGCAAGGAGCTGTTGAAATAACACGGATTAATGGTCAGTACTGGGAGATACTGGTGGGAACATCATGTCATGGGCTGCCCTCGGGTATCTTACTGGCCACTCACCCTGGGGCAAGCTGGACTACGTGGACGTGGACACGGACACAGGCATGGGAATGTGAGCTGTTCCCAGGTGGCATCACACTGTGCTGGCAGCCACAGCTGGGCTTGCCTCCTGCCCCTTGAGTTGCTCATTCCCTGGCCCAAGGCCTCCTGCTATATACTTCAGCTCACATTCTTCTGCCGTGTCCCCAGCCCAGCCTGGCGGCCCCAGAGCAGTTGCCGTGAGGAACTGTCTGTGCCACATCCCGGCTGTGCCAAGTCCAGCCCTGGAGAGGGCAGGGTGGAGGCTGGGCGCTGCTCAGGGTGTCCATGTCCCCTGGGCTTTCCTGCCTGCGGCAAGCGAGAGGGTCGCAGACTTCAGGGAAGTGTTTTGCAATCACCTTCTTCAGAGCGTCACAGCAACTAACGGCCCTGGTTTTGAGGAACTAACGGGGAAAGCAGCATGTTAGCAAACAGACTGAGCACGGCCAGCCGCCGGCAGCTGGAGCCCTGCACTTGGAGCGGACGGTGAGCCGGCCACGCCGGACACAGAGGAGAGGCAGGGATGGAGGCGAGGTAGGGATGGAGGTGAGGTAGGGGTGGGTGCGTGGTGCTCAGGTCCCACTGAGCAGCATCTGGTCTGGCTGCTCTGCCCAGTCCCCTGCCTGGGACAGCCGCACGTGCCGAGTGCTCAGGGGTGGCCGCTGTCCCACTTCCCACACTCGAGTTCATTGTCTCCCTCTGGATGTTGGCCTAGGGGGTGAGGAGCTGTGGGCACCCAGAGCTGGGCACACTGTGGCCAGCCCTTCCTGGGCCACTAAAGTGTCTGGGACCCATCAAGGGCAGAGGACCAGGGCACGGGCAAAGGCAGCCCCTGCTCCCAGGGCCATTCTCAGCGTCAGGCAGGGGATGCAGCTGACGGGGGCAGCCGGGAGGGGCGTGGGCAAGACCCCGCAGCTCCGGCCAGTCCTGCTCTGCTGCTGTCGGTCATTCTCTTCCCTTTCGCAGCTTATCGCCGTCCGCCGCCCTCACCCGCCCTCAAACCGCAAATCTCTGCCCGGCAGCAGCTAGAGATAATGGAGATAAAATCAGCCCGTGCCTGCGGCCAGGCGCAGGGAGCTGTGTCCGGGACGGGGCGCGGGGCCGGCATGGTGACAGCGGTGTGGCGGGACCCGCGTTCCGGGGTCTCTCCCCTGCGCTTCCCACGCCGGCGGCTGTGGCGGCGCGGGCGCCGAGCCGGGGGCGGAGGTGTCAGAAGGGCTGCGGGAAGGGCTGACGCTGACAGCGAAAGGACATTCTGCGCCAGGAAGCGCAATGACAATGGATCCCGGATCCTTCAGCCCACCTCGTCCCCAGCCCTTGCCGACCCCCAGGACAAGCCGCTTTCTCCGTTCCAGGTGATGCCAAAGGCACGGAGGACACAATGGCCAGGCGCGGTGCTGGGACACCCTTCTTGCCGCAGCTCTCCCTGCTCCTGCTCCTGCACTTGGGCGGTGAGTGCGCTCTATCCTGTCCTGTCCCGTCCCACAGCCACTCCATCCCCAGCACCCTGCGCCCATCCGGGCTGGCCGGGGCCCGGGGGGCTGGCAGGAACGGCGGCAGCGCAGCAGGCACGGGCAGGATGGGGCCTGGCACGTGTCGGTGGCTTGCCCAACGCTCGACTCTTCCTCTGCAGAGACGGGGGGCCCGTCTAAGGGAAGAGGCTCGTCCCTATGTCCTGCACTGAGGAGCAGAGATGGCTTTGTCGCAGCTGTGCCCAGGATGTGACATGCTTTTCCTGCCCGCAGGGACACTGGGCTGCGCCTCGGTGACTGTGGGCTCCCCCACTGTGCCCCTGGGCTCGGCTGTCACGGCGTCCTGCACCATCCAGAGAGAGCTCTGCCGCGGCTTGGAGCACGAGAAGGTCCGGATCAGCTGGATGCTGGACAACAAGCTTGTGGTTGGCAGCCAGCACCAGGGTCCAGGGGGCACGGAGGTGTCCAACCTCACCCTGCCCCGGTTCAACCACACACACGCCAGGCTGTGGTGCTGTGTGGAGTGGAATGGGACCAAGCAGCGCGTTCACATGGCCGAGATCAGGGCGGGCTGTAAGTCTGATACCACTACGGGTCACCCTCCTCCCCAGCAGGGACAGGCTCTTGCTCAGGCTCTTTCCCGGCTGTTCTTCCCCAGACCCTCCTGCGAAGCCCCTCAACCTCAGCTGCGCCCTGAACCTCAGTGACTACGGGCTGACGTGCCGATGGGAGCAGGAAACCGACAGCCACCTCCCCACCAGCGTCGTTCTGAAGTGCACCGGGTAAGTCCCGGGACCACGGCCCTCTGCCAAACCCCACAGCAAGCCTCATCCTCTGCCAGAGGGACCCCGAGCCCACTGCTCTGTCTGCTGTAGGAGCAGAGGGCAGGCAGTGACGGGCTGCATCCCGCGAGGAGGGCACAGGCACTGCACGGTGCCACGCCGGCTGCTCCAGCTGTACCGGCAAATGGAGATCTGGGTGTCTGCCACCAACGCCCTGGGCACAGCCGAGTCAGAGCATCTCCACATCGACCCCATGGACGCGGGTGAGTGACGGCACAGAGGTCAGGGGCCAGGGAAGCTCGTCAGCAGTGACAGAGGTATTAAAGTGACATTAAAGCACGTCGGGCCTTGAGGTCACATTTTACGGGCAGGTCCCATGATGAATGTCCTGCCCGGATGAATCGCTGCCAGCGCTGCATTTCAGAGCGAGCAGCACGTGCCGAGGGTTATGAGCTGCCAGTTGACCTGCTGCACTCCACAGCTCCTGCAGCAATTGATTACCCATTTATTCAGCAGGTCTATTAATAATGGATCCAGTGCCTATAAACTATTTATAAAAGGAGCCTTCTCAGATGGAGAGACTTATTCTCCCTGATCTGGGGTTGGGGAAGGGCTGGCCAGGAACCAGCTGAGCCCTCCCATGGCTGTGCCACACTCTCACCCCTGAGCAGACCCAGATGGGTGGTATTCCAGACACCAGGCTCCATGGAATGTGTTTTCTCTGCATAGGCATTAATGCAGAGCTGTGCCAGTGTTGTGCTCATGAGCATTACTCCATCCCAAGCAGGGACACACACCGGCTCCTGTCCCGTGCCACCAGCCATTCTCCTAAATGTTTTGGGGTGGTTCCCCCCATTTCTTGCTGCAGCACCCCGGCTGCAGCTCCTGGCATTAACAACAGGCATATGTGAGGTCATGGCTCTGAGCACTGCAAGCCACACACCTTTCCTTGCTCTTCCTACAGCCAAGCTGGACCCCCCAACCCTGCAGAGCATCCAGTCCATCCCCTTCCAGACCGACTGCATTGCCCTGGCCTGGGATGCGGCGTGGGGCACAGAGCATATGGACCTGCAGTGTGAGCTGCGCTACCGAGCTCCCGAGGACCCTGCCTGGGCCCTGGTGAGTGCTGCTGGGCAGTGGGGCCGGGCAGGAGCCGGGACCCTCCCTCTACTCCACGCAGTGGGAGAGGAAGGGTCTCCATATGAGTGGGACGGCAAGGCGTCCCCCCGCGCCCACACCAGGGCCAGCCCCTGCCCGAGGCAGGAGCCAGCATTGCCCTCGTTTCGGCTGCCACCAGGTCACCGGTATCATCGGCCGGGCCGGCACCGCGCAGCACTGCGGCTTCCTCTTCGGCACGCAGTACCACTTCCAGATGCGGTGCCGGCGGAACTCAGCATCGGCGTTGGCTTACTGGAGTGAGTGGAGCCCGGGCAGGAACTACACCACACACGAGAAAGGTGAGTGTGAGTCACTCAGGGGGTCCCCTTTGCCTGAGCCTGCGGCACAGCCCTGGGGACACACGGCACAGCGCTGGGGGCACAGCCACACGGGCCCCTCTCAGTTCTCCCATCCCTCTCCCGTTGCAGCCCCCACAGGGAAGCTGGACGCGTGGTGGGAGGCTCAGCTGGCTGGGACAGGGGGGCGGCTGGAGGTGCAGCTGCGCTGGAAGGTGAGCAGGGGCAGGCAAGGGGGGGTGGGAAGTGCGGGGGCATTGCCTGAGATCCCCGCAGGGACTGACACCCGCACACCCTGCCCGCACCCAGGCCCCACGGCAGCGGGAGGCCAACGGGCGAGTGCTGGGCTACCGCGTCACCCTGAGCCCCCGGAGGAGGGGCAGGGACCCTTCCACCGTCTGCAACACCACCCACACCCAGTGCAACTTCTCGGTGCCCGCGGGGACCAGAAGGGTTTATCTCTCAGCCTACAACAGCGCCGGCGAGTCGGCACCGACCGAGGTCGCCCTCCTGGAGAGAAAAGGTGAAGGCAGTGCCCGAAACCTCCGCGCGTTCCCGGGGCTCTGCTCCCCCCGAGCAGGCTGCACGGAGTGCACAGCCAGGGCACGGAGAGGGCAGACTCCAAACCCGGGCGCACAGGGGGTGATGTGGGAGAGGTGCTCCCCTCTTCCACCATCCCGGCTGCTTGTTCCGTGCAGGTCAGCCCCTGGCTGGGCTCCGGGCCGTGCCCGGGGGCGAGCGCAGCCTCTGGGTGCACTGGGAGGCACCGCTGGCCCCAGTGATCGCCTACGTCCTGGAGTGGCAGCGGGTGACAGCAGAGCCTGGGCACTGCAGCGCATGCTGGCAGATGGAGCGTGACGGGGCAGCCACCACAGCCCTTATCCAGGGTAAGTGGGGGCTGCCAGGGGGTCCTGACCCCCTGGTCAGCTGTCCCAGGAGGCTGGCACCCATCCTGACCAAACCAGGACTAAGCCCTGGCCCCAGCGCGCTCCCCACCCTCCCTCCTTCCCCCTGGATCCACCCCTAGTGTAGGTGGGCTGGTGCCGTGGGGCAGGGGCGGCGCAGCTAGGGGGTCTCAGCAGCCGGTGCTCTGAACTCCCGGCCCCCTCTGCTCTCCATTGCAGATGGCATCGAGCCTTTCCAGCGGTACAACATCTCACTGTACCCCCTCTATGAGGACACTCTCGGGGTGCCCGTCCACACCACAGCCTACTCCCAGCAGAAGGGTACGTGGGAAGGGTGCCCTATCACCAAGAGTTTGCTCTTCCAAAAGGAGGAACGACCCCTCCACCATGTACCCCTAATGCAGGGGCTTTACCAAAGAGCTTGGGAGGCTGGATTTGTCTCATCTCTGAATGTGCTCTCAGCTCCCCTACAGCATGGGCAGGTCCTGACGCCCACACCTTGGGAGTGGGACCTCCCCCCATCAGTTCCCACCCGAGGCAGTGCTCAGCACTTGGTCCCCCCCTTGTCCTGCTCTTTCCAGCACCATCCCACGCCCCAAAGCTTCATCTGAAGAGGATCAGCAAGTCAGAGGCCGAGCTGTGCTGGGAGCCGCTGCCAGTGGAGATGCAGAACGGCTTCATCACCAGCTACACTGTCTTCTGGGCCAACAGCATCACCAACGGGGCCAGTGAGTCCTGCCCGCAGTACCACTGACCTCGCCCTCTGTCCCATGTCAATGTGCTGGGTGGAGATATCAGGAGACCCTGTGACCTTCTCAGAGAGGGTCAGGGAGTTTTACAGGTCCCTCACAGGGCTCCCTGCCAGCAGAGACCTGAGGGGCTGTGCAGGTTGGGGGGATTCTGCCACACCATCAGCCCCATGTATCCCCAGGTGCCACCGTGAATCCTTCCCTCAGCTCCTTTGTCATCCGGGGGCTGAAGCCATCGACCCTGTACAAGGTGCACATCATGGCATCCACGGCCGCCGGCAGCACCAACGGCACCAGCCTGACTCTGGTGACCAGAGTCCTGGGTGAGGGCTGCAGCCACCCGAGGCAGGGGGGGAACTGGGGGGGACCTGCCTTAGCCCCATGGCACAGCACAGCCAGTGGTGCCCACTGCAGTTCCCTGTGACCCTGTCCTGCTTCCCAGATGACACCGAGATCCAGTTCCTCTTCCTGACCCTGGGGCTGGTCTTCGTCGTGCTCATAGTGTTGCTCATCTGCTTCCAGAAGAACGAGCGGTGAGTACCAGAGCCCGGCCCGGGCTGGGCTGCTGGTGGGACAGGGTGGCCTTGCGGGGTGCTGACATCCCGCCGGGAGCTTGGCGGGAGCCAGTCCAGCACTGAGGCCACCCATTCCAGCCCGCCTCGCTGAGTCCCCTCATCCCCGTGGTCCCCAGGATGAAGGAGCAGCTCTGGCCCAGTGTCCCCGACCCCGCCAACAGCAGCCTGGGCAAGTGGGTGCCGGCAGCGGTGCCGCAGGTGAGACCGGGTGGCTGCTGCCCGGCCCCCCAGTCCCCACCCAGCATATGGCCCCTGTGAGGGACAGATGACACCGGCTGTGACCTCCCGCTGGTCCCCAGGAGCCGCTCCAGGTCCTCGCCCCGAGGGAGCCCGGCCCGGCCGCCATCTCCACGGTCATTGTACTGGAAGGGGAACCGGGGAAGCAGCCGGGGAAGGAACACCCCACCCTGCCCGCCGCCCTCCCGGCGCTGCACCGGCCCTACGTGCGGCAGGAGGGTCCCGTGGAGCCCGTGCAGTACGCGCGGGTGGGGGGTGGGGGGTACCGGGGCCAGCGGCTGCTCCCCGAGCCCGGTCCCCGGTTCTACGAGAACCTGCGAGGCGGCGGCGGCGGCAGCGCGGGTGACTGGGGGTTCCTGGAGGAGCCCCCCGCCACCTTCCCGCTGCTGCAGGGGCTCCGCATCGGCGGGGCCGAGGAGCTGCACGAGTGCCGGGCGGACTAGCACGGGATGGAGCCGGGCAGCCACACCGGGGCCGCCAGAGGAAGCCCCGGGATGCGGGATCCACCCGCGGCGTTCCAGCCGCATCCCGGGGCGCTGCCCGGCTCCACCCCGCTCTGTGTGTGTGTGTGTTCCCTCCCGACCGTATCCCTCCCAAATAAACGGAGACGTGCTGAGAACAACCCGGGCGCCTCTGCGGGAAGGGGATGGAACGGGGACGGACAGAAATGGGGACGGGGACAGGACGCGAACCAGGAACCGGGACCGGGACCAGACCAGGACAGGGACGAGACGGAGACGGGAATGGGGATGAGGATGGGGACGGGGATGGGGACGGGACCGAGACGGGGACAAGGATGAGGACGGGGACAGGTAGAGGACGAAACAGAGACGGGGACGGAGATGGATATGGGGACGGGACCTGGACAGGGACGAAGACGGGGAGAGGATCGGGATCCGGGACGGCCATCGACCGCTCGGCGCTCGCCCCTCCGCCCTGTCTCGGCACTCGGCAGTCGCGCCTGGCCAAGATGGCGGCGCCCGTGCCGGCGTGTCGGTGAGCGCGGGCCATGTTGGCGCTGCTGGGCCGCGGCCTGGCCGGGCCGGTCCGCGCCGGGGCCGCCGTGCTGGGCAGGGCAGAGCCCGGTGAGGGGAACGGAGGGCTCGGGAGGCCGCTGGGAGGGAAGGTGGAAAGGGAAGAAGACCCCGCTGGAGGAACTGAAGAGGGGCCGGGGCCGGGGTGGGAGCTGAGGATGCGAGGAAAGCGGCGGTCTGGGGGTCGGGGGTGGCCGGGGGCCACTCAGGGGACCGCACACCGGCCTCATGGTCTGTCCCACCTCTAACGAAACAGGGGGCCGGGTGATTTTGGGGGTACCCGGGGTGTGTCTGGGGAGGGGACGCGGGCAGGATGCCGGGGGTCCCTCGGAACAGCGGGGGCGAGCGGGGGTGGCCGAGCCGGGCACAGGCGAATGCCCTGAAACAGATCCTGGTTCCAGCTGCAGGGCCCTGAAAGAGCAGCTGGAAGGGTTTGTTCTTGAAAGGTCAAAGAATGACGAAGTCCCGGCTGATGATGAATATTCGCGTCTGTACAGAGCTGTGTCTGACAAAGCTTGTCCCCAGGCTGTCCCCAGGTGTCACTGCCCCTGAGCTCTGACACTGGGGTGGTCCAGAGCAGCCTCTCCACATCGCTAATGAGATTGAGTTAATTCATCAATTAATTCGGCAGTTCAAACCCTCTAAATGAACACATTTCCTCACACTGCTCAGTGTCTGCAGTGTGTTCTGCTGCTCTGGCCTCGGCATTTGTTCTCTCTCAGGCAGCACAGCTTGGTTGGTTTTAGCACCATGTGAAAGCCACACTGAACTATCCTACATTCCTCTGGGACTAAAGATCTGCCTGGTCACCCTGGAGTCTCAGTGCTCTGACCCCATACATTTGATGTGTACAGAGCTGGAGAAGTGCACACAAGTCTGATAACTTTCTCTTTCTCCCACACAGCCTGCAGTCCTGTGCTCCAGGCAGCCAGGGGCTATGCCAAAGCTGTAACAAAGAAGAAGAAAGGTATGTCAGGATGCACAGGACCAAATGTTTTGCTGTTGACATGCTCAGAGCTCTAACCTCATGGCACAGAAATCGTTCCAGAAATAGTTCCTTGCAAGCTCAGGAGTTACTCAGAAGATTCCCCTCCTCCTGAATGTGGGGAAATGAACAATTGTCAGTAGATCTGTGAGACAGGACATCTGTGAGGATGGTGACGCCCTGGCACAGGTTGCCCAGAGAAGCTGTGGCTGCCCCTGGATCCCTGGAAGTGTCCAAGGCCAGGCTGGACAGGGCTTGGAGCAGCCTGAGATATGGAAAGTGTCCCTGCCCATGGCAGGGAATGGAATCAGATGGGCTTTAAGGGTCCTTCCAACACAAACTATTTTGGTATTCTGTGATCTGTGAGCTCGGTGGATTGTTGTAAATACATTTACACCATATTATAAATGCAGAGTGCTGAAGGGAAGATACTGAACCTATTTTTTTCACTCAGTTCCCACCCTCTTGGCTGGATCTGCTCATTTCTTCTTTGGAGCACACAGCCAGTTTCCTTCAGAGTGTTTCCTCTGATCTGGTTTGCGAGGTCAGAGCTCTGACTTTGTCCTGCTCTTCCTCAAATGTTTATCTCTTTGTAGACACCCCCAGCCATCTGGATGACCTTCCTCCCACCCTGCTGAAGAAGGATTATGCCAATCTCCCAATAATGAACAGGTATGAACAGGGAGAGGGAATGCCTGCTCTCTCCAGGGGTTTGTATCTTACATATAACCATGGTATGTGGAAGCTGTCACCTCCTTACTAATTAATTATTAATGCTCTGTGGGCACAAAAATTGCAGAGTCAGTTTGAAAGCAAATTTACAGCTACAGTGGTCAGGCCTTGATTGTTCACTCCATGTGAGATGGAGTGCTGGTTGCCCACGTCCTCTGTGGGCTTTGAAGTCCATAAGAAGAAAACAAGGAAATAATCTTGAAATACTAGAAACAGTCATCTTGCAAATAATCTGTGCCTCTGTTCTTAAACTCGGGCAATGGAGTGTGTCCTTAAACAACTCAACATGAATTCAGCTGCTGCTGAATTTGGGCTCTGGGGCTTAGCACTGTTGTGCTCTGATGCAGAGCTTCTCGTGTGTGGTGCAGGGAGGGCCCCCAGTGGCCCGACTGTGACTTTCACTGCTCTCTGAACAAACCAGTCTTAAAATGAAATATTTTTGCAGCAAAACTATTCAATACTCCTGTAATCCTAGCCATGATTTTGCTTAGGAAAGTGAGCACCAGTTTGGGAGGGGAGGAGAGTCCCTGTAAATTTGTAGAGTAAATTAAAGCTGAGAAAAGTGAGTATGTTCCAAGAACCTGAGTTCATTTCTGTTGTTAAATAGACTTGTTTCTGCTTTGTTTATAAGTTAATTCGCCATCTTCTTGCAGTGTGGATGATGTAGTGAAACGGGTGCTGTCCCTGGAAATGGCAAGTCAGGTCAGTGTCATTCTGCTTGCTTGAAAAAAAACAGATTTCATGAACACCTTCATGTGAGACTTGTCTATGTTGCTAAATATCTTTCACTTTCTGTATTTCTAAGTGACTGAAAATATTGGAGTGATGAAATACAGTGATAAGTCTGGTTTGCTCTTAAAATTTATCACACTAAAGTGTTAACAATTGCACATTAAAATTAGAGAAGAAAGTATTCAGGGGTGACAGGACAAGGAGCTGTTCTGTTGCTGCTCGTGGCTGACCCCCTGTGCTCTAGTAACCATTGCACTGGACAGCAATGTCCTTCAAGTTATTTTTACTTTCCATATGCCCAGAAAACAAACAGGTAAGAAAGTGGCACAAAGATCTCTATGCCATTCCTCTATGCTTGCCACTTCAGCTTAAAAAGATGTAAAAGCACTGACTAAAGGTCTGAATTGCAATGCCTTTATCTGGGTGTTTGGGAAGAGAGCTGTCTCTGACCTCTAGTGTTCTTAGACAGTGACAACCTCATTTTTGTGACCCACAGAAGGAGAAGATGAAGGTAAAGACACAGCAGCTGGTGGAGAAGGTCAGGAGGTCTCCCAATGACAATGGCTCCTTTGAGGTGCAAGGCAAGTTAAAAAAGGAAAGGGTATTGTTGGCAGATGAAACATCTCTGCTTGTATTCAGCTGTTCCCACCCCAGCACTTCCAGTTTGCTGTATAATTCAGGAGAATCTCCTCCAGGAGAGCTGCTGAGAGGCAGGTAGCCTGCAGGATGCCCTGCAGAACTGCTACAGGTCTGGGAGTGTTGCAGAGGCTGCTGGGGTGCTTCCAAATTCCTGCTCCACATCCACCCTCCAAAGGCAGCGTGTGCATTATTCTACTTGGAGTGCTTCTGTGACATGAAGCACTGAGCTGCAACTCTTACCAAAATGAACCAAATCAGCCACGGAACCCAAATTTTTCTCTTCATCACAGAGCTGTGGCTGAAGCACAGTGGGAACAGTGCAGGGACAAAGGACTTACCAACACTGGCAACTCCTTTGTCATCAGTAAAGCCCTTCAGTTCCTCGGGATGCCACCAGCCCCTCCCTCCAGAGCCCTAAACCCCAAAGACCTGGCTTTCTGTCCTTGGGAAAAAAACCTTTATTGCTGTCTGCTCCCGCAGAGCTTAAATCCCATGAGGTGCAATAAATTTCAAATCACTGGGAATTAAATGCGTGCAAGAGGAATAAATTCACAGATAAATTTATATTACGTGTTGCTAAAATCTTACCCACTAATTCAACAGCCTGATAACAGTCACAGCTCTGCAGGGTTGTGTGTTCTTGTGTGCAGTGCTTCCTGTGGGCAGTGTTGTGCCATGGTCAGTCCCTGCTGTGCTGCTGTGGGTACCTGCAGGCGCAGCAGAGCTCAGCTGGCAGTTTGAGACAAGGTAGATGATCCTGGATCACCTGGGAAGGCTGCTGCTCTCACACAGCTGCTCTCTCTGTCCTTTACAGTTGCTATTTTGACTGCCAGGATACGCACGCTCGAGGAGCACCTCCAGAAGCATCCCAAGGTAACTGGGGGATCTGAGCCCACACACAGCAGCTGCTCAGGTGGTTTTCTCAGTTTATAACGAAAGGGTTTTAATCCTGGGGATTATTGCTTTCCTAAGGAGGTTTATAAAAGAGTTACAGCTGTTCTCTGGTGCCAGTGTGGGGAGCGGCTGGCTCAGGCACAGCTGGATTCTCGCCCACTCTGGTCTGTGTTCTGGTTTGTTAGTGTAGTGGAGGAAGGCTGAGCAGATTCCTTTGGGCAGAGTTGAGCTCCGTTTCTCCTCGCTGCAGATGTGGCTTCACCACTTAAGTTTTCACTAATTAATGAATGCAGCTGCAGTAACAAACAAAGAGCAAAGTCTGTGCTTGTTCTGCTCATGGCAATGTTTGGTGGACAACACTGTGTGAATGTCCCACTCCCCTGCCTG
Organism: Sturnus vulgaris; assembly: GCF_052056855.1. Taxonomy (NCBI): domain Eukaryota; kingdom Metazoa; phylum Chordata; class Aves; order Passeriformes; family Sturnidae; genus Sturnus; species Sturnus vulgaris. The sequence goes on from NC_142266.1 coordinate 4,258,362, forward strand.
CAGCTACCTGGGTTCAAGTCCAAATTTGAGACATCTTGACTGAATTTATGTTCATAAAACAGATATCAAAGATTTTTTATGCAGGGCAAAAGGTGGGAAATTAATTGATAGCTACATTTGAAAGAAGTGCATAATTGTTACTCATGAAAACGTGAAAGGTACAAGAGAACAGAATTGAGCTTTTTAGACAAGCCAGAAGCTATACCAGTGTTGCAGTGAAGTTGGGCCTTTTGGAATTCCTTGACTGAAGCCTGTTCTTTACACAAATCACTCGTATAGGACAGGGAGATGTCTCCTGTGAGGGATTGCCATGCTTGAGCCCTTCCAAAGAACAACCAGACAGAGCCAAGTCACAGATTATGTTCATACTTAATTTCTGGCAAAACAAAGGTTAATGCTTGTGTTATTCTGAAGCTTCAGGAGAAGCAGGTTTTAATCAGAAGACCTTTCCTGCAGCTTTGGCACAGCTTGAAACTGTACAAAGCTTAAAACAGTCTTCAGGGAAGGTGAAGGTGCAGCCATGGAAGGGAGAAAGCAATTCCAGTGCAAAGTAAATTATATCTCCTTGGACCTGTGCTGACCTGATGTACTCGCAGCATCTGCCAACAGAAGTTGTTCTAAGACTCTGTCCTTAACCTGATCGTTCCCTTTCAGCCAAAATCTGGTTCATTCTCAGTAATTTATTGGAGTGGCAGGACGATCTGCCTGCAGCGGGGTGAACGTTGGGTGCTTTGCAGGACAAAAAGAACCGGCGGTTCCTGCTGATGGATCTGGACCGGCGGAGGAAGATGCTGGGGTACCTGCGCCGGGTCAACTACAGCACCTTTGAGAACACCTGCAAACAGCTGGACATCCAGTACAGCCCCCCCCAGCCCTACACCCGCCGTGTCACCAAGCGCTGGCTGGTCAAGAAGGCTTTGTGCATCAAGGTAAGGAGCAGGCTGCACAGGGAAAAATCCCTCCCTGAAAGTTACAAATGACTGATAGCCGAGTCCTCTTAAGCCAGGCTTTGACTTTGATCCTGTTTGTAGACAACTGCCTGAGCTCAGCCAAGAGCTCCGTGGGGGATATTTATGTCATGGGCACTGACACATGCTGTACTCAGACACTTCAGGGTGGGCCACTGGTTTGCTCAAAAAATGTGTTGTTGAAAACAGTTTTTTTCTCAAATCCTGGTATGGGAACTGATATGTGAGATAATTTGATGGCAGTCTGGAACAGAAACGTGGATGCACCCACTGTCTGCCCTATTTTGCTCAGAATATGAGAGTTTAACTGCATGCAGTAGATTTTGGTATTACTGAGCAGAACCAAAAGCTGAACGTGCCTTAGGTTTGTAAATGCTAAATTTCAGTCCAATTAAAATATAGCCAAAGCACTGGACCAAAGATGTGCAAGGAATGACTAGACATGGCACTCAGTGCTCTGGTCTGGTTGACTAGGTGGGGATTGGTCACAGGTTGGACTCTATGGTCTCAGAAGTCTTTTCCAACCTGAATGATTCAGTGATTGACTGAGTGGCTGTAACAGAGCAATCTCAGATGGTTCCCTGGAGCAAGGAAGGCACAGAGGGAGGATTTGATCTGGTTCGTGCTGGAACCGCTCTGCCTGCAGCAGACAGCCTGGGGAGCAGCTCTGCAGGCAGCTTTATCTCTCTCCCTTCTGCTTCCACAGGTGTTCCAGGAGAAGCAGAAGCTCAAAGCAGCTGAGAGACTGAAGCAGAGGAGAGAGTGGCAGGCGAGAGCAAGGGCTGCACGGGAACAGCAGGAGAAGCAGGTGCAGGATAAGCAGGTGCAGAAGAAGCAGGTGCAGGAGGAGCAGGTACAGGAAGGGACACCTGTGTAGTGGCATGGCCAGGCTGGCACAGACAGGCTGACAATAAATACTTGACCTCAAGCCTCTTTGCTCATGTCCTGTGGTCTCTGCACTGTTCTGAGCACCTGGGAAGGGCAGTGGGTGGTTTAAGTGATTTAGAAGCTGTGTGCTGGGCAGGTCAGTCTGTGAGAGGACCCGAGGGCTCCAACAGGTCTGTCAGTGGGAACAGCTCAAGGGCTGTCTGTGTCCTGTCAGCACAGCCAGTCCAGAGGTTTGCACTGTCACATTTTCTTAGATATTTACAGACTGAAATTTAAGACATTTAGATTGAACATTATGGATAAATTCTTCCCTGTGAGGGTGGAGAGGTCCTGGCACAGGTTGCCCAGAGAAGCTGTGGCTGCCCCTGGTTCCCTGGAAGTGTCCAAAGCCAGGTTGGACGGGGCTTGGAGCAACCTGGTCCAGTGGAAGGTGTCCCTGCCCAAGGGATGAGATGGGCTCTAAGGTTCCCTTCCAACCCAAACCACTCTTCACATGTGCTGGGGCCGTGCCTGTGCACTGGGATGATCCACACAGGGACTGGGACAATGTGCACATGGATTGGGATGCTCTGCACACAGACAGGGATGATGGCACACTCAGACTGAGATGATGCACACATGGATCAGTGCTGTGGTCCAGGGGTCCCGTGGTGATCTTCCCCGGGTGCCACAACCTTCCTGGAGAGGTGTCCAGCAGGAGACGTCCCAAGGAGCAAAGGCACATCCCTTAGTAGGGAATGATTCAGCTCTAGTGATTTCTAGGGATAAAGGATAGGAACCTCATATAGCATTCCACAGAGAGCAAAAGCCTCTATTATAGGAGGCCACTGTGAAGGGTGCCAGGAACGAGAGCTCCCCTGAACTGCGGATAAACATGGGATTATATGGGGAAAGCAGGGGGCGGGGTAGAGCAACAGGGCAAATAGTCTGAGGGCTCAAAACCAAAACAAGGGAAAGAGACCAACGGGGTACAGACTATTAACATGAAGAATCAGCACGGCGCGGGGGAGCTTTCTTCTCGCCACCAGCTGTAAGGGGACTCGTTTGGGAGGTGTATCTCTGGGGAGTCTTACAGAACCTTTCGGCTTTCAGGCCGCGCTCCTCCACGGGAGGCGCAGGGTGTTCCTGTGCTGAGGGCTTATTGCCCTCCACAGAGCGGGACGATGTGCGCGCTCAGATGATGCGCGCACACGCAGACTAAGGTGACGCGCGCACTCGGACCGGGACGATGCGCGCACACAGATCGGGATGATGCGCGCACACAGACCGGGATGATGCGCGCACACAGATCGGGATGACGCGCGCACACAGATCGGGATGATGCGCGCACACAGACCGGGATGATGCGCGCACACAGATGGGGATGATGCGCGCACTCGGACCGGAACGATGCGCGCACACAGACCGAGATGACGCGCGCACACAGATCGGGATGATGCGCGCACTCGGACCCAGATGACGCGCACTCGAACCGGGGCCGATGCGCACGCGCGGCCCAGCCGGCCAAGACGGCGCGCTCTGATTGGCCCCGCGGCTGCCCGGCAACGGCGGCGGCGGCGGCCCGGGGAGCGGGAGCGGGGCCGTGCCGGGGAGCGGGAGCGGGGCCGTGCCGGGGCCATGTCGGCGCGGACGCTGCCGCTGCTGTTCCTGAACCTGGGCGGGGAGATGCTCTACATCCTGGACCAGCGGCTTCGCGCCCAGAGCATCCCCGGAGAGAAGGCGCGCAAAGGTGAGCGGCGGGCGGGGGCCGGGCACGGGTCCCTCCGCTCCCAGCGCTCCCGGGGAGCCGCTGGTGGCACTGCCGGTGTCCCCGGGCAGGGCTCTGGGCTGCTCCCCCCGGCCGTGCCGGTTCCCATAGAATCACGGAATGAACCAGGTTGGAAAAGACCTGTAGGATCACCTGGCCCAACCTATGACCTAACACGTCCTCATCAGCTAAACCCTGGCACCGAGTGCCACGTCCAGTCCTTTTTTAAACACATCCACGGCTGGTGACTCCACCCCCTCTCTGGGCAGACAATTCCATTGCCCAATCACTCTTTCAGTGAAGAATTTTTTTCTGACATCTAACTTAAACTTCCCTTGGCGCAGCTTAAGACTGTGTCCCCTCCTCCTGTCATTTGTTGCACCGGGACGCGCAGGGACACGCTGTGCTGTCACCAGAGGATGCTGCGAACTGACGGCATCAGTGCTGGTCCAGGGCAGGAATTTAGGAGTTTCCTTGGCCCGATTTCAGGGCTCTCTCGCAGCAATTACCACAGTAATTATCACAGAAATCAACCCTCAGTGTTGTGTGGTCCCCACTGGGAAGCACAGCCCGTTGGGTTGATCAGCTCGCTGGAGTTCCTGTGGTAAGAACAGCCCAAAGGAGTTGCTGAGATTGGTTTGGGAGGGTCTCACACAGAAGGAGAAAGTGGAGTCGGTGTCAGTGTTTCTGTGCTCAGTTCGGGGGCTAATGCTTCAGAAATGCAGTTTTGGAATCAAAATAACTCAGGATTTGGTTATGTCAGCCCAGTCCTGGACTGTTTGGGGCAGACCAGGTTGCTTTGGAATGGGAAGGAGTTTCCAGGAATAAATTTGTAAATCTTGTGCAGACCCAGCATGTGCAATTGTGTGAAATTCAAATACCAGTACGGCTCCTGAAACCCTTGTCTGGCTTTTGTACAATCTCATTTGGCCAAAATCCCTGTGAAAACTGAGTGCCTTCACATGGGGCATGAAACTCCAGCTCACAGCCAAGCACCTCTGTATTTACCACTTCAAATTAAAGCTTTGCTTTACAAGTCCTTGCACCTCTCTGTCAGGGGATGGGGAATGTGCCTCGGGAAGCTCTGTGATTCTTTAATAAAAAATCAGCTTGATATGAGCTTGGTATTATCCCTTCTGCCTGTCCTTTATGAAGTACTAAACAACAAAGGCTTCACTGTGTAATTATTGTATTGTTTGTGAGGGGGAAATCTGTAATTTTTCATGTGTGTCCTGAAGAGGAAATGATCTGACAGAAGTTTACTGCTGTACATACAGGGACACGTTTAGGATTTTAGCTAAATTAAATCTTGGTGGAGTATCTCAGCAGGAGAATTGGACTGTTTCAGTTTGTCCATATAGGGATTTTTTTTTTTCTTCCAAAAAATTGTGTTAATGCTGATGTGTTTGTTGATGCTTAAAGCTGTTCACTCAAATGCTGGTTACTTGTAAGTGCAAAATACAGCTGAAAACTACCCAAGCTCATGCAAAGGGTAAAATTTGTTGTGCACTGAAGCAGCAGGATTTAATCCAAGGGGAGGGTGAGGTTCTCATTCAGTGCTGAATGCTGATGAGAAGACACAAAATCCATTAGTTAGCTTTTTTTTTTTTCTTTTTAAGCTTATTTCTTTTTATTTCTTTTCTTCTCCTTGCAACTCTTGTTCTTACATCTTGAACTGCTGTTTTGTTTTATATGCTTCGTGTAGATGAATGGACAGATGTGGACAGGAAACGAGGTACAGTAACTGCTGGCTGCATGCACCAGTCCAACCCCACGTGCACACCTGGGGCTCATCGTGCCTGAACACCTGAGGCTGTTCCTGCAGCCTTCAGTCAGTGTCACAAATGAACAGTAATTCTCACCCGGTTCTTAAATACCCTTTTGACTGTAAATCTGTGAAAAAACAGACCATATCTTAAAATCATATGGCCTCAAAAATCAGCTGTTCATTGAACCAAGACTATAAATGGATCAAGATCTTTTTATCCTGGTGGTCTTGCCTGCAAAAATGGTATTTGTGTTTCTTTACCACTGTTTTCATGCAAGCATGTAATTGCGTGGGCGTTGTGCAGGTTGTTTTTCTGCTTAAATGCAGGAATATTTGGTATATTCCCTTTTTCTAAGGTTTTATCTAATTCATTGCTCAGGGTTTGGACAGGTGAACTCCAGGGATGATCGAAGGCATTCCCATCCCAGCTGCTTTACCCACCTGTGCTGGTGGTCACACCTGGCAGAGGGATCCCAAAGGAGCAGGTGCCCACACCTCAGCCAAGCTCATCCTGACTGCAGTGATCCTGAGGGTGGGATTGAGTCCTTGGATGCTGCAGGGGAGTAGCCAAGGTGTGAACACCTTTCCCTCTGGAATCTGTCCTGGAACAGGAGTCTCCAGCAAAGGCTGTGCTAAAGAATGAGGAAATAAATCTCTTGAATCTCAGGTTTTTGCTCGGTGAGCAGAACTTACAGGGTCCTTCTGAGCAGCCCTTTTTAAAGAGGAATCAAGGTTATGATTCATGTTTTGCAAAATAAGCATCATTTTAGTAGGTTTTCATATTTACTGAAGGTAAATGTTGATGTCCTGGAGATTGCCCCAGCTTTTTTCTTACCATTATATCCTGTTTCCAAGCACACCCTTTTCCCAGCCTTTAACTCAGAAGTGCAGGAACAAATTCCATCCCATCCAAAACAACGAGGAGCTGCCCCGAGCTGTGACACAGCGAGGCAGGGGTGGCTCAGGGGCAGGTCCCAGGCTGACCCATCACTTCTCCTGTGACAGAGGACACTTTGCCTGTGCTCAGTGCTCCTGGGGATCTCGGGAGGGTCCTGGAGTCACCACCTGGGGCTGTCACTGATGGAGCCCTGATGAGGGTCCCCGAGGAGCCACGAGCCTGTGGCATGCAGGGTAACTGTCCAGAACTCAGAATGTTCCTTCTGCTGCCCCAAACATCCTCCAGGAAGCACCAGCATCACCCAGGCATAGCTCCAGTCTCATTCATGCATCCCAGCCATGCCAGTGGCACGTGCTGTTTGTCACCACAGCCTTGGCATGGGGAGGTGACAGCTGCCATCACCCCCAGCTTCAGTCCTGTCCATTGCACTGGCTGCACTGGTTTCCCTCCTCTCATCCCAGTTGATGACCTCCCCTCTCTGCTCAGTTGCTTTTTCTGTGTTGCTTGTGCCATGTCCCTGGGCCAATGCTCCTGTGTCACCTGCCATGGCCACTCCAGGGCCCCCCTGAGACCTTTGCTGTGTCATTATCAAACATTGAGAGATTTATTATCAATTTGCCCTTTACCGTGATTTTTTTTTTATGTCTTTCTCAGTTCTTTTTATAGCCCACACAAGAGGTTTTAATTTCAGAAGATAATTTATGTCTGTGGTTCACACAGACTTTGATTCTGTTGAAAAATCAGTGTACTGGGAGCTGCCTCCTGGTGGTTTGGGTTGTTTGTGACAGGAGAAGTCTTTCTCAGGGTGGCACACACAAGCAGCTTAAAAATATTTTCCTTAATATCAGTATAAAGCAGAATTTTTTATTTTTGTCATAATTGATTCCCTGCAAAATTAACTAGATACTAATATCTACTAGTACTAATACATTTTATTTTCTCCACAAAAAATAGGGAATTTCTGCCTGAGATTCCAAGTAGGGATTGTTTTATGGCCAGTTTATTTGAAAGGAAGGGAGGAAGAAGGGACATTTTTCCCATTTTTAATTAGGTGTATTCATAGTCCAGAGTGCTCAGGAGCTGAGATCTGTCTGTGGCTTTGGGGTGTTTAAACCAGGATTAGGGAGCCCTGTCAGGTTCAGCCCAGGGGCTGCTGAGCTGTGTGTGACCAATGCATGAGGAACCTGCAGCCAGCAGGTTTTGAGAGGAGAGAGAATCACTTCTCTCTGCTCTGCCCTTGGGAACACAGCAGTCCCCAGGGAGTTTATCCTCTAGGAAGAGATGAAGTGACAGGGAAATTACCTTTGGTTTGTCTCTTGGTGTAGGACAGGTGTGAAAAGCCAGGTGTCTGACCCCCCCAGGGAATCATTAGGGCAATAATTCAAACCACTGGTCACTACCACTCTCTGTATGTTTACTTTTTCTCCTTTTCCTTTTTTTTTTTCTTATTATTTATTCTGAGATTTTTCTAATCCACAAGAATTGTCTGGCATTATGAGCTTTGTAACAGTCATCTGCTTAGGAAAATCCATGCTTGTACAGTAATCTGTGACCTGATGTATTCATTTACCTTTTTTGATAGAAAAATAAATGTTTATTGATGATAACTCTTTAGAGGGTATCAGGGAGATAATAAAAGTGGCAGATCCAGCACAAAAGCTCAGATGCTGCATCTGCTGGAACCACTGCTCAATGTTTTCCATCTTGTTTGCATTAAAAGCTCAATAACCAGAGCACAGCCCTCACACTCAGCACTCCTGAGCTCTAAGAACTCCTCAGTAATAAAACAGTTCCATAGCTAAATTTACACATAAAAAAATGAACCACAAGTAAGGAAATCTGGGGCTCTGCATTTGAAACTCTAGGGCCTGCAGATGTTTCAGCTGTGAGAGCCCTGAATGAGTTGATATAGATATCCCAGGGATATAAATGCTTTATTAAATACCTGTTAATCAGTTTGGAATAAAGATTACAGAGAGCCTTGCAGGAGCTTCTGTTGAGAAGTTAAAAAATAGACTGATGGTGTCAGAGGGTGTCAAGGAACAGGCACAGCCAGGCAGCTGCAATCTGCAAAGATCTACCACAGTGCAAACCACTCTCCTTAGGAAGCAGAACTGCAGCTTTTTTAGATCATAACATATCAGAGCAGCCTACAAGCAATATTATTTAAAAGTGAAAAGTGCCAACTATAGCTGTTAAACCAGGTTAACAAAGCCAGCCTTATTCCCACTGGGAAACAGGGACTGCTGCCTTCAGCTCAGGTGGCATTTGTGTCCTGGGGGACATCAGCTGGCTCAGCCCAGGTGGGACTGAGGCAGTGCTGGATCCAGAGGTGCTGTTCCCCCTCTCCTGTTGTGCTCTGTCCCTGCTCTGCACAGGTAACCCCAGTGTGACCTTTGCAGCTGGCATGGACCAGGAGCACGCTGTTCTGGAGCAAACCACACAGCCTCTTTGTCTTTGCAGTTATGAACGACATCATCACCACCATGTTCAACAAAAAATTCATGGAGGAGCTGTTCAAACCCCAGGATCTGTATTCCAAGAAAGCCCTGCGCACCGTGTACGACCGGCTGGCTCACGCCTCCATCATGAGACTGAACCAGGCCAGCATGGACAAGGTAACACAGCCCTGCTGCCCAGCCTGCCTCTGCTGCACTCTCCAGCTGCCCTTCACCAGTTTCTGTTGCAATAATTAACCTGTGGCTTTACCATTTTGAAGCATTTTGGAACAGCTTTCCTTGTGAAAATGGTTCTCGGCCAAGGAAATCCGTGGTGGTATCGGCTGCTTCAGAACTGAGTATTTCTGCTTGAAGAGCTAAATGTTTGATTTGAACAAGTTCACTAAGCATTCCTTAAGTTTATCAGGTGTTTTCATAGATATTAAAAATATACACATATATGGTATATGTGAGTGGATAAACATCTGTATTTCTGTACTGATACCCACTGTCTTGCAGCTGCAGGTGTTAGAGTTATTGCCTGCAAACAGTGTATCCACAGCCAATTTAGGAAAAATTGGTAAGGATGGGTAGGGATGGTAGGATTAGCAGAGAGCCCTCCATCCAGGTGTCAGGGCTTCTGAAATTTATAGGATCAGTGAGATTGGAAAAGCTCTCCTAGAGCCTCGAGTCCAACATGTGCCAAATTCCCACCTTGTCACCCAGTCCAGAACACTGAGGGCCATATCCAGTCATTCCTTGGACATCTCCAGGGATGGGGGCTTCACCACCTGCCTGGACAGCCCCTTCCAATGTTTAATCAACATTTCCATGCAGAAATTCCTCCTGATGTCCAGCCTGAGCCTCCCCTGGCACAGCCTGAGGCCATTCCTTCTCCTCCTGTCCCAGTTCCATGGGAGCAGAGCCTGACCCACCCTGGTTGTCCCCTCCTGTCCGGGAGTTATGCAGAGCCAGAAGGTCCCACCTGAGCCTCTTTTTCTCCAGTCTGAGCCCTCTCCTTTGCTTCAGGTGCTCCAGCCCCTTCCCCAGCTCCACCCCCATCTCTGGACACGCTCCAGAACCTCAAAGTCTCTCTTGCACTGAGGGGCCAAGAACTGGACCCAGTACTCAAGATGTGACCTCACTGAGCACTGGTGACATTGGAGAGCCAGCAGTAAGGCTGAGGATGTGGCTGCAGAGGTCTTGTTTTTTTAGGAAATTAAGCTTGGTTCCTTGTGCCATAGGCAGGCACTGGCCTGATTGAATCCCTCTGTCCTTGCCTGGGAGGTTTCCTCTGTGGCAGGACCAATGTTCCTGTGTTCCTTTGCAGCTCTACGACCTCATGACCATGGCCTTCAAGTACCAAGTGCTGCTGTGCCCTCGGCCCAGGGACATTCTGCTGGTCACGTTCAACCACCTGGATGCCATCAAGGATTTCATCTCCGACTCCCCTGGCATTCTGAACCAGGTGGATGAGACCTTCCGGCGGCTGATTGAAGTAAGAGTCCTCAGAAAAAGGGTGAGACACACTGGGGTTTGATTTTATGGGGTTTTTTCCTCTTAGGGATGAATTACTACTTTGGAGAGGGCTGTGAGTCAAGTAGTATTTTTCTGCTGGCTCAGTTTAAATCAAGATATTGTTTATTCAGCCTGATTTAAGTCTCTACTGATTTCAGCAGAAATTAAATCAGAGTTTCAGTCGCAGACAATAATTACTGATAACGAGCAGCAGCCCCCTTAGAGCATTTCTGCTCCCCCTGCAAGTGGATCAGAATATTCAGCTGTATTTGTTCCCTCTTTCCCTGGGTGGGACATGGCACACCTGTAAACCCTTGCATGATGATTTTCCTTTTCCAGACCTACAACTGTCTCTCTGATGGTGAATTCCAGCTCATCAGGCAAACACTTCTCATTTTCTTCCAGGACATGCACATCAGGGTAAGAGCCCAATCCATTTAGGCAAGGAGAATGACAGGGAGTTTGGGGCTGGAATACCAAGGGGTCTGCTTATAAACACTGCAGGTTTGGGATTGTTGCTTGTGCTTTTCAGTCATCTTGATGTGCTTATAATTGCACTCAAATTTCACAGATTGAGTACATATACTGCAATAATGCTGAATAATTCTACAATATTATGGAAAAAGGAATCTCTACTAGTGTGATTTGTTGATTGATAAATCCATGTTTCCTTTTAGAAGAAACTTGATAGGAAACCTGAGCGTGAAGTCTTGATGTTCTCTAAACAAATTGGTCACACTTGGGTGCATAAACAGGACGTAATTTTTAATGTAATTTTTTTCATGTTACATCAGTGTGCCCATCCTCTGGACCACAATTCCACATCACTGGCTTTGTAAATACATCCCTACACACACACTCAGGAGCTCTGGGAAACCTTCCCCAGTGTAGGCAGAGAGGCTCAAGCTCAGATTTCAGGGAATTTGGATGGGAAGGTCCGTGGAGGATTTCTCCAGTGATGTTTGTGATGTCCTTTTGCAGGTCTCCCTCTTCCTGAAGGATAAAGTGCAGAACTCGAATGGTCATTTCGTGCTGCCAATCTCAGGGCCTGTCCCATGGGGCACAGAGGTGCCAGGGCTCATCAGGTGAGCTGGTGCCATGTGTGAGGCTGCTCAGGGAGGAGCATTTCATGCCAGAGGGCTCAGGAATCCAGCTCAAACTGCCATTCCTATTGCATGGATAGCTGAACCTCCAGAAAATATTATTTAAAGGGCAGGATTTGGAACTAAGTCACCCAGCAATGAAATGTTGAGCTGCTTTGGGAGTTTTTTATCCCAGTAAATTAGCTATTAGCAATTTATCCCATAACAGAGACATTTAACAATGTATGGAATAGAGTTTTATTCCCCTCGTGCAAAATGCAGAGGAACTAGGTAGTAAAATCAGGACTGAAACTACCAAATGTTTTAATAATGCCTTGTTTTTAAGGATATTCAATCATAAAGGAGTGGAAGTTAAAAGGACTGAGTTCACCACTGCTGGAAATTATGTTACTCCACAAAGGGAAGGATCTTTTGAGCTTTATGGAGACAGAGTCCTCAAACTTGGAACAAATATGTAAGTAATTTTTGTTCTATGTAGAAACCTGAACCAAATACTGATGGATTGTTCAGAAGCACATCTTCAGCCTGGTGTGGTTTTGGCCTCCTTTGCTAAGGTTAACTTTGTTACAAGGTGCCATCCTGCACCAGGACACGTGTGGACAGTGTATAAAAGAGCTGAAGAAAACAACAAAACTTTGATTTATGTCCACGGTGGAGCTGAGGAAAGAGTGTTCTCACGTGGTGCTGCATCTTATGTGCAGTGTGGTTTAATGTAACCATAGTTAAGAAATCCTCTCTGTTCTCCACTGCTTTAATGCACATTTTCCATCCAGAGACATCTGTATTCCTTCTCACAGCTTTGTCCCTCACACACCTTTTTGCCTCAGTATTGCACCACACTGAGCTGTAACTTCTCATTGCAATTGTTCAGTCTTCAGAAAAATATCCTAAAATTGCTGTACTTCATCCCAGAGCAAACTGTTCTTCCCTGTGTGTTTTTCCTCTAGGTACAGTGTGACCCGGCCAGTGGAGACACACATGTCGGGGTCATCCAAAACTCTGGCATCCCAGGCAAAGGTCAGTGTTGTCCTGTTCCTGTCACTGCTTAAACTGGCCAAATTCTTTGTCTCTAGATAAGGGATAAGTTCGGGGAAGCTTTTCAGTTCTTGTCAGAGCCTCATCTAATCCTCCCCAGTCCTTTGAAGCCAGGGGAAGTGCACATTTTCCAAAAGAATCCACACACTCATGAAAGGATGTGCTTGTTTCCGTTTTAATCTCCTCAGAAAACAGAAAGTTGGCTTTACAGATTTCTCATCTGTTCAGTTTAGCTGGAAAAGTAGCTTGTGCTGAGTCTATAAATTCAAGCAACCATTTCCAGTATCAAGCTGGTGAATACTGGTTATCTGCACAATCTGTCCCAGGAATAACAGGGACGTGTGTTTATATCCCTCTGAAGGACATGGATGGAATATCAGAAATATATGAAGGACATACATGGAATATCAAAGCTCCTTGCAGCCCAAATCTCCCAGGTAATGGCCCAATTTTTTTTTCCTGCAGGAGAACATAGCCCCCAACCCTCTTGCTAAAGAAGAGCTGAACTTTCTGGCCCGGCTGCTGGGAGGTTTGGACATCCAAAAACCTGCTGGTGGCGACACAGGATTTCGGCTGAATTTGTTCACAACCGATGAGGAGGAAGAGTATGCTGGAGTCCTTTCTGCTTTGGGTTTGGGGTGCCCTATGGGGAGCCCTGGAGAGCAAGGCTCGCCCTCAACAGCTTTAGGGACACACCAGCACATTGTTATCCTGCTCCAGGATGTTTCCTGTGATGCAGCCTTGCTCCCAAAGCCTCTAGACAGAAACATCCTTCAGCTATTTTAGCAGAATGATTCTATCTGCTTCTTATCTCAGCTACAGAAATATTCCTGCTCTTCTACACCTAACAAAAATATCTAGGACAGGGAGAAGCCTCCAAACTGGGGTGAATACATTAATTTGCCAAGCAGGAACAGAGGCATTGTCCAAACTTCATAGAATTCCAGAATGGTTTGGGTTGGAAGGGACCTTAAGGGTCCTCTAATTCTACTCTGCTATGGGAAGAGACACCTTCCAGTAGACCAGGTTGCTTCAAGCCCCATCCAATCTGGCCCTGTGAGCATCCTCTGAGCATCATTTGTGCCTACAGGAGCCTCATGAAGTCTGTTTTTTATAATTTCCTTATGCATGTTCATGGGATTAACCACTCTTTTCATGTTTTTAATTGAGACATGCTGCACAGACCAGACCAGAGGAGTTGTCCTACAAGGTTATCAACATTGAAGCCACACAGGTATGTAACATGTTTCCTATCACTTGTTCTCACCATCCCTGCCTTGCTAAGGACTATGTTTCACCTAGAGTAGGGATTTAAAAATACATTTTTTTCCCATTTCGCTTAAGCTCATATCTAAGTAATAGCCAATTTTCTGCCAAGACAGTGGAATTGGTGAATATTTACTAAGAAAACTTGAATCCTGACAAATACCAGAGCAAGTTTTTAGCCGACTTGGATGTAGAAGGGGCACGTCCCAGCCCAGCCCAGCCCAGTCCCGGCCGCGGTACCGGCGTGGCGGCACCGGCGGGGTCTGAGCGCGGTGTTTGTCCCGCAGGAGCCGGGGCGGCGAGCGGAGCTGTCCCGCATCCTGGGCGAGCTGGAGGTGGCGGAGCCGCGCCCGGGCAGCGCCGAGAAGGGCGAGGACCTGCTGGCACTGATGGACGGGCTCTGAGCGGAGACCGGGACATGGGGACAGCGGGACACGCAGACGCCGGACATGGGGATACGGGGACCTGGGGACACTGGGACACGCGGACACCGCCCGGGATCGCCCCGCCCCTTCCAGCCGTGGGCGGGGCGGGGGGGGCGGGGCCGCGCGTGCGCGAGGGGCGGGCGAGCGCGCGGGAAGCGGCGGCGAGTGAGTGCGTGGGGGGGGGCCTGGCGGGGGTTCGGGGACATTGGGGGGACCTGGGAGAGGGACAGCGAGTGTGGACGGGGGGGTGAGGGCAGGGAGAGTGCGAGGGGGACACGGAACACCCCAGCGGATGGGGGGGGGGGGGGGCAGGTGTGCCAGGGGGGTGGGCGAGGGGAATGGGAGTGACTGGGGAGAAGGACGGTGTGCGAGGGGTGGTGGGAGTGCAAGGAATGGTACGAGTGCAGGTAAGTGTGAAAGGGGTCGTGGGCGTATGACAGGTGGTGTGTGTGCAGGGGAGCTTTTGAGGTTTGGTACAGTGTGCAGGTTTGTGTGCAAGCTTGGTCCCTGCGCGGGGCAATGTTCAGGGGCTGCTCCAGTCGCAGATGAGCATGCAGGGTTCGACCATGTGCAGGTCCATGTGCAGGAGTTGGTCCATGGCCAGGTGTTCGTGCAGGGGTTGGTCCGTAGGCAGGCAAATGTGCGGGGTTTGATCCGTGGGCTGGTGTTTATGCAGAGCTTGGTCCGTGGGCATGTGCTTGTGCAGGGGTTGATCCGTGGGAAGGCGTTTGTGTAGAGGTTGGTCCGTGGGCAGGTGTTCGTGCAGGGGTTGGTCCGTGGGCAGGTGAATGTGCAGGGGTTGGCCCATGAGAAGGACTGGTGTGTGTGAGGCACAGCGGGTGGATGTCCCCAGCCCCAGAGCATGCCCTGTGTCACCGCAGCCGCCATGGAGGTGAGCCACTCGGTGAAGGAGCGCACCATCGCCGAGAACAGCCTGGTGATCCTGCTGCAGGGCTTGTGCGGCCGCGTCACCACCGTGGAGCTGCGTGACGAGAGCGCGGCCACGGGGCGCGTCACCAGCGTGGACGCCTTCATGAACGTGCGCCTGGCTGAGGTGACCTTCACGGACAGGCAGGGCGCCGTGTCCCAGCTGGACGAGCTCTTTGTGACCGGCAGGAATATCCGCTACGTGCACATCCCTGACGAGGTGGACATCCGGGCTACCATCGAGGAGCAGCTGCAGGCCATCCACAGGGTGCGGTACTTTGGGGGTCGTGACAAGGGCCGCAGGGAGTTCCTTCATACCAAGCACAAGTGAGGACCTGGTGCTGCCTGCAGCAGCCAGGATGGACTCAGAATGGGCCTGGGATGGACGTGCCCCTTTGATGGACTGCCAGCCCCCTCCATGCCAGCCACCCTGCCCAACACCATCCCCCAGGAACATTTTCCTCAAGAGACTTAGGGCTCTGCTGTTCCCTCCACCGGTGCCTGCAGAGGAGCAGGACTGTTTTTTGTAGTGAATAACACCACTTAAATGCTCTGTGGTCTCTGTGTTCATTTCCTGTTCCATTGGCAGCTACTCATGTCCCTCCTCCAGTGGCCAAAGGACTCTTGGCCATTGCTGCCATCCCACTGCCCCTGGCTCAGCCTTTCCCTTCCCACCGAGCAAAGGATTTGCTTTCACCAGAATGGCTACCCTGGGAGCTGGAGCCACTGGTTCTGAACTGGACAGGGGCTGGTTCTGTGTTCAGCTTCCTGCTGAGCCACTGTTCTGGAAGTGTTCAGGGAGAAGAGAGTGAGATGAAGGGGAATGAACATACAGGGGAAGGAGCAGCACCATCTGCCTCAAAAAGCAGAAACATACTTCACCCAGGACACAGAATGCTGGTACTGCCAGCTCCTCTGTTTCCTGCCTCTCCATCACCATAAACTCTGGTGACCAAAGTCTGCAGCCCACCATAACCTGTTCCCACAGGAACCTCTTGGGACACGGAGCTGGGTGGCCCTTGCAAGCAGAGCTGGGGGGGCTGTGCCCAGGGCGTGCTTGTCTGCACGGGCCTGGGGCTGGGCAGCAGCACAGGGCAGACCGGGGGGGCCCAGCCCGAAGGGTTCCAACCTCGCCGGTTCTAGCCCGGGGCTCGGAGCACGGGGTTCTGTGGTTCCAGCCCAGGGGATCCCAGTCCTGGGGTTCCAAACTCAGGGTGTCCCAGTCCGGGAACTCCCAGTCGGGGGGACGGAACCGAGGGTGTCCCAGTCTGTGGGTCCAAACCCAGAATTTCCCAGCCCGGGGGTCCCAGTGCCGCTGGGCGGGGCTCTGTGGGCGGGGCCATCTCTACGTGCCCCGCCCCTTGGCCAATCATGGCGCGTTCAAATCTCCCGCGTGTTCACTAATGCTCCCACGGTTCCTGGCCTCGGCCTGAGCCAATCAGCGACGGGGTCATCGCACCACAGCCAATCACCCTCCGCTGAGGGACCAGCTCTGCTGCGCACCGCAACCAATCAGAGCTCGCCGCAAAAGCCGGTCCGGCCCCCGCGCTCTCCTCCAATCATTGCCCGCGCTGTCGCCATCGCCCAATCGGCGCCGCCGTTTCCCCGTCCCGGCGGCGGCCGGCAGGGGGCGGGCTGGCGGTGGGGGGCGGTGGCGGTGCGTCACTTCCGGTGCCTGGCGGCCGCCGGAGCGGAGCGAGGCCGGGCCGGGCCGGGCCCGGGGCCATGGGTGAGTGAGGGGTGTGAGAGAGCGGGGGGAAGCGGGATCGCCATGGATGGGTGAGGGGTGTGAGAGAGCTGGGGAACCGGGGCCGGGCCATGGATGAGTGAGGGGTGTGAGAGAGCGGGGGAAGCGGGATCGGCCGTGGATGAGTGAGGGGTGAAAGAGAAACCAGGATCGGGGCCGGGGTCGTGACTGAGTGAGGAGAATGAAAGAGTGGGGGGAAGCGGGATCGGGGCCATGGATATGGGTGAGAGACAAGGGAACGGGGGCCGTCGGTGAATGAGGGGGAAGCAGGGATCAGGGTTGAGCATGGGGGACGTGGCCCCGGGACCCGTCACCGTCCCCGTCCCACCGTGCGAGAGGGCAGTCGGGCACCGTATCCGGGCCGAGCCGGGCGCTGCGGGGAGACGCGCCGGTGGTACCGATCGTTCGATGGGACCGGGCCGTGGGAGCCCCCCGGTACCGCCGGCTTAGCGGGAGGCTTGGTGACCCGGCTCGGCTCGGTGCCGGTGTTCTCCAGTCTGGGAGACTGGCGTTGAAAAGGCCCCTTGGTAAATCGCTCGTTCGTTCTTTTCTGCCCGGCAGCAGCTCGGGGGGCTGGGGCGCTGCTGCCAGCACGGGGGCAGGTCCGGGGGGCCGAAGGAGGCACAGCCCGTGACTGGGGCTGGTTTTACCTCCAGTCTGGGCAGGAACCTTTGAATGTAGACTTTTTGGACCTCTGTGCCGAGGAGGAGCCTCGTGTGCCTCAGCAGTGAGTAGGTGAGGGCTGTGCCTCTGAGTGAGGGTGAGTAACATCAGCAGGTGTTGGAACTAGGAACGGACCTTGCCCTGCACTCTCATGGGAGCTCACCCAAGGGGCTGAGGGGGCTGGGGGACCTCCCACCCCCAGAGCTGGGTGCTGTCCCTCTCTGGTCGTGGCCTTTGGGAACCCTGCTGCCTGTGCAGTATTGAGGGTGTGAAAGGTCTCACTGCTGGGGGGGGACCCCATGGGATGGCATCTTCACCCCCTGGCACGGGGGTTTAGGGTTCCTCACGTGCCCACCCAGCTGCTCCCACCTGCCCAGGCTGTGCTGAAATGTGCTGCACCAATGTTGGGGATTCAGTTCTTTGCTAGTTTAGAGCCTTAATGTATGGGCTCAGTAATATGTGTTGTATGAACAGGTGTGCTGGGGGTGTCGGGCTGCAATCCCATGTCCAGAGGGAGCTGGAGAAATCGGAGCAGGGGCCATTGCCCATGGTGGGGCTGAGGCACCACCCCTCTGTCATGTGCTGCGGGCCAGCCAGCTCTCTGAGGCAGCAGGGACACAGTGGGGCACAGGTGAGGTGCCTGGCACCCAGGTGAGGTGTGACCCGAGGGACAGCACTCACCTGCTGGCACGGAGCCCTGGGCTGGCAGCAGTCAGGGTTCAGGACATATTTCCCCATTGCTGGAGGGCTCATGCTGCATCCTTTGATTGTTTCTCTATGGTAACCATGCTGAGGGTTTGATCACATAATTGTATTCCTTAAAAGCAAAGTTCAGCTGTGGGCTGTGACCCTCAGGATGTTACAGAAATTGGAACAGGCAAGGGAAGCCTCATAGCCGCCAAGCTGTGCTGTGATTCAGCACAGAAAGGACATCGACCTGTTGGAGCGAGTCCAGAGGAGGCACCAAGATGATCAGAGGGCTGGAGCACTTCTGCTGTGAGAGTATTGGAGTTGTTCAACCTGAAGAGGAGAGACTTTAGGGTGACATAACTGCCCCTTCCAGTACCTGAATGGGCTACAAGAAAGATGGACAGGGACTATTTACAAGAGCCTCAAGTGACAGGACAAAAGGGAATGGCTTTACACTGGCAGGGTTAGATGGGATATTAGGGAGAAATTCTTCCCTGTGAGGGTGGAGAGGCCCTGGCACAGGTTACCCAGAGAAGCTGTGGCTGCTCCATCCCGGGAAGTGTTCCAGCCAAGTTGGAGAGGGCTTGGAGCTCCCTGGGAAGGTGTCCTAGCCCAGGAAGGGTCTTTCAGGTCCCTCCCAACCCAAACTGTTCAGTAACTATGAATAGGCACAGCCCTGGGGATTGTGCCTGAGCTGCCCACTGAGCTCAAGGGGTTGTTAGCTGTGCAGAGACACCAGGTGCTCTGGGCAGGTACAGTGTGTGTCTCCTTCCTGCCTGTGAACTCTTGCTGGACAGAGTAGGTTCTGTGTGTCCGTGGTCATTTTCTGTGTGAAACAGGCTATTTTGGTTAATATTTTTTCCTGACTATGCAGTTCCTGTCAGTGTGCTGTCACACTGCAAAGCTCAGTAGCATAGGCCTGGCAGTGTGTGCAGGTAACTTCAACAGATTTGTCTCCAGGTAGGGCCAGGTGAGTCACTGCTGTGAGAAACTGCAGCCACACCTCGCTGGGAAGTGTCAGCACGTGTGTGGGTCACACTGTACTCTGTGCACACAGAGGTCCTGCTCAGGGGCTTATGGCATATTGATAGTGTCAGAAGCAATAAATGAGAAATAAAACCCTGTAATACAACCCACCCCTCACCCCTGGTGGGCTTTGGAAGGTGAGCACGGCCTGACCACAGGCACAGATCAGGTCAGGGACTCGTGCTGGGGCAGCGGTGCAGCCTCAAGTGCTGCAGCTGCATTTCCAGGCTCCTGCTGTGAGGGTGTTGGGCAGAAATGGGAAAAAATCCTGGTGGATGTGGCCTGTGCTTCAGCACGAAAGGGTTAAGCTGAGGTTGGTGTTTATGTAACCAAAGAGGGAACTCCCAGAGATGAGTCCTTGGCTATCTCATGTGTTGATGCATCAGAAGGGCTTGAAGAAAGCCTGGCTTGTTGCTTGCGCCGTAATTACGCACTGGAACCCTGTGCTTCAGAGTTTCCCCGGCTCCTGGGGCTGCAGCTGGGATGGAATTTGCTTTCCCTGATGTGTGACTGTGGAAGCCTTTTTTGTCCCTGAAGAGCTGAAGACTGACCATAGCTGGATGTGGGTGGAGGTAAGGTGTGCCGAGCTCCTGTAGGGGCTCCCAGGTGCTGGCTGTGCCTGGGATTCAGCTGATGTGCATGTTGGGCTGAGGAAGGAGGATCTCCAGTGGGGTGGTTCAGCAGAGGCTGCCAGAGATGTTCCTGTCTCCCAGCTTGTAGAGCTCAGCGAGCCCAGACCTCCCTGGGTGCCTTCCAACAGCACAGGGCTGTTCCAGCCCCTCATGCTGCACCAGTGCCCCAGGATTCTTCCTGCTCCTGTGGGCAGAGAAACTCTGTGCCTGGTTTTGAGTGAACTTCTCGCTTAGGGAAGAAGTTGAATGAGTCTCTGCTCAGTTCCAAGAACCCTGTGAGTCAGGGCTCCGTTTCGGGAGCAGGCTTCCCTTCCCGGAAGGGCAGCGCAGCGGAACACAGGCTGGACTGAGTCATCCAATGGGCTTTTTTTATATATATGTTATTGCTTCTCTTAGAGAACCGTTCAACTCCCAGAGCCTTCAGTAATGTTAACATTCCTGCACAGGGAATCTCCCTCGTGCTGTGCAGAGGGAGAGGAGTGGAGCCCACTCTGATGCCCCTGCTTCTCCTCCTCACATGCCCATGTGAGATGATGAGCCAGGGAAGGGCTGAGGCTTCTCCTGTGCATTCAACATTATCTTAAGGGATGAAATTGTTCCTGGCTGATGTCGAGAAGGCTGAGCTGGCTGCAGGAAGAGGGACAGCACAGACAGGATGGGCCTGGTTTGGCGCTGAAGAAGAAAACAAAAGTCCTGTGACTGAAACTTTGAAGGACATTATGTCCGGAAAGTAACTTTTGCCTGATTAAGGGTCATTTAAATATTAAAATTCACGTCAGCTTAATGAAGTACATGCTACCACACATGACTCTCTTGCTCAATTTCCCCCCTAGATCATGCTGTGTGTGACGTGGGAGGAAGAGGATAAGGGTGGGCTGTGGATGAGGGGGGCAGAAATTCAGCCTTTTGAGGAGGAAGAAAAGCTAAAAAGCCCTTGGAGACATTTGATGGGTGACTGTCTTCTCCCTGCTCCCAGGGTGTGATGATCTCTTCTTAGTCTTCGAGGTCTCTGGATGTGCTCCTGGTCTCTGAGGACCAGCTGGGACACAAGGGGTGTGTTTTTGACGAAATTTCTTACACTTAATGCAACAGCCTGCTTTCCTTAGGATCTGACACACAAACATTCCCTTTAATCCCCCAGCCAGTGACTCCTCCGCAGGCCTGCCTGATCCAAACTCCGCCTGTTCTCAGGGAAGCTTTTCCAATGAGAGCCAAGGCTCTGTCCCTGGGAGTGCTGATGACTCGGGTCTGAGCTGTTCCTGGCCGGGTTTGCCCGGGAAGGAGTGAGGCAACACTGGGATCGTTGCTCCTTGCAGTGACACCGACCTGCTGGTGTTCCATGTGGGAAGCTGGGCCGTGCTCCAGCTTTTACCCCTTTAATGTTTTGTTCATGGAAGTTTTTAGGTCATGTCCAACACAGCTTCCCATGAGCCAGGCTTAAATGTGACCTTGGATTAACTGTAACTGATAAATACTGCCCACTGTGGTATTTGGGTGGGAAAAGGTGCAGCCTGATGCTGCTCATGTGATTCCATTTTTTAGCTTCATTTTTGCAAACATGAAGGCTGCACAGAGAGGGTCAAAACCTGTGGAGCAGCTCTCCAGCTTTATCCCAAATGCTACAGCTTTTGGCTTCAGGAGGGCATGCTGGACTGACTGGAATGCTGCTGCAGTGGGAGGCAGGTCCCTGGAATCATGTGAGCTCCTCAAAGGAGCTTCTTCTCAGCAGGTGCTCTTGGTCTCTGTCACCTGCTGCTGGTTGCCAGCTCATCCACTGCCTTATTCACCACAATCTACTCATCACAGTAGTGGGGTCGAGCACTTTTGAGGTTCCCAATCCTCACACAAGAAGTGTAACCACCACTGAGCTTGTGTTGTGTCCTTAGTGCAAGACATGACCCCTGAAAGTGCAGTGAGGACTGGATCAACTGCTCTGGAGCCGTGAGTGGTTTCTGTGCTGCTGAGTAATCCTGCTCACACCCCAAAGGTGCTTTTTCCAGCTCCTTTTCTGAGCTCTGGCTGCTGGACTGCAGGACCTTAGTCTGGGATGAAAAGGAAAATTTCCTTATCTCATGTTTTTCATTGTTGTTACTCTGGGCACTGGGACATGCAGTAATTCAGGAATTAAACAATTTCCTTAAGCTACCTAATTAAAAGACATTACATTTAGGTCCCCAAATTAATTGATTCATAATTCTATTAAAGCCATAGCTAGCACAGTGAGATGCTTTGGGCTGGCTTCTCCCGTGAGATGTTTGATACATCCCACGTGTCACATCAGAATTAAGTATAAATTTCTGTTCTTGACTTGTAACTTTGTCTGTGTGAAGGACCATTTTTGTTCCAATGGCAGGACAAGGGAGGAGAGTGTTTTCATTCAGTTTGGATTTGGGGGAAGGGATGCATCTGTCCACAAACAGGTGAGACTTTCCAGTTCTTAAGACTGAAAAGAAAAAAATCATCAGTAGGATCAGTCTAGAGAGAGAACCTCTTACATTCCTGCAAGGAACCAGGACAAACCCATGTTTAAAACACTCCATCCCAGGGACAGTGGTATCAGATACTTCTCTGACCTAAACTCTGTTAACTCCTAGTGTGATTAAAAGCTGCTGGTGGTGGCAAGGAGTCTCTTGGTGCTCAGTTGGGTGTGTTTGAGATGCGTTAAGCCCAGGCAGGTGTGGCATGGTGAGGGCTGAAATGGAGCCTGTGTTTGTCCCTGCACCAAAGACCTGTCCTGCATCAGTTTGGAGGTGAGTGACATGGGAGTTTGTCCTGCAGTGCAGGGACTGAACTTCCAGAGACCTCTCACATGATAACAGGAGCTTCAATCCTTTTCTGAGCCCAAGCAGAGATGTTGGGGGCCCTAAAGGTTCAGTGCATCCTGTGTTATCATCATCAGAATAATCCAGAACTGCAACATCACATGTATTTCATTCCACATTACAGAGTCCTCGACCTTTTGTCCATCCAGCCTTCTCCAAGGTGATGACTCCTGCCTCCTGAGACGTTGGAAAACCTAGTTTGGAAGAAGAGTAACGATACAGTTGATGCTGAACTACGTGAGTCCTCAGGTTGTTTTGATTACAGTAACTCCATTTGCACCAGCAAGCCAGATTGCACAACGAGTTTATCTCAGAGCTCCTGTGCAGGCGGTTTCTCCAGTGGAAATGTTACTCATATGTTTCCAGAAGAGGTGGTGATGTACAAGAAGAGGAGGAGTTCATAAGGATATTGGGTCAGGGATGCAGAATGAACAGAGCAAGGAGCTCGTGGGGGTCAGAACTGTGTCCTGTTCAGCTCGCTGGGATGGTGACACTGCTCTGTGGAGGTGTGAAGGTGCTGGGAGTCAGGAGGGCAGGGATGCAAAGTCTGCTGCAAGACTCCTCCCTTTATCTCCTGGCTGTTGCTGCTCCTGGACAGGTGCTGCCGGATGAATCAATGCAGTGAGATCAGCCTGTGTCCACAGAAAGGGCGGGACTGCCACAGGGTGAACTTCACTTACAGGGAGGTGATTTATCAATCTCATGCGGTGAAACACCCAGGATCTTCTAAAACAAATATGTACAGCCCAAAAAATTGTTATAGTAATCTCTTAGGGAAGAACTCCTGGGCCTGGGTTTGAGTAAGGAAATGGAGCTGTGCTTGGTTCCTCTTCTCACCTACTCCACAAAGTATCTTTAGAAAGTGGGAGCACAGACATTAAATGTAGATGTTTGTGGAAGTCTTTGAAGCTATTTTCCAAAAGCTAGAGATGAAGAGGAGTTGGACGGGGAGCAGAGCTTCCATTGGCTGGAGCTGATGGATGTGGAGAGCTCACACCACACCCAGCAGCTCACCTGAGAAGTGCTTTTCAAGCTAAACTGAAACAATTTTCTTTTGAGAAGGAAGTGTTTTAGTCATAAACATTGAATTTATTTAGCCTTTTAGGTCTTGATTGTGCAATACTGACCCAAATTCTCTAGATTTTTGAGCAGCAGGAAATGGACATTGGAAATCAGACTTTCTGCACTACCTGAATAAGGAGGAGGTAGTTGAGTTTTTAGTTGTTGGTGCTGAAGAGTGGTGATGTGTGGATCTTGAATAAATTCCTGGATGCAAACCAGGAGATTGACATTTAATAGATCAAATGGGTTTTTGCCCATAGTGATGGTGCAGGAAAACACGTGTTGTCACCATCATTGCCTTTCACTAGAATGTCCATTGGAGCATTTAATTGTGTGTTAGTTGTAAATACAGCATTGATTCCTGCATGTGGAGGCTGAGGTGACAGCGTTTTATGTGCTGGACTCCAAATTCCAGCTGCACTGGATGTAGGTAGATGGAGATGTAATAAGGTCAGAGCCTAACAAGGTATAGAGAGGAGACTTTTTTCCAAGGCTAAAAATACGTTTTGAAAAATCATTGTGAACGGAACTGAATCTTACAATAACTATTGTGCTTGTTTTCTATGCCCTTGTTGGGAAAGGTGAAAGATACTAATTTTTGTGGTCAGTTTTGTGCAGTCTTGGCTGTTTGAGGAACAGACTGGAGCCTCTGAGGGACTCAGTGGGTGGCTGTGATGCGTGGTGTGGATCCTCTGTGGAGGAACCCCAAAAGGCTGCAGCAGCAGCAGACACCCATACACAGGGCTAACTTGGGCATCTTCTTTCGGAATATGTTAATTTGCAAACTTGTTTTTGCTGTAAAACAAGCTTTAATTATCTTGACTTGTTCCCACTATGTCTCTCAAGCAACTGTTGCAGGAAATGTTGCCCTGAATAACGAGGCTGATTTATGCCTTGAGAGCTGCTCTGAGCCTGCAGCCCACCCCTGGTCTGTCAGCAGGGAGCCAGGGCTGTGTGTAGACACACAAGTAGGCAGAGCCACCAGTGCATCCATAAGTGAGAGCCTTCCAGTAGAAATGAGAGATAACAAGAGAAAATAACTTGGTGGCTCATCAGATGTGATCTCTCTTTTCTTTCAAGAGCCAAGGATGAAGCGGCGAGCATCAGACAGAGGAGCTGGGGAAACATCCGCTAAAGCAAAGGCTCTGTGTGCGGGGATTTCTGGGAATAACGCCAAGAGAGCAGGTCCTTTCATCCTGGGTAAGCAGGGAGGGGGCTCTGCAAGGCAAGGTGGCAAAACTGAAAATAAAAGGCACTGTGGAATGAAGGAAAGCAGGTGTGTAACTCAGGGTCTTACCTGAGAGTGCAGAGCAGCAGCCTGGGAACTCCTGCTGGCCAAGCTGAGGAGATGTGAGATGCCAGTGCAGCAAGGCAGGCAGGGCTTGGGAGAGAAATATGTGATCTTGATTTTACCCCTTTGGGTATTTTTGTTGGGTTTTTGAAATTTTTTTTTAACTCTGTTCTTAAATTTTGTTAAATACCAGATTCATTGGGGGTTTTTTTGATTAGAGCTGTGGGGACATGTTCGACTCTGCTGACCTGAATGTGTTGTCACATGAGCACGGAGGCAACTTAATAATTCAGTAGTGATCATTCAAAGTAGTATGTGCCAAGGCAAGGCCACTCTGCCAGCTCTGAGGAGTTGCTAGAATAGTTGTTGGTTCAGAACTGCTTACATAAATTGTCAAAAATCACAGACTTCACATTGGAAACTAATGGGAAATCAATTGGAGCTGGCTGATTAAAAGTGAGGAGTGGAGACTGTATGTTAACTTGAAATATGGGCTAATTTGGACACCCCTGAGCCATCCCTGCAGAGGTGGCAGCTGTGTTCCCAGGTGTGGCAGTAACAGTTGCCATGGGTGTTGCTGTGAATGTAAGAGCTGTGTGGTTCAGGCATGCAGAAATTAGGATTTCTGTAAACAGCTGGGCCATGTGTGGGCTTTGATAAATGTTTCTCCGAGTTGCAAATGAAACATTATCCCAAAAGGTTTCAGAGTTCAAGACCTTTTATTTTTGGCTTTAGATTTGTGAAAATGCACTCAAGCTCCTGCAAAAAAAGGGAACTTGTTGCAAGCAAACCAAAAAAGGTGACAGCTGATGTAACCCGGCTTAGTCACTGCTGTTGGAGGGAAAACAAGTCTGTTTCTGCTTTATGCTGTAGGTCCACGTTTAGGTAACTCCCCTGTGCCAAGTATTGTTCAGTGTTTGGCAAGAAAGGACGGGACAGATGACTTTTATCAGCTGAAGGTAAGCAAACTGCAGGCTCCCAGATCTTCAGGGCTCTCCAGCTCTTGTGCAGAAGCATTTGAGCAGTGAGTGAGTGGTGTGGGCTGAACCAGTGCAGTGGGACACGGCTGCTGCAGCTCCCCCCTGGGCAGGGCAGTGCTGCCAGGCACAGATCTGTGTCCAGATCAGCCCTGAGATGAGGCCTCTGCTGCTCCCAGAGCCCTTGGATCTGTGCCTGAATGGGGCAGCTCTAGGAGGGAAAAAGCACCTGGGATATTTGCAAAGAGCCACCTTTCCATGTTAATGAAGCTGCTGCCGTGCATTCTGCACGAGTGGTGCTGAGCTCAGACAGGCCTGTGGCAAGGGCACAACCAGCAGAGCAGTACCACCAGCTGTTCAACACATGGGAATGCCAAAAGTGAGAGAGGGCTGGGGGCATTTGTGTGCCTCTGGGAACTGTAAAGGCATTTTCCCTTTTCCTGAAGATTCTCACCTTAGAAGAAAGAGGTGATAAAGGAATAGAAACCCAGGAGGAGCGACAGGGCAAGATGCTGCTGCACACGGAGTATTCTCTTCTTTCCCTGCTCCACAACCAGGAAGGAGTGGTCCATCATCACGGGCTCTTCCAGGTACACTTGGTCACCATCCAGGCTGGGGCAATGCCAGGGACTGCTGATAGATTGAGCTGCTTTTGTGTAATGTAGAGTTTGTGCTGACCCTGCTCTTGTGTGTCCAAGTTGCAGCACTCTGAGGTTAACCACTGCTGCTTCAAACAGGAACTTTGGAGAGTACATTTGGATTTTGGGAAATGTGAGAACATTCACAGACGGGACAGGCACTCAGCTCTCCCCCTTCAGACAGAACAGCAACTGTTTAATTGACAAATTAATTAGCACCTTTTAGAATTAAATTTGGGATTTCTGTTCTCTGTACTGTTTATAACTTGCAAGAGGGGACAAATAACCAAGAAACTGTTTCAGCAAGTTAAACCAGTCACTGTGCTGGTCAGTTTTTGTATGAGTGGATTGTGTTGTTGATGTGAGGGGCTGATAGCAATTACTGCTTTGGGTGTTGGTATTGCCTGCCTCGCTGGTTGCATTTTGCCAACACACTTTTCACTTGAGACCATCTGTACTAAATCTTAAATAAGCCAAATGTCCAGCTCAGCTGTATCTTGTTTACTGTCGTGGAAGGACTGTTAATTGTGCCTTGAGATTTCTGTTCTTCTTATGAATGGTGTGTTGGATCCCTCTGTTCCCAGAGGCTGCTTCACTGCAGAGCTGTCCTGGGTTCAGCTCCAGGTATCTGTGTGCATGAAGAGCATTAGTGCTGATGTGCACACAGAGCCACACAGCAGAGACTTCCTCTGCCTTCTGCACTCCTCCTCCTCCTCCTAGGAAAAGTTCTTCCCAGTGAGGGTGGGGAGGCCCTGGCACAGGCTGCCCAGAGGAGCTGTGGCTGCCCCATCCCTGTCAGTGTTCAAGGCCAGGTTGGACGGGGTTTGGAGCAGTCTGGAATAGTGGAAGGTGTCCCTGCCCATGGCAAAGGATGAAGTGAGATGAACTTTTAAGTTCCCTCCAAACCAGTCTGGGATTCTGCAAATCGTTAAGTAGAGCTCCTGTATGTTTTTGAAATCCTGCCTTGGGACAAAGACCTAACACTGTGATTGCATTTGCTTATTTTGAGATCACCTCCCAGTTATACAGTTATTTGCTCTGCCAGTTTCTGTGCATGTGCCCTGGAGCTTCCCTGAGGGGTTGCTGCTGTGTTTGCCTCCCTGCAGGACCGAGCTTGTGAAATCATAGAAGATCTTGAAGCCAACAGGATGGTCAGAAAGATGAAGAAACGCATTTGCCTGGTGTTGGACTGCCTCTGTGCTCATGATTTCAGTGACAAAACAGCAGATCTGATCAATCTGCAGCATTATGTCATTAAAGAGAAGAGACTCAGCGAGCGGGAGACCGTGGTGATATTTTATGATGTGGTACGAGTGGTAGAAGCATTACACAAGGTGAGAGCTTGGAAAGAGAGCTCCCTTCCAGTGCTGGGAGGCAGTTTTCCAGGGTTAGAATAGCAGATGCTTCAAACCTTCAGGCAGTGACCGACTTACAGGTCATGGATGTTAAGAGTGTTCTGCATAAGACCTTGTGCCCCAAGCTCTAAAGTGCATTCCCTTCGCTCCCTGCTCCTCACGTTTCTGGATGATGATGTGGTGTTTGTGGGCTGTGGAGAGGGGCCAGCTGGGCTGAGGGCAGGTCAGGTGAACCACAGTGTGGTAACCTCAGACAGGAGCAGTCAAAGAGCCTGATCAAACACAGGAAACAGAAACTGTTTCCTTGCAAAGCAAAATAAATCATAGTGTAAGAATTGATTGGAGATCAGAACCTCAAGCTACAAGTTTTGAGATCAATGAACTAGAAACTGTGGTAATAAAAATGGATTGTGCTGATGTTTGACTCGTTCCCCTGTGACACAGGACACGTGTCCTGCCTTGGCAGGGCAGTGCAGCATGAGTCTGGTAAAGGAATGCTCATCAGATGGCTCTAACCAAGCCTGGACAGTTCAGTTTCAGGTCTCTTAGGTACACTAAGTCTGTCTTTGTCTTCAAAGTAGCAAATTTGTTTGTTCTGTCCTGATCACAATCAAAAGTGAAGGCCAGAAAGAACTCGGGGTGGAACCTGACCTGAAACCTTGACCTGGGTTTTTGCAGAAAGTGCAGATGCCATGATTTCTTTTTAGTGCTCTTGTGCAACTACGAAATTTATACTTTACTCATGTCATACTCCTGTATTTTTTGCAGAAAAATATTGTGCACAGAGACTTGAAACTAGGAAACATGGTGCTAAACAAAAGGTGAGTGTGCTGGAGAGCTGCTGGCCTGGCAGTAGTCTTATTTCTTCCTTGAAGCAGATTTCTAGTACAGAAGCAGACAAAGGCAGAACTTGAGTGCTCTTGTGCAGGAGGGTGAGGGAAAGGGAATCAGGCTGTGCAAAAACACAAATCCAGCTCAAAGTTATATAAATTAATCTCCAAAAATTAATTTAGCCCCACCTAGGTAGTTCACTTTTCCCACCCAGCTTAGTGGCCTCTTGTCAGGACTTCTGTTTGGATTCTAACTGCTGAAAACTGATTTTTATAGTATTTAATAACCTGCAAGAGAAGTACTGATTTTTATATATATTAAAAGGAACAAAAAAAACCATAGTGGTTGGTTCTGTTCCCATCATTCACCCTCATCATGCTAAAGGCATTCCCAGCCCTGCTGGCCGTCCTACAATCACAGCAGTGTTAGATCTGACTGCTGCACTGCTGTGTTTTTGCTAGCAGTGAAATATTGACTCATCTAAACAAAAGCACTTCTGTCCAGTGTGTATTTGTGTATGAAATAGCTCCCTTGTTCCATTGCTGGTTTGACAGGAGCCTCTGGAGCCTGGCAGGTGCTGGATGCTGGTGCAGACCCATAGGGACCAGCCCAGAGAGGGGCAGGAGCTCAGGGCAGGGGATGGTGGCCTGGCTCTGCTTGGTGGCTCTTTGGAGCTGCTCAGTGCCTCGGGGTCTGTGTTCTGTAGCTGGCAGCTAAGATCCTCTGCTCTCTCCACCAGGATTACATTACTGACTAAATATTTTGCACTAACTTGAAGAATGAGTGGAATTCATTCTTTTCACACTGTCTGCGTTTCTGTGGAATGAATAAAAAGAGGGAAGGCTGGAGTTCTGCAGGCTTTGAGTCTACAAAGCTTGCAGGTTTGCTGGGCTCACAGCTTGCTGCTTTCTCCTCCCTAACACTGAAAGGAAACAGGTTTTATCTACAGAGCTTGAACTTCTTGGTTCCTCCCCACACACACACACGCAGCAGCTGCTGCTTCTCAGGGCCACCTCTAAGTTGTTTTAAGTTGTTTCTGTAGAGCTTCTATAAGATAAATCTCTTCTGCTTGCTGCTTTGATTCTCCTCCTTGCTGGAAGAGGCAGACAAAGGTTGGTGCTTTAAAGGATCCATGCAGAACTTCCCTTCTTTTCTCTGGGCACTGAGTGCAGGGGAGCGCCCCACCGATGGGACTACACCCAGCGCCCCACTAGCAGGGGGAGGTATTTGAAGCTTTGAACACACTTGCCAGAGTCACTCTTTGTGTTACATCTCTGCTTTTGCTTTTTACTCAGCGTTGGTGAGGGAAAGCTGCAGGCTGTGCAGCAGTGAGTCACGGGGAAGGGTGGGAGAGGTGTAAGAGCCATCTCCATGGAGAGGAGCAGCCACTGGGGCTGAGCAGAACCGTGTGTTCTGCTCCAGCCCTACTCACAAAGAGCCAGGTCCCTTCTCAGGGCAGGGAATGAAGGGAACAGTGTGGCACTGCAAGGACCTGGCAGGAACCTCCCATTTGGGGCTCCCTCAGACCTCCCTCCCCACAGACATTAAAGCCTCTCGGGTTTCCCCATTAGCCAGTGCAGGAGGAGTTAGGTGATTACAGATTAGATCAAATTTCAGGGAAGAAATAGAACCAAGCAACCCTGAACATTTTCATGTCCTATAGAACACTTAGTCTTTCAAATCCTTAACAAATCCTGCAGCTTGTTATTCAGCCAGGGAAGTCTCCTGACAGTTGAAGCTAACACTTCTTAAACACAAGTCTGTCTGTTTTAATAACCATCTCTCCATGGACAACCCACACTTGGTTGTATTTCATTTGTCTGTGAGACTGGCTGGAAATGTTTCTTCGTTATTGTGACTGACTTAATCCATTCTCCTAGGCTCCAGTTGTGAAATACTTTCCAAGAAATCTTTCAGTGTTTTTGTACTTACACCTTTATATTATAAGTGAAAATCTAAATTATCTGAATGACAGGGAAGCTTAATGAAACAATAGTTTTGTAATTAGCTCACTTGCACTGGAAAAAAATCATTAATGGGAGCTGGCAGTACCATAGGGAAGTAGGGGTGAGCTAATAAAGAAATTTTGTGTACCTGCAGCTCTCCCTTTTCTGTGTGAGATTTTTGGGGTGTTGATCAGGCTTTGTGTTGTGCACACCTGTGTGTGGAGAGCAGTCCTGTGGATCAGGTGGAACTGCCACCAGGCAGTGTGGTCCTGTGTGGGACTCTGAGTGACACAGACGTGGTTGTGCTGAGTCTGATCACAGCTCCTGCAGCTCCTCTGGTGACTGTAAACACAGAGTGCTCGGGGGCCAGGCACGGGGCAGCTTCCACAGGGTGTTTTCCCTTAGCTCCCAGAAAATGCTGTGTGGAGAAGATGGCAGCTGGGAAGCGCAGGGCAAAATCAGCAGCTAAAATAAACTTCACTTTTGTTGATGTTTCACCTGTGGCAGATCCTGCAGCTCTGGTGCTGCAGCCTGGAATGCTCCTGGGAGATTGGCCAAGGCACCTGTGTGGCTGCAAGGTGAGCCAGGTACACCCTGTGCTTACAGCCACGCTGACACAGGCCACCCAGACATTGTCACAGCTGTCACATACCCTGTTACTGCCCCTGTGAGTGCCTTTCAAGCCTTGCTGGCAGGCATGGAATCCCTCCCCTTTGGGATGGAGTTCATTTTACAGCTCTGTGTGTCTTCTCCCAGCACTTCAAGCTCCCCAGAAAGCCCCACAGGCACAGTTCCTGTTCTGGAGTCCACTTGCTGTCTGCTGCATGGCCTGTGCAGGATGCCTGTGTTCCCTGACACCTTGTGCTTCTCCCCAGGACTCACCGGATCACCATCACCAACTTCTGCCTGGGGAAGCACCTGGTGAGTGAGGACGACCTGCTGAAGGACCAGCGTGGGAGCCCTGCCTATATCAGCCCAGACGTGCTCAGTGGTAGGAATTCCCCTTGACACTCATTTCACTCATTTGTGCTTCCTGACAATAAACAAAACCACCTCTTGTGTTCCCATATGGACCTTCATGAGAGCCTTTTAGTTAAGGTCCAGTTAGGAGACTTGGTCTGGTTTTCCAGCTGGGAAAGTTGGAGGGAAGGAGCGAGCCTAACTTTTTTCTTAAGGCTTGTCTGAACTTCAAAGCTAATTCAAATCTAGCTGTTCCTGAATGAGTCTGACTGCATACAACATGTTCTGTTTCCAGTATCAGAATGGATTCCTGAGTCTTCCCTTAAGCTGCAGGTAAAACCCTGGGCCCAAGGGGCAGCCAGCCCAGATCCCACCTGGATGTCAGTGTATTCCAGATGTGCACTAAGAGCACCAATTCCTCCAGCGGCTGCTCACTCCAGGAGGGAACTAGTGACCCTCTGGGCAGCTTCTGGACCAACAGAGAGGAATTACTTAAAATTTAAGGAATGATGACAGCAGGCCAGAGCAGTCTGGGCTGGATCCCCCCTCCAGCAGCCTGGCCTGTGCCTTGTCTCCAGCAGAGGCTTTGAGCAGAGTCTGGCTCCAGCACAGAGCAGCTTTTCCTGGTGTCCTCCTGCCTTTAACTGTTTCCAGTGCATGAGACCATTGGGAACAGCTGTGCTTTCTGTCCAGTTGGTTCAGGAGGTTTTTCTCCATGAGCTCTCATGTCTGCTCTGTTCATAAATCTATGGGACTGGATGAGATCCATCCCAGGGGGATGAGGGAGCTGGCAGATGAGCTTGTGAAGCCACTCTCCATCATTTACCAACAGTCTTGGCTCGCTGGGGAGGTTCCAGATGACTGGAAGCTGGCCAGTGTTACCCTCATTCACAAAAAGGGTGGGAAGGAGGAGCCTGGTAATTATAGACCAGTCAGCCTGACCTCAGTACGTGGTAAGGTAATGGAACAGTTTATACTGAGTGCCATCACAGCACTTAGAGGATGGTCTGGGTATCAGACCCAGCCAGCATGGGTCTAGGAGGGGTAGGTCATGTTTGACCAACCTGATCTCCTTCTATGACCAAATGACCTTCCTGGTGGATGCAGGAAGGGCTGTGGATGTTGTGTACCTGGACTTCAGCAAGGCCTTTGACACTGTCTGCCACAGCATTCCGTGGAAAAGCTGCAGCCTGTGGCTTGGACAGGAGCACTCTGTGCTGGGTTAAGAACTGGCTGGATGAGCAGGCCCAGAGTGGTGGTGAACAATGCTGCATCCAGCTGGGGATCAGTCACCAGTGGTGTCCCTCAGGGGGCTGTGCTGGGGCCAGTCCTGGTCAGTATTTGTATTGATGACCTGGATCAGGCTATTGAGTCATTCATTAGTAAATGTGCAGACGACACTAAGCTGGAAGTGTGTGTCCATCTGCTGGCAGAGAGGAGGGCTCTGCAGAGAGACCTGGAAGGGTTGGATGGATGGGCAGAGTCCAGTGGGATGAGGTTTAATGAGTCTTACTGCCAAGTCCTCCATACCCCCCTGCAACATTATAGGCTGGGGATGGTGTGGCTGGACAGTGCACAAAGGGACCTGGGGACACTTCTCAGCAGCCAGCTGAATATGAGCCAGCAGTGTGCCCTGGTGGCCAAAGGCCAGTGGCTCCTGGCCTGGATCAGGAATGGTGTGGCCAGCAGGAGCAGGGAGAACAGCAGTGCTGTACTCAGGTGAGGCCACACCTCGAGTGCTGTGTCCAGTTCTGTCCCCTCAGTTTAGGGAGGACCTTGAGACGCTCGAGCACATCCAGAGGAGGCAACGAGGCTGGTGAGGGGCTTGGAACACAAACCCTGTGAGGAATGGGCTGAGGGAGCTGGGGTTGTTCAGCCTGGAGAAAAGGAGACTCAGAGGTCACCTTATCACTCTCTAAAACTCCATGAAAGGTGGTTGTAGTCAGGTGAGGATTGGTCTCTTTCTCCAGGCAGCACTGACAAAGCAAGAGGACAGAGTCTTAAACTGTGCCAAGGGAAATACAGGTTGGATATTAGGAAAAGGTTTTTCATAGAAAGAGTGATAAGATACTGGAATGCTCTGCCTGGGGAGGTGGTGGAGTCACCATCCCTGGATGTGTTTAAAAAAGCCTGGATGTGACACTCAGTGCCATGGTTTAGTTGAGGTGTTAGGGCAGGGGTTGGACTCGATGATCTTGAAGGTCTATTCCAACCCAGTGATTCTGTGCTCCTGTATTAGCCTTTGAGCAGGCAGGAGTGGTCCTGGTTGTCAGTGTAGTGACCCAGGCATCATTTTGAGGATTTTTCTTCTCATGCAGGTGAGCCAGATTAGTGTTGAAGGGTGCATGTACAGGTGGGACTGTGCATACAAGGCCTCTCACTCTTGTAGATCCAGGTATCTGGCATTAACACATGAGTTATTTGTTCCTGGTATCCCAAGCAACTGTGTTGCAGTAATGCCCTCAGAGGGAACCAGTCCTGGAAGATCCAGCCCCAGTGGACTCCCCTCAGGAGGTTTTGTGTCAGGTTTGCAGGCAGCAGCAGTAAATGTTGTCGTGCTCTTCCATCATGATCTGCCGGGCCAGGTTTGAGATGCTTCCCTTCCAGCCAGAAGGGAGCAAAGGCAAGTGAGGAGGTGGATCCTGGGGTTTTTGCAAGCCTTTCCTGTTCTGCAGGATATCCTGAGGCTCTTGTGACCCGATGGATGATAGAAGCCAACTGCTCTGCAAGAACTTGGAGCAGTTATGGCTCAAGTGGCTGAAGAAGGCTATGAGGAGCTGTTCCTTTCTGCTCCAGGGTGCTGGTCTATCCAGGCCTCCAGCTACCTTCTCATGTTTCTTCTAAGGGCTCTCTTGTGGTGTAACTGGCCACAGGGCACTGAAGAGGCTGTCTTGGCTGATCTCTGACAGCTGAGACTGCTTGAGAGACCCTGCAAAGTGCAGCCTTAGCTCAGGACTCATCCTGCTCTGCCCAGCCTGGCTCTCACTGCCTTGTGCTGCACCCCAGCTCTGGTGTCTGCCATCAGCCCTTCCCGTGGGGCCCATCCTGTGCTCTCCAAAATGCTCTCCCAAAATTGCTCAGTGTGTAGTTCCCCTTCAGGTATCAAGGGGGAAGTTACTTGAGGACATTCCAGTCACCACCACCTTCAGGCTTGGCACATCCCTCTGTATTGCTGGTGCTCCTGTGCAGGGGGAAGCTGGAGCGCCTGAGGAATTAATCATTGTTGTGGGTCTCCAGGAGAAGCTGTCTATGTTGAGGGACGGCTGCTGAAATGTCACAGCAGGAAAAGTTGGAGGAGGAGGGAGAGGTGCCTTTTTCTGAGCATATAAAGCAAGGAATAATTAGTACAAATACCAAATGCTGCAGCAGTGACTCACTGTGTGAGTCAGAGGAAGTCTCTCCCTGAGTCCTGTGCTGTGCTGTAGCACTGGGATTTGATTTTGTGACCCTGTCCATGCTGCTGTGTGCTGATTATTGTGACCAAAGGGGCTTAGAAACAGCATTTCCATCAGGTGAATCCTGGGGCAGCAACAGCCTTGGGTTAGGGTTTGACTATTGTCTTTGTCTAAATGTCTTTGTGCAGGAAAGCACCTTCCTGCACACTCTGTGGCTTTATATCTGGCTTCAGTGGCTGTGTGCTAGATCCATCCCACTGTCAGAGTCCCTTCTCCATGGGCTCAGCCTTATTCTTCCTGGGTTTCTTTCCTGCCTCCTCCTGCCCTGTGCTCCATGGTTCTTGAATTCCCTCTCCCTTGGCCCAGACTGGCAAGCTGGGTGGCTCTGTGCAAGGGATGCTGACCTGGGAACTCCAGCACAGCAGTTCCAGCTACCTGATGCCTTTGGTTCACAGCAGGGATATCCCTGCTCCATAGGGAACAGGAGGACACTTGTTGGAGGTGGACAATTTGCTCATTCACAGAGCCTTGAAAAGTGTTTTGGTGTTATGTTATGGGAAGCCTCAAGCATTTTGGTTAACGCTTAGAAAAAGGGTCCCATGTGGGGGTTACTCAGCACCTCTGCTGTGGGAGGTGAGGGAGGTTGCCAGTGCTGTTCTTTCCAGGATTTTCAGGCTGTGTGTGCCCTCTCCCTGCAGGCCGGCCATACCGTGGGAAGCCCAGCGACATGTGGGCATTGGGGGTGGTGCTGTTCACCATGCTCTATGGCCAGTTCCCCTTCTACGACAGCATACCTCAGGAGCTCTTCCGCAAAATCAAGGCTGCCGAGTACACCATCCCTGAGTGAGTACAGCCTGCCCTTCCTGCCTGGCCACGGGGGGCTTACTGGGCTAGCTGGAGCTGGAGGGGCTCCCCTCAGCACCCAAAGGGTCACAGCAGTACTGACAGCAAGCTGTGTGCACTAGACACCAGGAAGCAGGAGCAGGGCTGGGACAGCTTGTGGGAAGGTGAGGCAGGCTCAGAGCAGTGGTGGCTCCTGTAGCTCCTGTGCTCCCAGCATGTCCGTGCTGCCACCACTCTGCCCAGCCCAGGCTCACCACGTGTTGTCTCTGCCAGGGATGGCCGGGTCTCAGAAAACACTGTGTGCTTGATCCGGAAACTGCTGGTCCTGGACCCGCAGCAGCGGCTGACGGCTTCTGAAGTGCTGGATTCCCTCAGCTCCATCATAGCGTCCTGGTATGTGCAAGGGGAGAGACAGGACACGCTGTCTCTGGCCACAGGCTGTGTTGTTCCAGCTGTGGCTGGATCACTTCACCAGAGGAAGGTCTGGGAACTGCAGTAAGCCTTTAAATCCCATGTGTCCACCACTGTGTGCTGATGGCTACAGCTGGAGAAGCCTGTGCAAATGCTTGTGGCAGCCATGGCCATCCCAGTGGGATCACCCTGGGGCTGGGTGAGGGTGGGTGAGCCAGTGCCATGCTGTGGATCCCAATGCTGTGCTCTCCTCCAGGCAGTCCATGTCCTCGCTGAGTGGCCCTTTGCAAGTGGTGCCGGACATAGATGACCAAGTGGCTAATCCTGAAAACCCCCAGGAGGTAGGTTTCCCTGCTTTCCACAGAACTGCTTTTCTGTGCTTCTGTGCCAGTCTGTCTGTGATAGCACCCATTGTCTCTCCAAGCTGGGAAGGGGAGGGTGGGGAGTCCCTCATGTTGTGCAACGGAAGGAAAGGCTGATGCTGCTGGGACCAGGAGGCACATCCAGCTGGCTGAGCTGCCAGGAAGTGAGCTCGACCCTAGAGCTGATGAGAGCAGCTCACTGCGCTCCCAGCAGCGCTCACTCCCTCACACACAGCTGGGAATGCTGGGAGGAGGCAGCAGTGTTGGCTCTGGCTCCCAGTGAGCTCTGCCATGGGAGCAAACATCCTGTTTTCCTGCCGGTTTGTTTCATGCTAGAAGTGCCTGCCATGGGGACAGCCGTGCGGGATCTGTGATGGTGCCACAGGGACAGGGGTCAGGCAGCTGCAGCCTCAGTGCTGCCAGGGCTGGGATGAGCCATGTCAGGACAGAGCTGCTGTGGTGGCCAGAGCTGTGTCCTGGTGGCACTGCTAACTCACGAGGAGGCCTCCCTGAGTGCCCAACAGCAGGTCCCTTCCCTGTGTTAGGACTCCAGTTATCCCGTGGTAGCTCAGGCCCATCAGAGGAGCCATGGCGCTGCCAGGTGTGGCTCTGACAGGTCGGTCTCTGCAGGTGAAGGTGACGGAGGAGTGCTCCCAGTACGAGTTCGAGAACTACATGAGGCAGCAGCTGCTCTTGGCCGAGGAGAAGAACACCTTGCATGAGGCCAAGAGCTTCCTGCAGAAGCGGCAGTTCGGGAACATCCCGCCGGTGCGGCGCCTGGGCCACGACGCGCAGCCCATGAACCCTTTGGACGCGGCCATCCTGGCCCAGAGGTACCTCCGGAAATAGCTTCCCATGCCCCAAGAGCACGAGCACCACCCTGCAGTCTGCCCTCACCTCGCCTGCTCCAGCCTACAGCAATACCGCTGTCCCACGACGGGGAATAATGTAGCAATCCCAAGCTCTGTCCAGGGACATGCACTCACACCTGCTCCGGAGGGAGAAGACTTTTGGAAAAGCTAGTTTTGGAAGCAGCAACCTCTTGGCATCTTCTGGAATCTGTTTTTTTAAAATCGAAGCCTAGATGACTAATCTGCTTTTAATCATGACTGTAATCTACCTCTCTTGTCTTTTTAACCATGCTGTTCTCTGGATCGAGCAAAGCCCGTGGGAAAGGAGGAGACTTCCAAGGGTGAAGCTGCTGGCACAGAGCCGTGGCCGTGCAGCGCGGAGCCGGCCCGTGGCACCCGCTCCTTGTGGTTTGAATAAGCTTGGATTTATCAGGGTTTCTGGAAAGGCAGAATTTCTTGAAACCTCCCACTTCCCTTCATCTGCATCAAATCTGTTTCTGTCCTTATGTGCCACCTGGTCTGGCCACGCTGGCCAGTCCTGTGGGGCCACTGCTGTGACCGGAGAGCCCGGCCACCGCCTCAGGCAGGAGTTGAGGAGTCGTCTGGGCAGCGCCACCTGCAGGGATCGGATCCTGTCCCCACTTCAAAGGTTTCACAGGACTTGGCCTGCCAGGGCCCCTGCCCCTCTCCCACCTCTCACTGATTCCTTTAGTTTATAAGGATCCATGATTTAATCTTATTTTTCAGTAGCATATCCCAGGTGCAGTTACAGTTGCATTAATTCTGATTTAGTGTTGACCCCCTCAGTTGTGGTACAGATGTAATATATGAGTTATAATGTGAAAAGCTTCCCAAAATAATCCGCCTAGAGTAGGAGGGGCTGGCTGAAGTCTCTACTGTATTTGTTCCCAGCTTTTCTTGCCATCTCAGCCCAAACCTGGGGCTGCCTCTTGCCCTCATGCCAAGACAGGGGAAGGACATCGTGGTTTGTCACCTCGTACCACTGGAAGAGCTTTGGCCTGTGCTGAGAACAGGGATGATTGTTTCTGAGCCTCATTTATGAACTGGATGCCTGTCTTGCCAGATGAACTGTTCTCACACAGAGCTCCCAGGGCTCCCAGTGCCCTGGCCAGGGTTCCTGCTCAAGGCAGCACCTTCTTCAGCTGCCTCCTTCCCTGCTCCTGGCTGCTCCCAGCCCTGTGAGCAGGGAGGGTTGGAGCTCGGGGGGCTGCCCTGCTTTTTGGGGCTGCACTGCTCTCTGGGCCCAGCTCTTGCAGCACAAGTGGGCGTGGGCAGGGAGTGAGTCGCAGATGTTTGTAGCGTGTTGTTGCCTTTTCTTGCCCCAGGCTGGGGAAGGGGACGGGGTCTAAGCTGGGCCACCCCAGCAGTGGCTTTATGGGGACAGGGGGCTGGGCCTGAACCTCCCTGGCCACGTCGGGCATTACGTGCCAAGGCCCTGTGGCCAGGCAGGGCCTCGTGAACACTAACACAGACCAGCTCCCTGCACCACCCCAGCTGAGCCAGTAGCCCCAACTCTTTCGCCTTATTTATTTTGAAGATGGTGGTCTGTCCCGTGGGCCCACCACCCCCTGTGCCACCAGCAGCAGGGCAGGGATCCCCTGAGCACCCTACCAGGGCCCTGTTCTCTCCTCCTGGTTCTCCTGCCTCATTCCCTGTTTATTTTTACTGTTTTTTCCCCCTTGTTAAAGCAAAAAGCAATATTCTGGGACTCCTTGAGGCTGTATCACACCAGGATCTTGCAGTGGCAGCACCAGTCAATCCACTTGTGCTAAGGCAAACTGGAAGGGGGTGGTACAGGGGGCATGGGGAGGCCACAGGGCCACGGCGGGACAGAGCCTGTTGTAAGGAAAAAAAAGAAAAAGAAAAAAAAAAAAGGAAAAAAATTTGTATAAAGACGTTATTTTTGTACTACATCGAAACTACTCCTGCATGTCGGCAATAAAACTTCATACGACAGCCCAGCGACCCCACAGGGAAGGGGGGGGTTGGGGGATTTTGGGGTACTGATGTGCTCTGGGAGATGTACAGGAGGGGGCAGGAAGGGGAGGGCCAGGCTCACAAATCAGCGTTCTGAGTGCCCCGTGGGACCCCCATCCCTGTCCTGCCCCAAGGATCAGTGCCCTGACTCAGCCACTGAGCTTGTCCCTCCCAGTCCAGCCTGGAGTGGCCATGGGGGCAGTGATGGAATTCTCCTGTCCCCGGGCCCTGGCATGTCCCACACCTCGGCCAGTGGGGCTGAGCCAGGGCCACCCTGCGTGGCTCCCACCTCCGTGGGGCTGGCACCAGCCCCGGCAGCTCCCCCAAACCCATGGCAACCGCTGTGCCTGAGCTGAGCCCCCCAGCCCGGGGGACCTTGGCTCCGGCACTGCCAGCCCAGCCTAGGCTGGGCACAGCCAAGCCTGGCCTGGCCGGATGGGCGCTGGACAAGGCTGGGACGGGGCCCGGAGCCGGCTGTGGCCCCGCTCCGGGGCGGTTCCACTGCAGGGCCGAGCGTGGCGTCCCGGGGGAACGGGACGAGCCCCGGCCCCGCGCCCCGCTCAGCACCGGCCGGGGCTGCCATTGGCTCCGGCGGGAGCGCTGACCGCCAGCCGCCTCCGAACTATTTCCTGTTGCTGCAGCCTTAATGCTAAACAGACCTTGCTCTCTCTTCCCTCGCTCCAGCCAAAGTGCAGCGGCTCTGCCGCCGCCGCCTTCCCACCCCGGTGAGTACCAGCCCCGGGCACCGCGTGGGGCTCGGACCAGGGCACCCTGAGGGGCCGCAGCCGCCCAGCCCCAGCGGCCACAGCGGCTCTCCAGGCTCGGTCCTGTCCTGGCTCAGGTGCTCTGCGGGACGCGGGGCTGGGGGACGCGGGAGCAGTGCAGGGACACGGGGGGCCGAGGGTGCAGGGCTCGGTGACACAGCCCGGGCTGTGGGGACCTAGCGGGTGAAGATGCGGAGCAGGAGGCTTGGGGACGCAGCATTGGGCGACTCGGGGCTCGGCTCTTGGGGACTCGCAAGGCCCTGCAGCCAGCCCGGCTCTCCTCAGCGCTCCGCCACCGGCAGGGGATGCCTGGGGGTCCCGTGGTTCTGCTGTGCCCCTCCAGCCCCACAGCCGCCCCTTGCCGGGGCAGGGCCTGGCCGTGCTGCTCCACGGGGAGGGCACCCGCCCCGCCTAGGGACCCTGCTGGCCTTGTTTTGGGGTGTCCCACTAGAGGGGCTGCCCAGCCCCGGGACGTGCCGCAGACCCTCAGCTCTGGACCGTCCGGGATGGTTTTGCTGATGTGTCACATTTTCTGCATTTCTTTCCTCATTCCTCCCTCCTTGGAGCCGTTTCTGGGAATGAGCTCGTCCCCTACCAGGGCCAAATTTCCTCCCGCCCTGTCTTGCCTGCTGTCCTGCCTCCCATCCGTGCCACTGCCCTGCTGCCCATCCTTCCCGCTGTCCTGCCTCTCATCCTGACCCCTGTCCTGGTGGCCTTTGCACTGTGCCTGGCCTTGTCTCTGCACTGCAGGGCCCCATGGCAAAGGGCCAAGGCTGGAGCTGGGCCAGAGCAGTGTGGGGGACAGGGACAGGGACACTGCCCCAAGAGTGTGTGTGGAGCACGCGTGTGTGCACACGAGCACGGGCAGCTGCGGCACTGCCGCCTGGTGCTGGGACCCTGCTCTGCCCCGTGCCCCTTCCCATGGCCCGGCATGGCACAGAAAGCCTGGCCTGGTGCCACAGATCTGCCTGGTGCTGTGTCCAGGAGGAGCAGTATCCGTCCTGGTCCCTCAGGAAGGACGGGGGGCGGTGGGAGTGGGATGGCTCCAGCTCAGCATCTGTGGGGTTCCAGCCCTGGATGGAGCAGCCCAGCCCAGGCACGAACCTTGCTCAGCTGGAGCTCAGCTGGAGCCCTTGGACGCACCCAGGCACTGCCTTGAAAGGAACAGGGGACTTGGGGGAGAATCCTAGCCCCCTGTAGAGGGTTGCTCAGCTCGTGTCCCGCAGATGCCAAGCATGTGTCGTCCCTGGAGCCGCTGAGAACTGCCAGGCACAGGATGGAGGGTCGCCGGAGGGACATGGAGCTGCTCAGCAACAGCATGGCCGCGTACGCCCACATCCGAGGTGAGCCAGGACGCGTCTGCGAGGCCACTGCGGGCCCCCGGCAGGCGCGGTCAGTCCCTCCCTCACCCCCTCCGTTCCCCCCGCAGCCAACCCCGAGAGCTTCGGGCTCTACTTCGTGCTGGGCGTCTGCTTCGGGCTGGTGCTCACCCTGTGCCTGCTGGTGCTGCGCTTGTCCTGCCGGCCCTCCCCGCGGCCCCCGGCGCGCCCAGGCGACCTCAGCGAGGACGAGGAGGACGATGACGAGGATGAGGACGAAGAGGACACCGTGGACCGCGCAGCGTCTGAGTCGCTGCTGCCGGTGACCGAGATCCCGCTGGAGAGCCACAGCCCCGGGGACGGGGCGCTGGCCGTGAATGTGTTTGCGTCGGCCGAGGAGCTGGAGCGGGCGCAGCGGCTGGAGGAGCGTGAGCGCATCATCCGCGAGATCTGGCGCAACGGGCAGCCCGACATCCTGGGATCC
Source organism: Sturnus vulgaris (assembly GCF_052056855.1). Lineage (NCBI taxonomy): Eukaryota > Metazoa > Chordata > Aves > Passeriformes > Sturnidae > Sturnus > Sturnus vulgaris. The sequence goes on from NC_142266.1 coordinate 4,300,410, forward strand.
GGCACCATCGGCACCCTGGGCCGCGTCCACTACTACTGAGCCCGGCAGCTGCCCTGGCACGGTGTCTGCTCCCCCACAGCTCACCCCACACCGTGCCAGGATGGACCAGGAGGACAGGGGGCTGCTCGCTGCCCCTGAGCTGGCGGAGCTACTTTGAATTGTCCCTGCACCAAGGAGAGCCAGACCCCGGTGTCACGGGCACCTCCGAGGCTGGACTCACCCCCCGCCACTGCAGGACACGATGCACTTTGAGCCATTGGTACGACGGCTGGCACCAGCCGAGCAGCCCCGGGACACGCGGGGAGTGGGACAAGGACAGGGCAGCCCTGGCTGCCCGGCTCAGTCGGGATCGGGCGGGGGTTTCACCCCGTGGGGCAGGGCCGGGCTGTACGTGGGCTCCTGCCCCACAAACATGGTGCTGTTGTAGACGAACTAGAGCCCAGCGTGGCGGGTCCGGCGTTTTGGGGGACATGGGACCGGACACAGGGCAGGTCTCGGCCCCTCCCCGAGCCAATTCCTTTCCCGGCCCCACTAAAATTAGCCGGGTCTTTTCCGGCACCGCCCGCCGTGACCCAACGCCCTCCGGCCGGAGCAAGGCGGATGTTCCCGCTGGACTCTGGGCCGGCCGCTGCTCCCCAGGGATGCGGCAGCTCCCCCCGGGCTGAGCTGCATCCTGCCCCACTCCCAGCCCAACGCCGCGGGGAGCCGGGCCCCGCTGCCCCCTCCCCGGCAGCTTTATAAAAATAGTTCCTTCCCAGGCTAGTTCCCCCCCGCTGCAAGAGCCAGCAGGATCCAGATGTTTTCCAGATGTTTCTCCAGTGGCTGGAGGCCAGGTTGTGCTGGGATTGGAGCTGGCCTGGAAAACTGTGCGGGGGTGGAGGAGGAGGAGGGGAGGAGGAAGAGGAGGCCCTGTCCCAAACCTGCCACGGGCCCTGGTGGGACCCCTTGTGCCATGGTGGGACCCTTTGTCCCCAGCAGGACCAGCCCAGCCTTTCAGGGGCATAGCAGCCAACAGCAGAGCCCTGAGCAGCCCCCACACAGCACTCTGTACCCGAAATAGTTTATTTTAAACCATTTCTATAGGTCCAGGGACTGTTACGTTTCGATGAGCAGTGTCTGGGTGTGGAGTGGGCATTTGTACCCAATGGGTGCAGAACTGGGTTGGGGGCAGCGAGGTCGGGGGGTGACATGGAACCCTGTCCCGTGCCATGGGTGGGCACTGCAGTCCCCCCGTGCTAACAGGGCAGCCCCCTCCTCACTCGCTCGATCTCCACCTGTGGGGAGAGGCTGTGATTGTTGTGGGGCACAGGGGACCCCAGGACACGGCAACCCCTATCAGGGACTCACCTGCAGTGCCTGGCGCTGAGTCCGCTCCTGGCACAGCTCCTGCCGCAGGTCCTGCAGGTCCCTCCTGCAACATGCCAGGATGGCTCAGCTGGGGCCAGGACAAAGCAGCAAATGGCCAGGAGTCACTGGGGACTCCCTGACACCCCCATCCCACTCACAGGTGCTGGACCCGCATCAGGTCCACAAGGATGTGCAGGGTCCGGACCTCAGCCTTTAGGTCCTCCAGGGCCAGTGACCTCCCCTCCAACACATCCAGCCCTTCTGTGCTCCATGCTGGAACAGGCACCTGCCCCATGCTGGGGACTGGGGCACAGACGGCAGCACGAGGCAGCCCCTGGGGCTGTTCGCCCCCAAGGGGATCCCCCGTGCTCCCCAGGACAATGCTGGGTGGCCGCTGGCCGGGTATTCGTGGCCGTGTGGCTGTGGGGTGGCTCAGCCTGGCTGTGGTAACTGCCACCATGTTGAAGCCATTGATATCTGCCAACGAAAGAGCAGGAATCAGCACGTGGTGCTGGGCAGGGCCCAGCCACCCCTGCAGGCCCCTGCATGGCCCCTGCATCTTACCTGGGTCACTGGCTCTGCCCTGCTCCATGTCAGCTGCAGTGCTGGGCTGGAGGTCACTGAGCCTGGGGGACAGCAGAGGTGTGAAGTGGCACAGCCAGGGAGAGAGTTGCCAGCCCCACGCCAGGGCCAGCCATGAGCATGGTGCTGGCACTGGGACATCGCAGTGGCCCTGGACACCCTAGCACAGCCACGTGTTTCTTACTTGTTGGCCAGCACAGGGGCAGGTTTGGTCTTGGCAGGAACGGGGGGAGCAGGAGCCGCCCTCTTGGTGAGTGGGATCTTGGTCGGCTCCATCCTCGCTGGTGCTGGGAGCTCTGGGGAGAGGCAGGAGCAGGGCTGGGGCTGACATCAGCGCTGACAAGAGTGGGGCAGGAAGCGCTTCCTGCTCGTGACATGCTGTGGCCCAGAGGGCCCATCCCAGGCACATCCCTGTCCTCCAGGACTCACCCGAGAGGGACTCTCTGTCCTTGCTCTCCTTGTCCTTTGTTGTGGTTGGAGCTGCCGGGGAGCAAAGGGGCTCATCAGGTGTTGGGGAAGGATCCTTATCACAGCCTCTCCCAGCCCCGCACCAGCCCCGCACCAGCCCCACACCGGCCCCACTGTGGTCGGCGCTTCCTCTGCGTGTGGCGGACCAGGGAGCTGCAAAGTTCCCCTGAGCACCAGCCCTGCAGCACGGGCTGCACGGGATGTCATCCCACCGCCATCCACAGCACAGCAGCATCCCTGCACCTCTGAACCCTGGGGTTACACCAGGACAAGCCCACTGGCACGGTGAGATACCGGACATCAGGCTATGGGTATGTGCCCATGGAGCACCCGGCTCTCATGGCAGGCTCCCCTGTCCCCATGGCCAGCCCCCCCCATCATCACGGTTGGCCACACTGTCACCGTGGTGGGTCGCCATGTCCCCATGGTGGGCCAGCAGCCATGACGCTGCCTGGTCCCTGCTGCTGCCACCAGCACAGCCCTTGCCACAGAGATCGCTCAGACACCAAAAATGGTGCTGGAATTACCCACCCAAAGATATGTCTGAAGCCCCAAGGGCTGCAGGGGTGAGGACACCCTCATCCAAGGCCCCAGTGCTCCTTTGCTCCGGTGGCATTGGGGTGATGGTGCCCAGAATTGCCCAGCATCCTGCCAGCCCTCCTGGAGTCCCCCAGGGCACAGCTCAGCCCTGGAGCCGTGTGATCACACACAGGTGCTGCCCTTGGCACGATCCCCGAGCGCGGGACCCTCGGCTGCTCCCTCCTACCTGCCGGGACGGGGTTGCCTCCGAGGCTGAGCAGTGCTGTGCCGTGCCAGGCTGTCCCAGCCCCACACCGTGCACGTGATGCCGGAGGAAATCGGCTCCGCTCTGGGAAGGAAGTTGAGGCAGAGCGCACCTCGGTGCTGGTCCGCACCGCATCCCTGTGCCCCACCGGGGGACTTCTGCTCCCCGAACCCACCCTGTGCCCTTCCCGGGGCTGCCTGGCCATCCCAGCGGGACACCAAGGCTCTCAGCACTGCCTGGACGCCAGGGCCACACTCACGGGACTCTCTGGGACGGCAGCACCAGGTTCGGCTGTGGGACAAGGTGGGACTGGAGGGCACCGGGCACTTGGAGCGCAGGAGGGAAGGCTGGCACAGCAGAGCCCCGCAGAGCCATGTGTCCCCTCTTGGAGCCCCCACCCACCTTCTCCGGCCCCGGGCAGGGCTGGGCCACCTGTGCCACAGCGGGGGCTCGCTGTTGGCATTGGGGTTCCCTGCGTGACAGAGCTGCGGGGGGAGCTGGGGCCAGCACAGGGCGGAGAGAGGCACCAGGCCAGGACCGCAGCAGGCCCGGGGTGACAACTCACACTCACCCAGGTCTCACAGTGGTTCTGTCACCCTTGGCTGGAGGGGAAGTGAAACCCAAACCACAGAGGGGCCAAAACCCACAGAACAGGGTGCAGGGGATGGTGCAGCCACGCTGCAGCCGTCCCTCCACAGAGCCTGAAGGGTCAGTGTAACATCACGGATCCTGGCCGGTCCTGGCCAGTGCCTGGACCAGGAGACAGCGTGGATTTTACTTTTGGCCAAATGCATCTGACCCAGCAATATCAAACTGGGAGCGGCTGGGAATCAGCCCTGGGGCAGAGAAGGATGGCAGAACAGAGTTTCCACTGCAGACCAGGAGGCTGTGCTCTCCTGCTGTGGCCACTCAGGCCAGGGAATTGGGAACACTGGGCACCCATTTCCTCAGGCTGGCTCAAGGCCTGAGTGTGAAGGGAAGCATCAGCCATTAACCCAGCACTGTCCCAACAGCTCTTGGCCAACACCATGACCCACAGCAACCAGGAAAGCTGAACTCCTGCAAAGGCTGCACAGCGCTGCAGCTGCCCAGCACTGGGAGGAGCTCAGGTGTGGGAAGGATGGAGCTGCTCCTGTGCACGGATGACACAATGCTGGCAGCAGGTGGGGGAAAGGCCTGTGGCTGTGTCACCACTGCCCCCAGGCAATTACTGCCAAAACAGGGGCAGAATGATTTACTAATGAACAAAACCCAACAGGGAGCTGCTCCCTTGTTGCTCCAGGCACTTGGTCCTTTCAGGCTCTCCCTGGAAACTCAGGACACAAACCAAGCAGAGTTACACCTACGACTTATTTTATTGTATTTTATTTGCATAAACAAACTTCGGGGCTTTGCTAAACAGGAACTGTTCAAGTCAAAACAAACCAAACTCTAGCTGGTGTGTGGGGAACAGCACAGCAATCCTGGGGAGAGGGACAGGGAGAACACAGGCACGGCTGTGCCTCCCTGCCCAGGCTCACGACCTGGCCGGGAACCCTCCACAAACTACTCCAGAATATCTTTAAAGTAGAAAGTAAAAAGAAATGCAGCCTAAGGGCCGTCCTCAACCAGCTCAGGAGGAATTTGCCTTTTGGTTTTATAAAAAGATTAATAAAAAATATTGAAAAATTCTCATCTCCATTTATATTTTTCCCCAAGAAGAATTCGGAAGTTCCTTAGAAAACGGTGTCACCTTGGAAAGGGCACTCGGGTCACAACCAGCTGCAGGGAGGAGACACAAATGCTACAAGCAGTTTGGGGTCCAGCACACACCAGGCCTAATAGTGAACACAAAGAGTGGCCAGAAGTAGGGTGTAATTTTTTTTTTTCTCTTTTAAACCATGCTAATTTTGTTAACTTCAAACATAAAAGGAAAACAATCATTTTTAAAAGGCCCTAAACTCAACTGTTACATAAAAAAAAGTTAAAAAAAAAAAAAAAGTCATAGCAGTTTGGTCCCAACAAGTGAACATTTAGATGTTTACTCACATGCTTCATTGTTTTCTTATTTATAAGAACCAAAAATAGTTTCCAAAATTATCTCTGAATTGATGCTACTACATATGTAAAGGCCTAAAATAAGCAGAATTTAGAAAACTGAATACACAATAGGGGAGGAAAATTTGAGCAGGCGAGTGAACCCCGACTGTCACTGGGTCAAATTATAAAAGAGAAACAAAATGTCAGGACACGTGGGGTCAGGTGGGCACAAACTAAAACCACATCGTCCTCAAAGCCTGTTACCAAAAAATAACCGACCATCCATAAGGTCACAGAGAAGGGAAAATCTGGGGTCTCACCCAGTGCTTGACCGTATCCAGTCCAGAAGGGAAGTCTTTGGGAAGAGAAACTCCAGGAGTGGATCCGAGCGTAAATGATGGATCAGTCCCAGTCCGTGCTTGGGGAGGCTGAACTCTGGAAATGCAGTTAAATAACGTCGGGATGGTTTCCGAGCTGCTCTCCAGGGCTCTGCTCAGCACGTGGGGATCACCCTGACACCCCAGCACCAGCCTGACCCCTCCCCTCCTGCCAGGGCTCCCAGAACGGCGCGGGCCCCGCGGCTACTCGGCCGTCGTCTGCAGGGCGTCCTTTTCCTCCCGGTTTTCCGTTCCGCTTTCGTCGTCTTCGATTTCTCCCTCTTCCCCACTGAACTTGTCATGAGCCCACTTGGGGCTGGTGCTGGACTTGCGGAACATGAAGCGGCCTCTTCCCCGGGGGAAGGCGCCACGGCCGCGGCCCCTGTTCACCCACTTGTCCGTGCCCTCGCCCTCGCGGTCGTCGTGCTGCACGGGAAGCCAAGGACAGCAGGTGAGACAGGCTGGCACCGCCCTGCACCGCGCCTCTGCGACCGCCCTTGGGGATCCACTTAATGGGAACCACTCTACAGGGAGCAGGAACAAGCTCTCTTTAGGCACGAGCCAGCAGCTTCCCGTGAGGCGCCACCCGAAGCCTTACCTGGTGTGTCAGTGACAACGGGTGCTTTCACCTCTGAAGCACCTGAGAGCGGACACACCTGGAGCACACGGGTGTCTCAGCACCCAGGTACGTACCAAGTAGTATTTCTTGCTCTTGGGTGTGTACTCGGGGTCCCACTCCTCCTCTCTGCTGCGTTTCTGGAAGTCGTTGTTGCCGCCGCTGTTGCTGTTGTTGTTGCCTGAAAAGTTTCCTCTGCCCCATCCTCTCCCTCGAGCTCTGAACTGCTGCAATAACAACACACAGGAGAAAAATGGAACGGCTGCAAAGGCAGTATCCCCCCACTCCAGTCAGCTTCCAGGGGTCCCAAGATATCCAACATCCCTTCTCTGACCATCCAGAACACCTTTAAAACTTATTGTTAAAGCAAGAGGACAGCTTTAGTGTGTCTGCACCACCCCCTGCACTCGTGGTTTTGGGTTTTTAGTTCATCTGATCACACAGCACATCACAGTTCCTGTAAAGCTGATGAAGATCATGTAGAGGCATTCCCAGGGCAACCCCCAGCAGGTGAGACCCTCTGCACATGGACTGCAGACACGAGCAGTGGCCAAACCCCAATGGAAGCACAGTGTGTGCCCATCAGGATGCTCAGCATCACTAATGCCCAGAACCTTCCGGGGTTTGTTCTGCTCCTCCCATCTGGAGCTTGCTGCCCCCAGCAGCCTGATTTATGCCCCAGACCTGGAGAGATTCCACAAGGGCTCAACCCTCAGGGCACAGGTGGAGAACACACTTGGGGCAAGGGTGGAGAACACTTACAAAGGTTCCTCTTGCTCTTCCTCTCTCATTTGGACCAGTGAATTCTTTAGTCCCAAGGCGGGACTTGTCAAAGCCTGTGGAGCTTTCCTCCCTCTCCTCAGTCTCCTCGGGATACTCCTCTGCTTTGACTGAGTGAGAGGACCACGAGGACGAGGAACTGGACCTGGATCTCTCACGCACCCGTCGGTGTTTCCTGTTCCAGTGATGGGAAACGGAGGGGAATGGGACACAACGGCATTAGGAACTCAGCTGTGACCCATCTGATACAAAACCCCTTCTTTATCACTCATCTTATCAATGCCATGCTCTCCTTTTCCTACTCCAAGAGGAAAAGCCATAGTAAGAGCTCAGGCTTTAACACAGGGCCCAAGGTCTCTCTGAAGGAACCTGCTGCTCCTTCCTAAGCTCTCATCTTAGCATGCGTCCACGGAGTTTTAGTCAAATGAAAAATTAAGCTAATAGAAAGGGATTAAAAAAGCATCAAAGCTACATCATTTTAACATGGCTGTTTCTCTCTGACACAACAGTAACAAGAAGGAAAAGTGACTCACCCATCCTGACACATGGAGCTTTCCCATGTACCTTTTACAATTATTTAGTGTTTCTGAGAGATACAATGAGACCACACGCAGAGGGGTAGCTCAGGCCACTCGAGGAGTTATGTCACAGGTGCACAACTGTGTGCACAACTGTTGTACACGGTGTCGTCTCCAACCTGAGCAGCAGAGACACGAGAGGCACAAGAAAATGGCTACTGGGTTTCTTACATACTTTTTCTTTGAGCCTTTGTGACTTTTCTCCGTTTTCTCAGTTGATCTTTCCCTTGAGTGACTTGAATCTCTCGAGTCCACCGACTCCCTGGATTTATCGCGTTTAAGATCTCTTTCCTTATGTTTTTTACGGCGTTCAATATCAAGGCGCAGATCAACAGGGTCGTCCTTATATTTCCCTTCAGCCTACAAACGCAGGGGAGAGGGAGGGCAGAGATGAACACAAGGTCTGCAGTGCCCCAGCTCAGCACCATTTACTTTGCTACTGACTGCACAGACTTCTGGAGAACTGGAGTTTAACTGAGCACTAATGAATATTCCACTTTAAGATGTCAAATAAAGCACTATTAATGTAAGTCTGCCTTTGTCAGAATTCAATTTTCCTACATTTAAAATCACTGCTTTTTAAATTTTTAATCTCCTCTTTAAACAGCATTAAAATAAACAGTCTGGTAGAGGGGAGGGAGACATGGAAGCTGACACTTATTGCACACCACAGCCAGCAAGGATGCAAACAACTTGGGAATCCCATCCAGCTGATTATGGATCACAAGTACAGTGTGGCAGAGCTCTCTGATGGCCCACGGGTGCACCTGAGGTCCTGCTGACAGTCTCACCTGGGCAGGGGCCAGAGCGATTTTAATCCCCAGGTCTAGAAGTGACACTATGAGAGAAGCAAAAGCTCTTTGCTGCTTGGAGCTACCCAAGACTAGTGATGGAAGGGGCAGGAGGAGGCCAGGGAAAGGCAGCATCCAAGGGGCTAAGAGAAGGTCAACATCCCACGGACAGGGAGGTGTTACTACATCTGTGAGGAAGATTTACTCAGTGCAGATGCCACCTACAGCTCCTTCCCCTGGGCTGGAGGGCACTGTGTGACAGGTGCCACAAAGCCCCACAGACACACTCTGTGTGTCTCCCACAGTCCTGCCAAGTCTGCTAAAGCAAGCTGGTGTCTCAGAGAGCAAAAACCCACCAGCTGCATGAAAAATTAAAACTAAATTTACATTGCTAATTAAAAACAAGCATAAAAGACACCTGGTAATGCTTGCTTTGAGTTGTATTTAAATTGGTACTTCAAGAAGGGATTAGGAGTTTCTCTGGGAAAGGAGCAGTTGTTTTCCCTGCACCACCTTTGAGCCCTGTGGCATCTGGGTGAGATTCTGCTGCCTGCCCAAAGTGACAGTGGCTGTGGTTTGACAAACAGGTAACTGGGCAGCAGGAGGGCTGCAGGAAGCTTTACACCATGTTGGTACCAACACCCAGCCTCAGCCATTGCTACTGCATTTACACAACATTCATCCTGGGAACTGTACAACTTGATATGCAACATACATCAAATTAATCGTCTTCAATTAAATACAAAAGGATTAGTAATTCTCTAGCTGTTAAATTTTTTACTTACATGAGTTTCTAACCACTTTTTTGTTTAAATAAATATGTCAAATAACGCAGGAGTGAGAGCAGGCATTTTGTTTTGGTATTTTGCTCTTCTACTTTCCCCAGGCAAAGAGCTTTAATTTCTACTCTGAGAATAAAACTGCTCCCAACACGATGGATGACAGATAAGTGACAAAATCGGCAGCAGCTCCCTTATGTGGCACAGCAAACACCTATTTGGGTTTGGGAGGGCACGTCTGTTTCACGGAAGGCTGGCGAGCTGTTTGGAAACCACGTTTATAACACACTCTGCCAAGCTGATGCTCAGAGTTCAGGCCCATCAAATCCATCTCACCATCGTCCATGTCAAGCCACAAGTGTGTTTGGAAAAAATCGAAAACAAATATGAAACAAGTAAGGTTTCAGCAGGACTGGTTAAAATCTCTTCAATGTAAATATGTATGAAGGTGAATAAACAAAGGTTAAAATCTCAAACACTTTACGTTAAGCCTTTTTTATGACTGTTTACAGTGAGTGCAATGGCTTAACATTCATCTACTCAGCAAAGCTAAAACACTCAATCCCAAATGCTCTGGATCTAAGACAAGTGCTGAATGTTAAAGTAACAGCAATCAACAGAAATGGTACAGTCAGTTGTTAGAACAAAATTTATCATCTGCTTAATAGTGTATCTGCTTTAGCTCAGCATTTAGTTTTACTTTCCTCTTTTTGACATGCATGTCTTTGAAAACATGGTTGGCAAAATTGCACGTAACAATGGAGTTAATCATACTTACAAGCAGAAAAATATCACAAAAAGTCTCTTCTCTCATCATGGGCACTTGTTCCAAAAATCCTCTCTTTTTTCTCAAGCTCACCTCAATTGACTTTGGGGTCATTTACCATAGTCTAACCACTTCACAAAGGTTGTTGATACATTTTTAATAAAAATTAACCCTTTGTAGTTCATTTTTAGAATTATGCCCATCCTTAAAAGAAAAACACAAACTTAAGTAGAGAGTAATTTAAACAAAAACATCACTGTTAAGTTCATGCCCAATGCACTCATTTTGTTGAATTAAACTAATCAGAGTAACAGTTCACCTTGAAGCCAGGATCTCTGGAACTTTTCGATTCCTCTTGAGAGAATCCATGTTTTCTAAAAGTACTGGGAGATATATCTATCCTCCTAAAGCAAAAAAAAAAAAAAAAAAAAGCCGATATAACCTTGCTCATAAGAAGAACCTGAAGATTTTAGATCAAATGTCCTTTAAAGCAGACCAGATTTCCAAAGGTATTTAAAACTTCCCATATTTTTCCTTTGTTTTTGTTTTTTGGCTGAAGATAGTTATATACTTGAATTATTCTGGCATTATTCCAGAGTTTAAGAAATGAAATCTAGAATACTTCTGCAACGTTAAGACAGTGTCATATGGCACCAACCTGTGTATTTCAGGGCTCTTTTTGTTTTTAGCTGCATCTTGTTCCATTCCTTTCTTTAGATATTTGGTAAAGCGTTCATTCAGTGTCATTGCTGAAGACCCAAAATGATGCTCTGTCAGGGGTTTGAACAAACAACACCAAAATATTAGTGCCAGTTTTGTAAAAAGACAAAGCCCTCCCATCCCACAGCTTGTGAAGCACCGTGGAGATGAGCTCTAATGCTGCTGACAAACTGCAGAGTCAATGTTTGGTGTTCCAGTGAAAGGAACATAATTTCTTCAAGCAAGTCACAAATTCATCAGAACACAAAATTCCAAGTCCCAGCCTCTGAATATTTCTCAGGCAAAAACAAGAACACCTTCTGCCTGTGCAAAAGAGTATTTATGTTAATAAAGATGATCGTGATCATGCTGCTGCTCTCATCTCTGGAATATTTGCTGGAAAACAACTCCTGGCATTTTGAGTGCACAAACCCCACGCATTTGGGCAAGGGAGGAATGAACCTTCCCTGAGGACACACGGACTCCTGACCCACCTCTTACATGATGGACTATAGTCACTATGTGCTGAGCAAACAGTTCAGAAGGGCTTCGCTGGGACTGAGCCGACTGGATATGATGGAAAATCGAGCGGAATTCCTGCTCCTTCTTGTTGCTGTGCACGAGATCCCGGCAGAGCTTGCGCTCCTGGGCCAATATGCCACTGGGACTGGAAAAAGAAGAGCCCATGAAACACAAGAATGGGGTGAACAGGAGCAATTTAAGGTGTCTAATTCTGCAGGAGCTGGGAGCTCACTGATGGTTTATATTGTTTTTAGGGAAGCACCCACGAACACTAAAAAGCATGAGCAAGGAGTTCCTTTAAACATCCCTACAACACACTGCTCCAGATTACTGTGATAATTCAGGTCCCTATTCTAATGCTGCATGGAGAATAAGAGTAGTAAAACACATGGCAGAGAATCAAATTATTTAAGCAGCACAGTAGCTCCCCTGCACAACTCAGCTTCCCTCAGCCAGAAGCCAGTGAGTACCTGACTCCATCTGGGGCTCTTCCCAGAGGCTGGTGCATGCTAAACTAATCTTACATCCAGTCATAGCAAAGGTTAGGAAAAAGTTAATCTCTAGCTTCCAAAACCACAAATTGTGATGCAATATTGCTTAGCCTTCCCCACACTTGGCAAGCACATGGGGATCTCAGGAAGAAAAACAGGAAAAAACATCACAACTGAGACTGCTCAAAAGCTGGCAGATCCTTACCGTGCAAGATCCTCATCGAAGGAATCCATTCGAATATTGACCTGGGCCTCACGAGTAATGGAGAAGGAGGATTTGCCAGGAGTTAGCCCCTCTACTTTGGTGCCTGCCTTCTCCTTCACCTCAGAAGCCTTCCTTGGTGGAGGGGAAGAGCTTTTTTCCTGGCTTGATTTGTAAGTGGTCACTCTAAAATTCTTTTCAGGTACAAAACCCCTGTGACCAGGTTCAGCTCTCTTGGATCCTGATCTCTCTTCTTTTTTGGATCTTTCAGAATAGCTTTCCTCCTCCATTTCATCAGATTTCCTTTGCTTCTCTTTTCCAGGTGGCAGGAACACCACACCTTCCCATTTTCCTGACCTATCCTCTTCTTGACTTTTACTTGAAGTCGCAACGACTTTAGACATAAATTTGGGCTCATCATCAAATTCCGAATCTTTCCGGCCCTTGGCTTTGTCTTTCTTGTCCTGCTCATCTGTTTCATCTTTCCCATAATGACCTTCCTTGTGGAAGTCTGGGACCTTGAGCTTGTCAAAGTCATCCCTGAACTTGTAGCGCTTGGGTGACTGGCTGCCACGGTATCCCTTCTCTGAGTCAGTTTTCGATCCGTATGAGTCAGATTTTGCCTTTCCATCTGTTGATCCCAACTCAGAGAAATTCCCTTTTTCTTTACTTTTTTCTTTCTCAGCATTTGTTACTTTCTGGTCTTTGTCTTTCCCATTCTCAGTCTTCTGCTCTTCCAGATACCTGATTATAAACAGACATTAAAGGAGGTTTCTTATTAGAGCTCAACAAGGTCAATTCTTCAGTTCAAAGAGTCAAACTTCAGAGAACACCAAGCTATGCATGTACTGAAAGCTGCCTCTAGGCCCTAAAATAATTAAAATGTCAAGCAGATTACTCAGCTTGAATTCAGACTTTTCTTTTCAATAAATTCAGCAAATGTACAAGGAGATGGATATGCAGAACTGATGGAATGAGGCTCAAGGACAAATCAAACCCAGCTGACCCACAGATGCATTGGAAGGAAAAGAGGAACATCTTACCCACTCCATTTATTTACTTACAAACCTGGTTCAGGAGAACAACACATCAAACCTTTCAAATTGGGCTGTTCTGCTTTAAACAACACACTGGAAATAAAAGCCTCAAAAGCTACTTCAAATTTGGGATGCAAGTTTCATAGGTAAGCTAAATATTTCATGACAGACTGCAAACACAAATAAAAGCAAACAGGTTAACAGAGGAGAATACACTGCAGGGAGAGATAAAACACTTCTGGTGAGAACAATTCAGCTGGTTTATAGCATCTGAACAGTTTTAAAGCATTCACAAATCAAAACCCTGGCTCTGTGGGACAGCAGGAAAGCCCACAGACACCAGCTCAGTGCTTTGGAAAGCCCAAACAAAGAGTCACAGGAGTTTTTCCCTTTTTAAATTTCCCTTAATATAGAATCAGACCAAACTACTTTTAAAAACAATAAAGACTTGAAAGCACTTTGTGAATGTGCTTTCACACTTTTTTTTTGTCTTTTGAAACAAAGTGTCACCTTTGGGCACAATCTGCAGTGGACTAATCAAGAGAATGATGGAAGCAGATGCCTTCTGCACGGAAGGCTGTCTTCATTTTAGAGATGTATTTGGTGCTTTAGCTTCTCATCCTACCCACACACACAGGCACCAACACTGCAGCTGCACCTGCCTTGGGCTGCTTGCAGCAGGATATGCACTAGGATTTAATTAATTTCTTCTAATTTACAATATCTAACAATTCCAGAAGGCAACACTAAAAATGTCTATAAACAACACATATGTACTGGAAAATGTGAGCTTCCAGCTGCCAAGAAACCTCTCTGGGAAATCTTCAAGTGTTCATGGGCTATGAACATTTTTGCAGGGAATATATACAATATTTAGAACTATCCAAGTTGGAAAACCAATTCCAACTTCCTATAACTCTGGGCTGTGTTTTTTCCCATAATTCAGAAAGGACCAGGCCCAGAGCTGGCAGTGTGCTGGAACAGCTTCCCAGCTGAAGCCTGCCCCAGCCCCTTGCCCTGCTCACAGGGAGCTCTCACATGTGCAGCTCCCTCCTCAAAAGCAACCCAATCAATAACCCAGCACCACAAAACTCATCACTTGCCTCTTGGAGAAGGCTCCTCCTCCGGGAGCTGTGCCCTCCTCCTTCGGAGCGGCACCATACAGCGAACTGACGGGTGTGGGGCTTTTGCACACCGGGCTCTTTCTGGTGGGGCTCATTCCTGCCGAGCCGTGCTCAAAGGGGCTCTGGTGGGAGCCTCCCTGGAAGGAGCTGGAGCCGCTCTGGGCAGCAGAGCCCATCGGGGACGGGCTGGAGCGGGGCGGGCTCGGCTTCTGCACGGGGCTGGGCCGGGGCGAGCGCCGCCGCACCACGACCGACTGCAGCGGGCTCTTGAGGGCAGGGCTGCGCTCCCGGGGGCTCAGCTCCGACCCTCTGGATGTGGAGCCCGTGCCATAGCTGCTCACATCTTGCCACGGTTTTGATCCCTCGGACGCCTTGGCGTCTTGAGCCCCCGCTCCTGGAAACTGCTGCTCCTTGGACTCGTCTCCTTGGTTATCTCCCGCAGCCTGGGATGCCCGCGCATCCTTGGAGGATGATTTCTTCTCCTTCCCGGATTTACGCTTGGAAGACTCCACCCGACTATGATTGGAGGAGGAGCGGGAAGAGGAAGATCTCCTCGAGCGGTCGGAAGATGATTTATCAGAATTCCTGGAATGACTTCTGGACCGTGGGGAAGGAGATCTTCTCTTGGGCGAGCGGGAGCGTGACCTGCCCCTGCGGGGGCTGTAGGCCTGGCGGTAGTTTTGCCAGTTGGACCTGTAATTCCCATACCCTCCTCGGTTGTACTGGCCCCAGGGATAAAACCCTCGGTTTCGGCCACGGAAATAATACGGTCTCCGGTATCCTCTGTTATGGCCTCTGAAATCCCGGTTCTGATAGACTCTAGGATGGTTCCTTTCTCTGTTGTGAGATGGAGAATAGGATCTTGAACGAGACCTAGAACTGATAAAATACAAATTACACAAATATTTTTTGTTATAGTTTCTTTTTATAATTTATTTTTAGAGTTTATTCTTCTGCCACGACGTCATATTTGAAGACTTATTTTAAAAATACATTGAAAAACTCATTTCTAAGCTTTTAAAAGAGATTCCTTTGGTTTACCCTTATCTGATTCACACTTTGCCATGAATAAACTGCAGTGGAAATAACTTTTACCTGTGATACTGTCAAATATTTGATTTCAGGATCATTGCTGAGATGATAAGCACACACTGCTCTCTGTTTTGCTGGGATGAAAGTGGCTGCTATCCAGCTTCAGAAAAAGTGGCAGATCTCAAGCATCCAGCCCTTAACAGCCCAAGGTCACGGTTATACCTCACCCACAAAAAAGTGTTTTTTATGCAAATCACGCTACTGTTATTGGAACAGACCCCAGATCTCCCTCTCTGGTCCCAGCTTCAGATGCACTTTAAGATTTTGATAATCTAGATGAAACTTCACTTCTCTGTCAGGCAATTTGAATAAAAGGCTACACCCCAACGGCAGCAGGGCAGCAGTGGGGCGAAGGACACGCTGCCCTATGGGTTTAAGCTCACAAAGGTGCATCCCACGGCACAATCCCAGGGCACAATTCCACGCAGCTCCCGGGCAGGGACAGCACTCGGGCACCTCTGCCAGGCGCCACCAGGCGCCGCTGTGGACACCCCCACTCGCATCCACAAAACCCGAACCCAGGAACGCACAAA
The DNA here is from genome assembly GCF_052056855.1 of Sturnus vulgaris. Lineage (NCBI taxonomy): Eukaryota > Metazoa > Chordata > Aves > Passeriformes > Sturnidae > Sturnus > Sturnus vulgaris. Next base: position 4,315,997 of record NC_142266.1, read on the forward strand.
TCCTGGAAAAACGCAGATTCCAGCGGCTAATTGTCTCAACAGTCTCTCCCATTAAATTGCTGCGGTTGTGTAACTGTTTAAAGGTCCCACTGTAGCTCAGATGCCAGAGCTACAGGAAGGACTGACCAAACTAGGAAGATGAAACAGAAAAGAGATTTTTCCAAATGGAATTTCAGTAAATAACGTCGATTGGAACACTTTGCACAGCCCTTTCTCGCATTCCAGGCTCTGGCTCTGACACACACGTTGGTCGTACTCCAATGGAACGAACTTCCTCACACAGATCTCAGTGCTGCTCCTCGCCTCTCACATCTCAAACCCCCAGAACCAAGGGAGAACAACATGCTGTTGGAATTCCTACATGGCTATGCACATGTGCAGTAAGAGATGAACTTTAGTTCTGTTTTAATTTCTTCCTCCTACCAAACAGGTCACAGTTTAGCAGGAAACTCTTATTCATACTCCAATCATTGCTAACCAACAGTTTAATGACCATTTTAACTCATTTTTCAATCCTTCAAACTACCCAAAAACTTATCTGAGACACTTCTTTATTCAAACAACAGCAACCAGAAGAAAAAAGTAGAGGCAGAAGGCAAGGACCAGTTATAACAAGCTCTAGTCCAAGGCATGAGGAACACAGACGCTCAATTTTCAGACAATTGCTGCATCTGTAATCAATTATCAGCAAGGACCTGTCATACACCACTTCCAGAATCTCTTCTAGTGCTTTGAGAGGCTGCAGCAGGAAGATTTCACTCCAAAAGTTGCAGAGACTATTTACCAGAAATCTTTTTAGAAAAATACAGTAAAAGTTATGCAGTAAAAGAAACACCAAAAGTGCTAATTCCCCCAACTCTGCCAGCCCTCAGAACTTTTGGCACTACACTGCTCCAGGGCTAAATCCCCACCATTTACAAGAAGTGAGAAATAAAGTCATAAAGAAAGCAGAAGATGTTAGGCAGACTCCAACACAGCACTATAATTTAGAAAAAAACAGCAAACCTACCAAAAGAAGAAAACAATTTGTGGTGCATCCTGAAGCACACAGCAACTGCCTTTTATGCTGAGATCCCACCAGACCTACCTTGGAGCACATCCCGTGGCCAGGCAGGGGGACTGGGCTGGGCTGACCCCCTCCATTTGGACTTCTTTTTTTTTTTTTAAAAAAAGGAGCTATTTATAAAGTAAAAGTAGCTTCAGCAGCAGCACAGAGGGAACAATCATGTTTGTACAGGGTGCCTTTTTCTCAACTGCCAAAGCTCCTTCAGAGCTAGGAGAATTCCCAAATGAGCACGGATCTTCCAGCACTCCAGCTTCCTTCTGCAAAGGGCTCAGTTGGACTCAAGTCTCCGCCTCTAATTCAGTTTTGTCATGTCCTTCTTTCTCCAACTGTACAGTCATTAGAGCTTCTGTATTTTTAAAATCTCTAACTGGTAACACTTGCATGTGTTCACAGCCTGGTGGTTTTCAGAATACGTGTTATTCATATGAGTGAAAAGGCAGGAGAACACCATTACACCCCATCCAACTGGAATGGCTTTGCCAGATGCAGAATGCTTGGCCAAGAGAAAAGGAAAAAACTGATATCCAGGGAAGACACAAGCCTGTAACTGGCCTCCTCAGAAGCAACTCAGGGAGACAGGAACAACTATTACAGATATTAACTATTTCTTAAAATTAACTGCAGCAAAATTATCTTTTATCCACTTGATCCCTCCAGGAGGATCCTCTCCTGCATGCTCCTGCGTGCTGAGGGGAGGGACAAGGGAATATCAAGAATTGTCCCCACCTTTCACAGAAATGTCTAAAATTGAACTAAACTCACTTCTCAAGACAGGAAAAGCACACGACATCTGCAAACACCCCTCGAGTCTGGGATCCATTACATTAAAGCCTCCTTTAAAAAGCCAAAGCCTCAAAAGGAAGATCTTGACTGTGCTGACACACATCTTACTCTCCTAATTTATTTATTTCTTTATTCACAATCTACTCTCCTAAGTGACTGAAAACACCCAAACAGCACAGGTTGGCAGCAAACAACGTGAGACGCAGGATGTTATCTGTCCTGGGATCTAATCCAAGTCTTTCCCTGGGAAGGAGCTAAGTGACAAACCACCTGCAAGGGAGGAAAAGCCTCATTCCACCCTCTGGCTGCACACACTCACCTCAGCCTGCGCTTCCTTGACCGGGAGATGGAGCGGGAACGGGAGCGGGACTTGGAGAAGGAACGGGAGCGGGACCTCGATCCAGACCTCGAGCGGGAGGAACGGGATCCAGACTTGGATTTGTTTGTTTTAGACATCTTTGCAAGCACCTGTCAGTGCACCTGAGGGAAACAAGGAAAGAGAAGTATTTGAGAAATGAAGCATGTGGTTGATAGGAGAGGACAGGCAGCACCTGGCAGGCTGACAGATTCCAGGGACGTGGGGCTTGATAAGGCTGGAAATAGGAATGTTTGAAGTGCCTGCTAGGAACAGATGAATGGTGCTGGGCTCAGAATAGAAGGTTTATTTCAGTCTAAAAAGGAAAACTGCAAAATGAATAAAAGGCTCTAAACGCAGAGTAATCACAAGTGAGAGTGTGACAGTTGAAAGCACCAAGTTAGTGCAAACCTGGGAAGGGGCAGGGCCACACGGCTGGCTGAGGCAAGGACACCTCCAGAAGCAAACTAGCCCGTGGAAATGAAAATTCCATGTAATTGCAGCCACATCCCTGTCTGTGCAGCCAGCTGCCACTGCTTTAAAGGACAGGGAAGAAATAAAAAAGCTTACCATCAAAACACTCCCCCCACAAACTTTTAACTAAACTTTCAGAGGCAAGCAAAAAAGAGTTGATACTCCAAGACACAGGAATGTGACCCTATTTGCACAGCTCTGCTCAGGTTCAATCCTGTCCTCTCTGCTTGTGCAGTTCCTGCAGTTGCTGTGATCAGTCACCAGTGTGGAGCACCCAGCCAGGAGTCCCGTTGCAGCCAAAATAAATCAGATGTCCTTCCAAATATTCAGAGACAGAAGAGATTACACTGTAGTGCTAAATGACTCAAAATAGCCATTATTATGAATCACCTGGGCTATTTTCAGGCATGTATCCAGGTAAAGGTTAGAAAGTCCCTTAGAAGATGATTCAGGGAATAGTCTGACCACACAAATATTTCAGTTACACCCTCCCTGATCTGTTCTCTTTTACTAATGAGTGAAATTTGCATTAATTGCATATTTGATAAGTTTTAAACAAACTTCTCACCTAAAATGACTAACGAGAAAAAGCCAGAAAGCAAAAGGAACTATGTCAGTACAAACTTCATCTTTTTTTTTTTACCCACTGAATAAAAATAGAGACATTCAGGTACATAAACACAACTGATCAAGTGCGGCTGCTGCTGTTATATCCATTTTAAGGAAATTCCAGAGGACTGACTTGCAATGCCTTCACTTCCAGTGGCTCTCCAAAATTACATATATGGTTACTAAAGGCTTCAACTTCTGCCAGGGCACTTCCAGGAAAAACACAATGCCCAGCACAGGAGCAGTTGCTGGAAGAGTGGGTGGTGGTTCATCACCAGAGCTGGGACTTTCTAGAGATGGGAATTTGGCTTTTATTTAAAAAAAACCCAAAAGTTATATATCTCTGTTCTTCCCTTTAACTATACTAAAGATGTTAGATCAATTCAACTGAAGTGTTTGAATATATTCCCCATCAGAAAGAATGCAGAAAAAATAATAAAATTGTTGTTCTTGTTCTATCAGGAAACAATAAATGTTTTATTTCCTGTTGCCCCAGGGATGAAAATCAAAAGATACTGCCTCTGAGAACAAAGGTTTGTTCTTGTGCTTGGTCATTTTTAAGGGAAAGAATGTGTGAAAGGATAATTTTTAAGTATTTCCTTTTAATTCACTGAATATGTCTGTTGAACCACTTCCTGCAACACTTCCTACTCTGTTGCCCACAATAATCCAACGCTGAGCACTGGAAACCAAAACATGGAAGAAAAGAAAGAAATGGTAACAGGAACTATTGCAAGAAGAAGATGCGACACCAACTCTCAGGAAATCCCAAGAAGACCCCAAAATAGATTTTAAAAATACCACTTTGATCTGTTTAATAGTTTTTGCCTTTCACTTTGATCTACAGCACTTCCCAGCCAAACCACCCTGGTGTGTGCAATGTGTGCCAAACACTCACATCTTGGATATTTTATCTCTGCCAACATTTCAAAGTTGATTCATTCCTAACATATGAAGTAACCCCTACTAGGATAGAAACAGAGTTGCTATGCTCTATCAGCACTCAAAAGGTTAAACAAACTGTACACTGGAGTCACGTCAGCTCCCCTGAGTTAACTGCAGTTGTAAACTTACTGTGATACACATTTAGTTTTAAAAATAACTGACTCAGATAAAATATGTTCAGAAAAATACCCTGCTCTGAAAGCATCTGATCTTATAAAAAGGATTTCATATTTTTTAAATAAAGAGGCGCCTGTAAGTGAAGCAAAGGCAAACTGAGAACAGCAGCGCCTGCTGACCTCCCTTTTCTCCCCTGCAATTCCTATTTTTCCCCTAGAGCTGTGCCTAGAGCACACAGCTCCTGGAGATGCTGGGTCTGGCCCTGAGCAGGGACTGCAAGCAGAAGCATTTGCACAGTGCTATGAGGACTCGTCCTTAATGTGCCCTGCCAGAGTCCCACTTCCTTCCTAGAGCTACAGAATGCCCCAACACCGGCCCCTCCTGCACCTGGGAAGGGACAAGGCTGATGCTGCTGCCTGATCCAGACCTCTCCCAGCAGGGCAGTGTGACTACACTCATCTAGAGGGCATGTCCTGCTGGAAGCGCTGCCAGGGACTTTACAGCTTTTGTTTTTTGGTTTGTTTCTTCTGCAGGCCAGCAGATCTTCCCAAGGAGTGTAGTCTCCCATCTAAAAACATGGATTTTTGGATGGGATCTGTGTGCTGAGTTTAGAAGTTGACACCTGACAGTTTGTTCATCTGTCATAAAACCATTGCATAGAGCAAACTTTGCCTTCCCCATTCCCAAATCCTCAGGGCAATCCAGCAGACCACCGATGGAAACAATAGAGGAGCAAATGCTTCCACTAAAGCACCACAATGGACTTTGCCCGCAAGGCAAACTATTGTCAGGAAACAGTGGCAGGAAAGTTAATGTTTTACCTCCTGACAGAACCCAAAAGAGAAGCACAACTCTGCTCCCCTCATTGCTCCACAGCAATGAAAAAAGGTCACCATTGAGAGTCTCTCACAGCTGTGCACTTCCATGAGCTTCCAGAGCTTCTGGAATTTAAATGCTCACAATACTGAAGGAAAACTTTTAAGGCCACTGACTGAAACCACTGCAATGCTCAAGCAAAGAACAAAAGCCGGAGGAGGGCACATAACAGTTTTAAACAGTTAGATCAGTGTGACATTTAATAATCTGGCCAGTTATGGTATCTGGGGGAAGCAGTGCTCTTCTTCCAAAAATCACCAGGGCATAAATCTAAAGATTAGTCAATATAGCATTAAAAAAAAAAGAATAGGTTTGTAAATACTTCTTCCAGGATTTTTAAACTAAATTGTTCTACTTTACCCTTATATTTTGCAGTTACTTGGGAAGACAAGCCCAAACATTCCAAGACACAAGGCTGATTTTTTTCTTCTAAAGCTGCTCCACATTTTTTGCACAGCAGTATTACCAATGAAAGCAGAATTTTACCATCAGTCCAACTGGTAGCATGCCCAGAAGAGAAGGCATATACAAAGGTCTATTACAAATCCCAAGACAGGCAGTTTTACCTCTCATGAGTTTTTGCTGTGCCTACCTGCTTGAGCAGGCCACACCTTGCACCCTTCTGTCAGATTTCACCGTCTCAGCTTTGTCAATTAGGAAATCAGGAAGAAAACCTGAAATGAGAAGAAATAAATTTGTACATGCATTGCTGTACTGCCACCAGAGGTGAACTGGCTGCCCTAAGCTCCTGCTGCACCCAAAAGTTTCATCAGATCCCCAGTGTTTCAGAGAGCACACACACCACAGCTGACCAGGAATTTTTTCATGGACTTTTATGGAAAATGTAGGTTTTAACATCATCGTTCATGCTTTCAAAATTTTAAGTCTTCTTCCTTCCTCACTCCACCTCCCCTGCCCCATCCCACCTGCTGTGACACACATCTGTCAGTGCACCTGTACAGCCGTGCTGGAGTCATTTCTCTCAGCTCATTTGAATGGTCTTACTGGGCTCAGGACTAAGGATTTTCCCATATTGTTAAAGGAATCCACAAGCCAACAGAAACAATTCTTTTCCTGACAATTCATCCATCAGCATATCGCCGTCATCCAAGGGAGCCACCAGTCCACTGGGAGCTTTTCTGACAGGTCTACAGTTACATTTCAGAATCCTTCCATGCACTGCTGGAGGGGTGGAGGTTTTAGAAGAGAAAACAACAGTAAACACAACCTCAGAAATTGCTCCATGTTATTAAACCTCTGCTCTAACAGCAAGAATGTCACTTACTCTGTGTTCAGCCATAAAATAGACTTGTTTAAAGCTATTAATTTCTTGTCCTTACTTCACTGAAAAAGTACAGTTTTCAAGTAGCCTTGAAACCTCTCTCTGAACCAGTGATTAAGTCCTTCTCTCACCCAAGAGATAAGGTGGTGTTGCAAAGTTTAGTGATTTTTAAATCCCGCTTACCAATCTTGGGAAAAAGCCACAAAGAACAACATGCCACAGACCTCTTTTATTATTTTTGCTGTTGTCTTGTCCCTCAGTCTAAATGTCCCTAAAAAGAAATCTCAACTTTTATCTTACTAACACCTTTGACTTTCAGCCTTTCACAGTGACAGAAAGAGTTTGCCATACCCATTATTTCTTGCTTTGTGACAGAAGACTGGGGCTTTGGGGGTTTTTTGCCTATTTCCCAAACACTACTGTTACCACCAAGTTTTGCTACAATCCCACACCCAGAGGTGTCATCCAGACCAAAACCTGGATTCTCCTTTGGAGAAAAATACTATCCTTGTGTTTAGAGAACTACTATAGTCAACACACAACAGGCAGAAGTAGCAAACCTTTCTTCCAGATAGTAAAAGAAAATTGGGAAATATGCTCAACGCTCTCTGCTACAGTGCAAATCATAGTCCAGGAGTTTCTTATTCCAAGACACTGTAAAGAACATTTCCATGTGCCAAGTCATGGGTCAAATTAAAAACATTGCTGGTTGTCAAAAAGCTTTTTTTCAGGAATTTGTTCCCTGTTTCCAACTGGCCTGTGTTACTTTGTGACTCTTTCCATTTTCCAGTCCTTTGTTCGAGGTCTTTCAGGCAGCACGCACTGGGATTTCAGCCCTGCCCCAGCTGCTGCAGAGCAGCCCTGCCCAGAGCAGCCAGCTGGCACAAGCTCCAGCTGAGCCCACTCCATGCCCAGGTGTCAGTGAGGATCCTCACACGGAGCACTACAGCTGGCCAGCCTGGAGAGGGAAATGCAGCACACAGCTCCCTGCCAAGGCAGCTGTTTGTGTTCATAGCTGAGCATGAACCCCAAAACACCTGGAAACAAGTCACACAGCTTGTGTACATGCCTCAGACACAAGCACGGTGTGGTGAAATTCCTTACGGTGGTTTTCATTTATAACACGGTGTTTGCAAACACTCAGCTCATAAATATTAAATGCTTTGTAAAAGCTTTTGTAGAAAGCTCTCTAGAAGTGGGGTAGGAAAACAAAAATTCGCTTTTTAGTGGCCAGCATTTGAGTAAAGCTGTTGTGGTTTATTTTGCTGTGAGGCCCAAAGCAAATGAGGTGGCACCTCATTAGAGAGCAGATTTCTGCCCGAGCCTCTTGGCATCCATTTGGTGTCACCAGCACAGACATTCAGCTCAGGAGGAACAGCTGAACTGCTCCTTCATTTGCTCAACGCCCTTCATTATCAGGGAAGAAAAAAAATTAATTCTCCTTCTGCCAGCTCTACAATTCCTAATCCCAAGCCCCAAAACCCAAACAAGATTAGTTCGTTCTGAAAAAAAGAAATAATCCCACAAAACACCTTACAAAGTGTGCTCTGTGTAATGAGGCAACAAATATCACTGCAAAAATAATCTTATAAAGAGTGGCAGCTCTCACCACGTCCCTGAAGTGCAGCAGCAAGTGCAGAGAGCAGACTCATTCATCCTTGTTAGCTCAGAACCCAGCTCTTAACACCTCCTTTCTACTGGATTCTTCCTTTTCAAGCTAATTTTTGGTACAAGACCAAACCTTAAGTATGTTCTTGATACTAACGGAATTTTTGAAGGAAAGGGAAGAGCGACCTGTACTGCCAGCCAGGGAGGAGCAAATTAAAATGTTAATTCTAATCAAATTTCATTGGGGGAACAAAAAGAAGAATTACTTCTCTTCCCAGATCCAATGCCAGTGTGCTTTCAGAAGATTTATGACACACATTAACTAGAGCTACAACTACACCTACCAACCTCCACAGCAAAAAATGTCCCAGACAACATTGCTAAAAAAAATGACCAAAAATCCAACCACAAAACAGAGTGTTCTACTCTAACATGTGCTAAACACACTTGGGGGAAACCAGCCAGAATTATTCTGCCACAGCAAGAGAAACACAGATTTGTCAGCAGCAGTTTCAATTTCTCTGTAGTCTATGTGCTTTCAAAATTAAGATTTTCCTTCAAGCACATTTGGGTTTTCACATCAATAAACTAATCCCTAAAGAAGTTTAACCCTGAGCTCCAGTCCTGGGTTCAGATAATTAGAAACAGGTTCTATGAAATGGTTGGAAGATATTAGAAGAATATTTACAGGTTCCTCTGGAAAGGACTGATTCTGCAGATTGTAGTGATGAACAATCCCTTTCCAAATAATTTGACCAGCTACAAACTCCAATCAGTGACTTTTCTGAAACTGGCTACTTGAGAGACAGTATTTTACAAATGTTTGAGCTTAAAAGTCATATGTTGTTACACAGACAGTTTAGTGACAGGGAGCTCAAGGAAACAATCCAAGAAAAAGCTGATTATAAGTCTGGGTGTCTTTGTAACAGAAGTTAGGCAGCTGGAATTTCTGCTAAACACAGAAAAAAAAATCCATAATTTAAAAAAAAAGGAGAAAAACCTATTTTATCAGCTTTTTCCTTCCAAATTTTACATCAGCTTGGGAAAAGCAGAAAGATCAGGTCTTTCCCCAAATTGATGGCTTTCTCACAGCACAGCCCTACTGCTCTGAGCAGCTTTGGATAGGAACTGATCCTCTGACAACACTGCTGGGGGCTGGGAATCCATACCTGGAGTTTTGAAACCCCCACAAGCAGCAAGAAATGGTCCGATTTGCTTTCCTTAAGAGAACTATTCACGAATCAGTTAACTCAAAGAATTCAAACTTGTGTGTAAGTGAAGTTCTCAGCAAAGGGAGGATGAACTTGAGGACATTTCCACCCTCTCTCAGGTGTCTGCCAGCTGGAGCCCAGCAGCCTTCACACACGCTTAGAAACGTGGAAGTTCTGCTTCCAAATAAACAGCAAGTAACAGAAAAACCGTTTGATTGGGGGCTCTTTGGAATTTCTGCTGCAATACACAGTACAGTTACAGCCAAAACAGAATCTCCTGAGGGATTACAACTCTCCACGCATTTAACCTATGAAAAACCAGCAAATTTCATTTAAAAGCTGAAAAAAGCAAACCTACTCACATATTCTCAAGCCAGCACTTCATCTATCTCTACCTTAACTGGAATCCCACTACCTCATGGGAAAACAAGAAAAAGGATTTCCACGGCCTGGTATAACATTTAAAGTTCTTTATTTTTTTTTTTTTAAATGTGGCATTATTGTAAGGACAAGGCACCAGACCAGATCATCCCTACACTCTGTCAGACTTCAAAACAGAGGGAAATGCCTGTCCACAGGAATCCCACACATATAGAATAAGCTCATTTCATTTAAACAATTTTCCGTGCTGTGTTCACATACCTTGTACAAGTGTCCCATCAAATCTGGTTCTAAACACTGCTTCTTTAGAAGCGATTCACCTAAGTAAAAAAGGGAGAAATAAATTTAAACCAAACCAGACACTGGCAAATCCTCTTATTTTAGCAGCACAGGAAAGGAATCTGATTTCAGCCATTCATCTCAGCATCGTTTCCCAGTAAAAAAAAAGCCACTAAAATAACCTCATCTAATCAGACAGTGCACACACAGGTCTTAACTCAGGAAACCAACCTCACACACAGCCCCGAAGGAACAATTACAATAATTATTCCAGGTGTAAATTACGATGTACACAACGCTACCTGGTATCACATGTCCAGCCCCCATTAAGGCACAGGTTAGTTAACATCATTAATGCTGAGCCTCATCCCTGGAGGACTGAATTCCAGCCTGACACCCCACAGTCCCCCATCACCTTTTAGTGCTCCCAGAGCAGACACTCCCGGGGACTCTTTGCCCGGCTCTCCTCTGCAGCTTTCACTCATCCAAAGGCAGCAGCAGCAGCAGTGCCTGGCCGAGCCAGCTCTGCACCCTGCAGTCCCAGCAGGGGCTCTTTGGGGTTTGCACACCCACCTTACCCTGTAAATCATGGCAGGCTAAAAATGGCCGGGTGACGAATGTGGAGGTGAAATTGTGAGCAGTGCTCTGGGATCACTGGAGCCGTGAGCAGGGCTGTGCACAGGCCTCACTCTTGGGCACCAGAGAGGCATAAGCTGTGTTCACGTGTGACAGGAGCAAGGGCATGGACAGAAAACCCCTCCTTGGGTGGGAAACAATCCCCAGTGAAGCCGGGTGCCACCTCTGTGTGCCATTAGCTTCATTTTTTTTTTAATGGCCTGGCAGCTTCCGGTTACCATGGAGTGGGGCAGCGCAAACACCATTCCCAGCTGGCATGAAATGTGATCCCGTGATTTCACTATTCATAGCTCTGACATGATAAAGCTAAATTAAGCAGGAACTCTTCACTTCTCCGAGCTCCCAGCAGTGACTCCCCCAACGCTCAGGCTCTCCTAACACAGTTTTTTTGTGAAGAGGAGAAGGATGTTTCCTTTACGGTAGGAGACTCCAGATCCACACAGCCAGCTTGTGATCCGGAAACAAAATGGCACCAGCTCCTTCCCAGACACTGGTTTGTCCTGGCACCAGCGGGAACAAAGACCTGATGAGCTGCTAGGGCCAAATTTAACAACTTCCTCATCTTGAGACTCACTGCAGAATCCCACAGAGCAGTTTAAGCCTTGTTCCCAGGTCTGTCCCTCATGGACACCATAGGGGCAGCTCAAGGGGCACTGGCACAGCCCCACTGCCACCAGTGGCTGTCACACAGGCTGGCACCATCATCTGGCACAAGATCCCCAGGGAGCCAGGTCAGCTTCGGCAACCACCACCATTATTTCTCTCTCTTCCAATGCCCGTGGCCTGAAGTATGTGGCTAAATATCCTGAAATTCCTGCCTCACCAAAGAACTCTTTGTACCACCGTAACTCCATTAAACACAGCCCAGGATACTGTAAACTTTTCCAGAAATGGAGAAAAAGTTCAAGGGGTCCACGGCTGCTCAAACAATTAACGAGTTCCAACAAGACAAACTGTCATGTCACAAAGACAAAGCCAAGTGAGCTGAAAAATACTTAAATTTCTGGCAAAACCACTCTATTCCTTCAGGGATACAACTAGGGAACACCATGGCCTTACAATGAAAAGCATCCTCAGGCTTATCCAGTCCAGCTCAGCACTCCCTAGGCCTCCCAAAGCAACATTTCTTTGACAGCAGAGAAAGTGGGAGCAGGTAAACCAAATTTAGATCTGCTGATGTGCACAGACTTACTCTATATGCTGGTGTTTTATAACTGTAACATTTTTGTTTTCTAATAGCAACACCCATATCAAAAAGTGTTCACCAGCTTTTCTGCAGCCTCAAACACCTCACTGTGAGCCCACATGCCTGGCCTGATCCAAATGACTATTTTCTTTAATACTTTACAAACTTCCTGACTTAAATGAACTGGAGAAAGCAGCAGACAGATAAATTATACTATCATAACCCCATCTGAAGAATACCCATTTTATTTACAATACACATGACAAAGCCTTACTTCCATGAAAAAGAACTAGAAGTCAAAGTCAGGCCACGTGGCTGGTCCAAAACCCTGGAGTCCAGGGATGCCTCTTCCCAGACAGCACTTGCTGAAGCACTGACAGCAGAACTGCTTTCTAGAGACACACACAGCTCAGAGAAGTAGGGAATTAGGAAGGATGGAAAATAGCAGGAAGTTATCAGGGTAAACTCAGCAGAGACACGGGCAGGACTCCTGCAGACAAAGAACACGGGCAGGGATCCATTGCTGCTCACACCTGCTGCTGCCAACACAGCCTGAGTGAACAGGAGGCTGCAGCCAGAGCACCACTGCTCTCACAGCACCTTGGATGGCACCTCCTCCCCAGGGCCAGCTCATCTCTTCACAGATTCATTCAGCTTGGTAAAGATCTCCAAGATCAAGTCCAGCCTGTGATTGATCCCCACCTTGTCACCCAGCCCAGAGCACTGAGTCCCATATCCAGATATGCCTTGGACACTCCCAGGGATGGGAATTCCAAACCTCTCTGGGTAGCCTCTCTCTTGCCTGACCACCCTTTGCAATAACCTGACAGGTAAAAGGTTTCCTCTTTGGATCTCCAATGTGAAAATGAGACAAATGGTCTCAGCTGCCCTGCACCTCTCTCATCCCATGGACAGGACCCCCAGCTGGAGGGGAAGGGTTCAGACCCCAGAACTCTGCAACCCCCTGTGACCAGACTGTAGCATTTCCAAATCACACTCATGTGGAACAGACACCAAAGCCCATCCACCAGAGCACTGCCTCAGGAGCAGCATTCTCAGCCTTCAGCTGCCTAAGGACATTGGAGGAAACTGTTCAATTTGAATTCTTACTTGCCCTCCCTGCTTCTGCTGAAGTAGGGACAATAATTCCTAGAAGGAAGGATGCAATTCAAAAATATGTAGCAGCACCCAAAGAAATGACAGACAAAAATCATAAGACCCTAGACCCTCCAGAGGATCCTATGACACAAAAATGTACATTTGCAAAAGCTCTCTACAGTAACGGTCTTGTTTTGTCCTCTCATCTGCTGTGAGATTGTGCAACTCCTAAGAGAGGTCACAAAGCTGGCCATTTCCTCACTCCATGCTGGGCACCTGTGAAATTCCAGAGCAGACACAATCACAGAAGACTCCAGGAGAAGGCTCTGCTATGTGCTAGCACTTGCTTTCCTGTGCCTACAGCCGACTCCCTTTGAGGGAACCTGAGAGGCAAAGCTTCGAAACACCTTTTGAGTGAGTGGAGCCAAGGCTGTGACACCCAATCCCTGGGAGCAGCTCTCCCAGCCCAGCACCCACCAAGGGCACAGTAAAGCCCACCCAAAATGTCACACGCCATCAGTACTGACACAGCCTTGCCCTCGCTCCCTGCAAGAGGGAATCCTCAGGAGTCCTTCCAGAGAGTAACAGGACGATTTCATTGCACTCTCAGGAAAAGCAGCCTGAAAATGTCAATCGGCTGATGTGACCCTGCAGCCTCTGTGCTGCTGTAGCAATAAAGGCTCTTCTCTGCCAACACCAGCTACAAGACAACCCAGATGATCTTCCAAATGGTTTTAAATTGTTCATTTTAAGCAACAAACCTGTTCTTGTGGCACAGCACCTGGCACATCACTGTACACATAAAAATCAAGGAGTCCTCCACCTCCCACAGGTCCTAGAAGTGTGGATGCTGTTACATACGCACCACACGAGTTCATCTGCTCCTCCCAAGGCAGGGCACAGGGAATGGTTTCACACTGGAAGTGAATTTAGATCAGTGGAAGGTGTCCCTGCACATGGAAAGGGGTGGCATGGGATGAGCTTTATGGTCCCTTCCTACCAAATCATCCCATGATTCAGTGATTCTATGGATCAATGCCCATTACAGACTTACCCTGTTACTTTCCACAAAAACACATCCAGGAAAAAAATACAGTGACAACCACCTTGGGTAGGCTTTGAAATGCATTTGTAGAAATTTCAATCATGTTAATTTCCCTAAAACTACACGGACTATTATCAGTCCAAGGAAAATGAACACTCAGGCTTCACACGTGAGTCGGAGCCACTGCACCACCCCTTCTGCCACATCGCCTGAAGTTCAGCCAAATTTCATGTTTAAGCAAGATGCAAAGCAGGCAATAGAGAGCACCGATCCGTCCTGCTGCACCGGCAAACGGGTGGTGCTGAGTGCCGGTGAGGGGTGCTGCGGGAGCCACACACCAGCGAGGGGCTGGGACGCGGGGTCATGGCTGCGACCCCTTTGAGCTGTCGGGCTCCGCCCGCCTCCTCGGCGGCCCCGGCAGCGCCTCCCGAGCCGCAACAGCACGCGGAGCCCCGGGGATCGGGATGGGACCTCTGGGACAGACCGACGCGAGGGGGGGAACCTAAAGGGCGCGGCCCAGGAGCGCGGGCGTAGGACAGGGATCTCCAGGAATGGGACGGAGGAACAGTCTAAGAAAACCACAGCGTAACATGAGCTGCTCCGAGAAAGGGCCGGGGAGGCCCAACCGGTCCCGGGGCCGCGAGGAGGCGCCAAGGCCTGGCCGGGCCCAGGCCCACCACGAGGCGCCACTGGGGCCGGGCCAGAGCGGTCCCGAGAGCTGCAAACAAGCCTCGCCCGCGGACATGCGGGGCCACGACACCGGGAAGGGGGGGAGCAACGCCGCGATGAGGCCCAGGATGGGGCGAAAAGGCGGAGGGGGTAGAGCCGGGGCGAGGCGGCTACGGAGGGCCCGGGGAGGAGGGAGGGGTAAGAAAGGCTCCCGGTAACGGCGGGCGGGATAGAGGGGGGACGCCGCGGACTCCCCAGTGCCCCTGCACTCACCGGCGCCGCTTCGCTGCGGCCCCTCCGCACCAGGCGCCCCCTCCGCCTCCACCTCACGCACTTCCGGTCCGCGCGCGCGCTCTGCCCGCCCGCGGGAGCCGCCGGGAGCCGTAGTCCGGCCCGCTTAGCGCGCCGCCTGCCCGGCGGCTCCGCCGCACTACAGCTCCCAGCGGGCGTTGCACCCTCCAGTTCGTCACTTCCACGTCCGTCCGTGGCGCGGCAGTGCGCGCAGCCCTTCCGGCGGGGAGCGGGACCGCGGGCGGGAAATGGCGGCGGGGGCGGTGACAGGACGCGTCCACCCAGCCGAGCCCAGCCCGGCCTGCTCCGCCGTGTGGGCGGCCAGGACGTGGCGCGGCCAACGTTGGAGGGGCTTCGCGGGGGTCTCTCCGGTCCAGCCCTAATGGTGCAGGCCCCGGGCTCCCGGTTTGTCCCACGTGCGGCTCCTGAAGGCCTGGCAGGAAAGTGGCAGCCCTAGGACAGGGCCCTGCTTGCGGGTGGGGCCGCCAGGATGAGGTTTCTCCCCATCGCCGGGACTGAGCTGATGGAGTGGGCAGTGCGGGGGACTCCAGGGGCGAACCCGAGAACAGTGACGAACGTTCCCCACTGCTATAGGGGCCGGGAGAGCGCTCTGCCCTGCCCACCCCTGCGGAGCACCGAGGTGCGGGCACAGACCCGCCCAGTCCCCTCCCCGGACACAGAAAGGCACGCCGAGGGCATTGTCCACTTTTAATTGCTGTCAAAGGTTGTCTGGATGCATAACACTGTCACAAGGGCACAGAGCAGCGTGGTGCCGGCCGGGCCCGGGGACACTGGCCACACGGACATGCGGGGGAACGTGGGGACAGGGAGCTGTGACAAGGCCCCCCCGAGCCCCCCAGAGCATCCCCACGCCCGGCCGGCTCTATTTACAGTATTCACAGACGTTGTACCCAGCGAGTTAAATAACTACATCATTACACCACACGTCTGGGGCGGCTCTGGCAGGCTGCGAGGGTGGGCTGTCAGTCTGATAAGGTGCATATTTAAAATAAAAAAACCCAACAAAACGAAATAAAAACGAGAACAAAGAGAGGAGCCAGGCGTCCTCGCCGGGGTCCTGCAGCCCCCAGGCACCCGGGAGGAGCAGCGAGGGTCGTGTTCTGACGACAGCTACGGTTCTGCGTGGGCCGCCGGGGTCAGGGCGTGGGCAGTGGCCCCTGGGAACATCAGCCAGGTCGTCACAGCACCTCTGCGGGTGGGGAGAGCAGTGTGAGGCTGGGGTGCACACAGCGTCATCCCCTCACACCCCTCACACTGCTCACCTGTCACCTGCGGGGGCTTCACCACAGCCTGCTTGAGGAAGGGCTCCTTGTCGCCGAAGGGGATGATGCTGCTGGGGCTCCCACTATGGTGGGAGAGATCCCGCAGCTCCTTGGAGCCCTCGGTGCCTGAGAAGCCGTTCTCATGCTTGCCGGGCTGCACGCCGTTCACCAGAGCCGCTGCCTCCTTGGAGCTGTGGGATGGGAGGGCTGGGCTCAGCCCCGGCCCCGCCACCCCCTGGCCCCCCCGGTGTCCCCGCGCTCACCTTGGCTGCAGCCCCTCACCCACCAAGCCCTTCGTTCCCCCCGGCGTCCCTGCGCTTGGGGTCTCCGTCTCTGGGAGCTCCTCTGCCTTTGGGATCGGCCCCAGGTGCTTCTCACGGCCTGAGGACATGACAGAACCTGGCTCAGCCATGGTCCGGGCCAGGCCATGGCCGGGGGAAGCAGACCCGGGGTGCCCACACACCTGGGACATCTTCCTGCTCGGCTGCTTTTCCGTTCACCACCTTCTTGTCGTCCTTTTTCTGCAGGGACAGGAGAGCTGTGAGGGTCTGCAGGCAGGGGCAGAAGGGCTCTGTGCCCCAAGTCCCCAGTACCCCGGGACACAGGACAGGCTCCCACCTTGGTGTCTGCTGCATCCGACTTGCGCGTCCTCTTCATGATCTCCTCCAGGCGCTGCAGTCACAGAAGGACTCACACACAGCCCTGGCCACCCAGACCTGCCCCTGGTGCCAGGCAGAATCCCTTCCAGGGAAAAACCTGCCCTGCCCCATGCCTGGAGATTCCCCCATCCTCACCTTCTTCCTCTCCAGCCGCTCCTGCTCCTCCCGCTGGAAGTGCTTCTCCCGCTCCAGGCGCTGCCGCTCGGCCTCCTCACGTGCCCTCGCCTCGGCCTCTTCCTTCTGTGTCACAGCAGGGCAGGAATGGATGAGATGCAACAGGGAGGAAAGGGATGGGGCAGGGTCCAGGGCAGGGACTGTGGGGAATGTGCTGCCTGGATAGCTCATCCCTCCTGCCACTCTGGGCCTTGAGGGGTTGGGCTGGTTCTCACCCCTTCATCCCCCTGGAGAGTGAATCACAGGAGAACATCCCTGCCTTTGTCCCCCATCTCCTGCAGCCCCTTTCCCCCACGCTCTGTCACTCCAACCTGTCTCTGCAGCCGCTCCACCTCCTCTCGCTCAGCCTGGGCTCTCTCCTGGGCCTCCTGTTCCTCCTGCAGCCGCCGCTCCTCCTCCCGCTGCCGTGCCAGGGCCTCCCGCCGGCTCTGCTCTTCAGCCGCCCGCTGCGCCCGCTCCTCCTGTGCCCGCCTGTGGGGAAGGGGCCCTTAGCATGGCAGGAGGCCAGGGCCAGGGACCAGGGGGACAACACCCACCTCTCCTGTTCCTCCTGCTCCCGGCGCTCCCGCTCCTCCCGCTCCCGCTGCTCCCGGGCCTGGCGTCGCTTCTCTGCCAACAGCCGGGCAGCCTCCTCCCGGTCTGTGGTGCCAGCGGAGGGTCTGGCTGGGGGGCTGGCCGGCACAGGGCCAGGAGCCACAGGAACTGGGGGGCCTGGGGAAGGCAGGCAGTGTCAGGGCTGCTCTGGCTTCTCCCAGCCCTGCAGCTTCCCTGGCCACACCGTACCCACCTGCTGTCGGCTCTGCAGACACCTTGGGGGGCTCAGGAAGGGCTGGGGGTGCCGGACCCCGCTCCTCCTCCTTCCTCTCCCGTGCCTTCACTTGGCCCTCCTGCTCTCCTCGCTCCTCCCGGGTCCTGGCCCGGACCTTGGGGGACGAATGGGCACTTCGAGGCAGGGGCGGCTTGTGGGGAGAGCTGAGGGCCAGGCTGGGGGACGCCGGGCGGGCCTTGGGGGTGGCAGGGGACGAGGGACGGTTCTTGGGAGTGGCAGGGGACGAGGGACGGTTCTTGGGGGTGGCAGGAGATGAAGGACGGTTCTTGGGGGCAGCAGGGGACGAGGGACGGTTCTTGGGACCAGGGCTGCAAACAGCAAGAGACCGTGTTAGTGAGGCTGGGGCAGCCCCTGGGTGGAGTCGGGCTGGGAAGCCTCAGGGTGTGGGATCCCGACCTGCTGTCAGCTGCAGGCAGGAGCCGGGGCTGTGCCGCCGGCAGTGACTGCCGCTTCCTGAGGCTGCGCTCACGGGACAGGGCGCTGCGCTCCTTGGCATTCTCCCGATCCTTCTCCTTCTTCTCTTTCTTCTTCTGCTCCGGCCAAGGACAGACAGAGATGCTGTTAGCGCTGGGTGCTGGGCTCGGCCAGAAGTCACGCCGTGCCCCACAGCTGCCCTGGCACCCAGGGTCCCTGCGGGAGGTGGCACTCACGGGTGAGGGCTCGGTCCTGCGGCGCGGTGTCACATCAGGGCTGGCGGTGGCCGCCTTCCGGCGCTCCCAGCAGCGGTGCGGCAGGCGGTGGTTGTGGCAGGGGCTGAGGGGGCTGGCGGAGGCTGAGCGCGGGCACACGGGCACTGCGGGAGGAGTGACCAGGGTCAGGGTGGAGCCGGCACCAACACCAGCTCCCCAGTGACTTCAGGCTCCCTCATCCTGGTTCCCTGCCTGTGCCAGGACCCCAGGGGCTCACCCTGCTCCTTGCCATTCCCAGCCAGCGTCACGGCGCTCCGGCTGCGCGCGAGGAACGACAGGGTGGGCGTCATCAGCCGGTCCACGATGCTGCTCTCCCACGGGCTCAGCTGCAAGCTCCGGTCTGGGGAGGGAGAGAGGCCATTAGTGCATCACAAACCCCAGTCCTGCTCCCACAGCCGCCGCTGGGAGGGAGCAGCCGTGTGTCTGCAGCAATACCATGGTGCATGCACAGTTCCAGGAGTGCCCAGAGCTTGGCCGTGCTGGGGAGGGGTCCCCACGGCCCTGCACAGCTGAGCAGGATGGTGGGCGTCTGGGTGCCTGTGGACGGCGCTGTGGCATGACGACAGTGTCCTTGTGTCCTGTGGACACTGCAGTCACCGTGTACCAGTGGTGCCGGGTGCCACCCTGGTGACAGCAGCCTCCCCACTCTGCCCTCTCCTTGTGCCCAGCAATGGCACCATTCTGTGCTCCTGCCCTGTGTGACCAAGGCCCTGACACGTGCCAGCTGCCCGGGGGACACCATAGTGTGCCCTCATGCCACGGGAACTGTGCTGAATCACCAAGTGTGCCCCAGGAGCCAGGCCAAGCTCACAGCACCCACGGAACAGCGATGCCTGGCCACACAGCTGGCTCAGCTGGGCACCAAGCTGCCAATGGCTGCCCTGCAGCACATGTCACCAAACACCCCACGGCGCATGGGAAACACCCACGGAGACAGGGCCCCTCTGCCCCTCTCCACTGGGTGTCAGGCCAGAGGCAGCACCAGCTGCTGGGAGGGGAGAGCTCAGAGCCATGGGTGCTGCAGGGGGACAGGGTGGCAGGTCTGGCACGGGCCCAGGGAGATGCTGCTCCCACCTGGGCAGTGCTGACAGACCCCAGGTGCCTGTCCCTGGGCTGAGCCCCAGCAGAGGGCGGTGGGAGCTGCCTGCGTCACCACAGCCACCAGCGTCAGCTGCTCTGGCTATTTATACCCATCCGGGAAGGCACCCATCACCAGGCAACCCCGAAACACAACAGCAGCCCCGGCACTGGACACATCCCTCTGTTGGACACATCCCTCCAGCATGGCTGCAGCCCTGGGCAGCGCTCCCAGGGCCAGGACGACCTTGCAGCACCACGGCCACAGAGCTCCATGGCACCCAGCCCCAGGAGCCTGTGGGGACACTAGCACCATGCCCAGCCCCAGGAGGGCTGGCAACAGGCAGCCCCTCTGTGGCTGCACCAGCACCCACTGGAGCTGCCCTGGGGCAGGGAGCCAGGCTCCCATCCCCGTCCTGGCATCCCATGGGGCTGCCACCACCCAGCCATTCCTCCTCCTCCTCTTCTTTCTCCTCCCAGCCCACACAGCCTCAAGGAGCCACCGGCCGGTTCCAGCCTCCTCCCACAAACAGCAAACGGCTTCTCCTCTCTCCGCGGGCACCTGGGGATGGGGGACCCTGGCACTGGGAATCCCCAGCACTGGGCGGGGACCAGGCTGTGCCCCCTGCGCTGGGGCAAACGCAAAGGGCTCTTACTTCTACTGGGAGAGTTCCAGAGGGTGGCGGAGGATTTGGAGAGCCGCTTGTTGATTATAGAGTCGACGTGTTTGGGGAGGTTTACAGCGGACACCGAGCACCGGCTCGCACCTGGAGGAGGGAAAAGACACAAGGGCATTAAGGTCCCGGGGCTGGGGCCGGGCCCCCCACATGCAGCATGCACGGCCGTGCCAGGGCACTGGGGCAGAAGTGGAAGGACCAGGGGAGATGCTGGAGTCCGGGGACACAGCACAGAATGGGGTAGGAGATGCTGGAATCCAGGGACACGACACAGAATGCGACAGGAGATGCTGAAGTCTGGGGACACGGCACAGAGTTGGACAGGAGATGCTGGAATCCAGTGACACGGCACTGAGTGGGTCCAGAGGAGATACTGATGTCTGGGGACACGACACACAGCACTGGCATTCAATATGGCAGTGTCTGAACCCTGCAGGGTCATGCTGGGATCATGCAGGCATCTCATCCTCAGAAAGCCAGGGCAGCTCCCAGGCCCTGCTACAACAGTCTTCCCAAACACAGTCCTGGGAATCAGGAGCAGCTGGCCGGGGACCTCGGCAGCACCAGGTGAGCATCCACCCTGGGGGAGCAGGGTGAGGGCAGCAGGTCCAGACAGACGCGAGACAACATCACACCAGTCCTGGGTCACTATGACACTGCCAGGACAGTGCTGGTGGCGGCAGCACCTCCACAAGTAGCTGGGATCTCCTGACCCTGGCTGAGTTCCTCTGGACAACACAGCCAGGGAAGCTCAGGGCCGGTGGAAGTAGATTTGTGAGTGACAGCTGGCAGCAGCTCCAGCAGCACATCCCGATGGGAAGTGGCAGGGGAAGGTGTCCCCTTGCCAGACTCTGCCAGGTGCTGCACCATGGACACCCCGAGTGTGCCACAAGCGAGAGTGGCACACACAGCACCGAGACAGGCGTACCCAGAACAGGGAGCCTGCACACACAGCCCAGCCAGGTACAGCCAGGCACGCAACACCTGAACGCACACGGCACTGGGCACACGGTGCCAGTACGCACAACCTGGGACACAACACCTGTACACAGCTCGGTCAGGTACAGTCAGGAACACAACACCTGTACACAATCTGGCCAGGTACAACAGGGGCCAGCACAGCTGCCCCATGGCACATGAAGGCCAGACAGTTCCCAGGGACACAGCACTCTCCTCTGTGTCACCATCCATGCTAGACAGTGCTAGCACCTGCCAGCACAGCACAGCAGTCAGGAGACCTCCACATGTCCAAGTGCTGAATTGTGAAATGCCCCCAAGAAGCCCTCAAGGAGCAGGAGCAGCTTCTGCAGCCACACATACAGCCACGGTCACCTCCGTACTGGACCTGGAGGGGACAAGCACTGCCCCCCACCCCCAGGACGAAGGGACACGCCGCAGCACAGACCCCAACCAGAGCTTGCAGAGGCCTCGTGCAGCTCCACAGTCCCTGGGCCCAAGGGCATTTCACGGCTGCTGGAGACCTGGCAGTGTGGCCATGGCACACCGAGGCAGCCAGAGCTGCCCCCAGGCAGGTCTCTGAGTGGAATAGGGACTGTGACACACAGCCTCCAGCTTACACCCAGTCCCACAGGAGCAGGAACAGCCACGGGATCCCATCAGTCCCCAGCACAGCCCAGAGTGGCGGCAGCATGACCCCACCAAGTGGGGTTGAGCTGGGTTTGAGGGTTGGCAGAGAGATGCCCAGCTGCTCCCACCGCTGTCAGAGACAGCCCAGCCCAGCACTCACCATCCTTGTGTGCAGGGGAGCCGTGGTGCAGGGCCCCAGCCCAGGACCACCGCTGCTGCCGGATCTCTGCCCACGTCTTCTTGACCGACCGCTGGATTGCTGCCTCATAGCGCTCCTGCCCGAGGGAGAGGGACAGGCTGAGCCTGGCGGCTGCACGTGTGGGGCTGGGGCCAGCCAGAGCCCTCCAGCATAAGGACATCACAGCGATGGGGGTGCTTGGAGGGAGACAGGACAGTGATGCCTGCCCTGGCCAGGGCACATGTGCCAAGAAGCTGGGCACAGCACAGGCTCTGCACCATGAAAGAGGGGCAGCAGAGGACAGGCAGAGTGGGCAGCTCCTGAACGGCTCATGAAGCATCTCCTGAAGGGCTGCTGGAGCCATGAGGACTCCTCAGGGATTGCATCCCATATGCTGCCCCAACCCCATGTCCACTGCACCCATGATACCCATCCCCATCCTCACCTTATTCTTCTCCAGCTTCTGCCTCTGCCGCTCCTCCAGGACCGCCCGGCGCTTCTCCGCCCGCAGCCGCTGCTCCTCCAGCCGCTTGCGCCTCTCCTCCAGCTGCTTCTCCCGCAGCAGCCGGGCCTTTTCCTCCTTCTCCAGCCACAGCACCCGCTTGGCAGCTGCGGGGGGCAGCGGGGTCGCACCGGAGGCACAGCCCTGGGCAGCCCCATGGTGGGACCGCGTGCCCATGCCGGCGGCGTGGGGCCACAGGCTGGCTGCAGCCGGGGCACGCGGTCGGGCTTGCGGGGCAGGCAGCATCACGGCGAGGGAGGGGTTTGGGCCAGGACAAAAGGAAGGCCGGGAGCCCGCCGGGAGCCCGCCGAGCCGCGCGGTGAACAATGGGGGAATGAGGGTGGAAAGAGCGCGGGGACAAGGAGGCCCCATGCGCAGCGCAGGGGGCCCGCTAGCCCGCTGCCCCGAGCCACTCTGGGGCTGCCTGGGGCTGCCTGCACACGGCAGAGCCGGGCACCAGGGCTGGTGGCACCTGCACAGACCCGGGGAGTGTCCAAAGCAGGGAGCAACAGTGTGCTGGGGGGTCAACAGCATGCCTGGGGGTCAGCAATGTGCCTGGGGGTCAGCAGTGTGCCTGGGGGTCAGCAATGTGCCTGGGGGTCAGCAGTGTGCCCAGGGATCAGTGGTGTGCCCAGGGGTTAGCAGTGTGCTGGGGAATCAGCCTGGTGGGCAGAGCTGCAGGCGCTGCAGTTCCCGCCTGGGCTCAGCTCACCACAGCTAATGGGATTGCCCATGACCCGGCAAAGCTCCTTAGCCCCTGCCTCCCTCCACATCCACTTTCCCTCCCAGCCCCATACCCAGGTACTTGGCCCGCTCCTCGCGCCGCTCCTTCGCCTGCTTGTGCCTTGCCTGGGCTTTCTGGGCATCTGCAGAGGGGAAACACCATCAGGGTAGTACCTGGCCCCACCAGGCATCGACTGGTGCCCCCAGGGTGCAGCATCACTGGAGGGAGCATTGCAGCCTCCTGGCACCCACCTTGTTTGGGCCGGGCGCTGGCAGCAGGAGACAGTGAGGGGCGGTTGCTCCGGGGGGTCACATCCTTTGAGGGCCCAGCTGTGGCACCCAGGGAGCTCTTGGCATCAGGAGGGGCCCCTTCAGTGGCAGCTGGGGCTGGAGGCTGGCTCCCATGGGGCAGCATCTCCACGGAGCGAGGGGCAGCAGCGTGGACGGGGTCAGGCTGGTCAGTGGTGTGGGGCAATGCCTCTTCTTTGGGGTGCTCAATCCCAGGCTGCTTGGGGGGTCCGGGAGGGGACCGGTCACACCGGGAGGGAACACTCTGTGCTGAGGGGACCACAGTTGCAGAGCTGGGGGACACAGGCTGTCCTGGCAGTGCCACGTCTGGAGGGCCGGGTTGGTCACGCTGTGGAGGGCTGCTCTCAGAGGGGTGCATCACAGCCGTGGGGAGCTGCTGGGAGGGGGCCATGGCTGCAGGGACAGGTGAGACGATCTTTTCAGAGGGGATGATGGCTGCTGGGACAGGTGGGACGGTCTTTTCCGAGGGGATGACATCTGGAGGGCCGGGTCGGTCACGCTGGGGGGGGCTGCGCTCTCCCTGCAGGGCAACCCCAGGCGAAGGGGGCGGCATGGAGGGCGGGGGGATGCTGTCTCCCATCGGGGATGGTGGCTTCCCTGCAAGAGGGGCAGAGCAGAACACAAGGTCACTCAGATGGGGAAGGCTGTGGAAGATCCATCCTCCCCAAACATAGTCCTCAGGGGGCACAGCCCTGTCCCCCCAAACACAGCCCTCAGGAGCGAAGCTGGGGAGGGCAGTGGGACCCCACCTCAGCCCTGCTGCTGCTGCCCCAGTCCTGGGGGGCACCCACAGCGGGTGCCAGGCGCTGGGCACACAATGCACAGAGGGACAGCCGGGCTCCACCAGGCACTGCCACCACAAAGCTGCCCTTCATCCCCTGGCAGCTGCCGCCTGGCCCTGCCATGGGGGGACACGGGGCCAGAGACCCCCCACGGGCACAGGGACCCACAGACTCGCCTGCCACTGTCCCTGAGGGGACGAGGATGTCGAGCATTTCCGCGGCACAGCCAGAGGCAGGATGGGCGCGGGCTGTGGCCTGACTGACGTCACCGTGACAGCCCATGGCCCCCATGCGCCACGGACCCGCAGCCATGAACTCATGGCCCAGGAATGCACACGAAGCTGCCAGACAGAGCCCCCTCCCCGCGTGGGGCCGGCCGTGGGGCAGCCCAGGGGATCTCCCCCATTCTGGATGTCCCCTGGGCACCCCGAGGGAGCCCTGAGCACACCCCAGCACAGTGCCAGCACCTGGCAATGCCATGGCACGTGCCTTCTGTAGAAGTGGTGTCGGAAGTGTCCTCAGTGACAACAGTGGTGCTGACTCCCCCGGCCCCCATTATCAGCCCTTTGCAAACAAACCCTTCAGTATTTGCCAGGATCCCAACTCCAACCCCCACGCAGCAGCAGCACCATCACTCCCGGACAGAATGATGCCAGACCCACCCCAGGACACACAACTCCAGCCCCATGGGCACCACTGCAGAGTGAGCCCCCAGCTGCAGGGGGGATGGCAGAACCCCAGTGACCAGCACCCACCACCAGCTGATGTCACGCGCTGGCTCAGCCGTGTTTGCAGAACTCTCCACAGCCCTCAGCGAGGGGCAAAGTGTGGGCTCTGCAAACACAGCCGGCGCCACTCCTCACCCATCCCATTGCTTCTCACCCACCCCACGGCTCCTCTCCCACTCCATGCTCTCATCCACCCCATGCTGGAGCGCTCTGAGCCAAGGTCAGCCCAGGCTACACAAAGAGGCATTGCCAGCCCCCTGCACTGACAGCATGGGCACACCCCAGGTCCTCTGGTCCCCAGAGAGGGGCTGGGGGTGCTGCTGCAGCCCCCCAGGCCAGGGCTGTGCCAACAGGATTCCCCCACCCTGGACTCTGTGGGGACATAGCAAGCCCCGGCCCCCCCGCAGACTTTCCGGGTATTTTCTGCTGCAGGAAGCCAGCCCATCCCCTGGCCCCGATCCTGCACATCCCATGTCCCCAGCACTGTGCCCTGCGAGGCAGCCATCAGTCTGATGAGGACTGGGACTGGGGGGTCCCCTGCTCTGACCCCCAGGGCTGCCTCAGCTGGGCAACCACAGGCAGCAGGGCTTGGCAGCCTCCAGTTGCCAGATCTCAGGATGGAATCCCATGCTGGGAGGGGTGACCCTGGGACCACTGTGGTGGCACAGCCAAGTGCTGCCCACAGGGCCGAGTGAAAGCCAAGCCAGTCAAGTCAAGGCCAGGCTGATCCCCTGAGCAGATGGAAATACCTCAGGAGAGCCCTGGACATTTGGGGAGCACTGGCAGGGGACAGTGGGTGCCTCCTGCCACCCCACATAGCCAGGCACAGAGCCCTGGGCAGGATTTGCCCTGCCCCACTGGCCGGAGAGACAACAGCACCTGTGGCCAGGGGAGGGCTGGCCAAGACCTCCAGGCCCAGCCAAGACCCCCAAGGTGGGGCAGGGCCAGCCCTGCTGCCATCTGTCCCTGTCGCTGCTCCAGCACGGCAGCTGCCCTGAAACCCAACGCTGCCTGCGCCCAGGCGGCGCGGGCGTCCCCTCTCCCCCGGCCAGGGCATTCCACACGGATTAGCTCCCGTCCCCCCAGACACGCAGGCATGGCTGTCCTGCAGCTCCCAGCCTGGGTGAGCCCGCACGGCACCAGCCCCGCTGCTGCCACCAGGACAGCGCCATGCCCAGCCCAGGGCGAGGTGCTGCCCTCGGTGCCACATCACCCAGCCCATCCCGCTCCTCCCATGGGTCCCTTTGGCACTGCTGCCTGTGCCACTGAGCACCAGCGGCACCTCCAGCCCGGCAGTGCCCGGTGCAGTGCGGTTCCTTGGCCAGCACATGGCCAGGGATGCTCAGCCAGGCACAGGCACATCCCCGGTGCCGTGAAGCGAGAGCACATCGAGGCCCGCGGGCACTGCTCGGACCAGCGGCCCTTGTTAATTGTCCGCCACACACCCCTGCAGGGCACTGCTCCTAAGAACGGGGGGGGCACCCTCCTGATGTCACCTCAGCTCCCCCCAGCTCCGTATCCTTGTGTTCCCGCTCTGCAGCACAGCCAGAACAGCCACAGGCTGCTCCGCGTGCAGCGCCCAGCAGGGCACAGGGCATCAACCAGCGCCTGCCCCTGCCCCGGGGGACCAGGAGAGCAAGGCTGATAGAAGTCACTGGAAAGCCACCCAAAGGAGCTGGTGTCACAGTGCCCAGCCACCCTGGCCATTGCATCAGTCCCTGCTGTTCCAAGGACAAGACCCTGAGTCCAGCCCAAGGAGCTACTGCTGGCCCTGCAGGGCTGCTCCCTACAGCCTGTGGGGACATCCATGTGTGCAATACACCCTCCCTGGTGCAGCTGTTCCCAGCTGCCTTCCCTGCTTCCATAGCAGCCGCACGGGGATGGGTCTCTTGTTGCCAGCAGGTCCTGGTGCAGAGCAGGAAGGCAGCCGTGGCTGCAGAGCAGGGACTGCTCTGTGGGTGCTGGTGTCCACTCTGCCTGAGGCCACCGGAGCATCCCGGGATGCACCGGGATGCTCCAAGCCCTGGGGGTGCTCCAAGCCCCAGTGCTGCCCCTAATCCCGCCCCCACCTCAACACTCAGATGTGCCTTGGGGCTGAGCCCCGCCCTGTCTCACCCAGCTCCTGGGATTCCCCTGCGCTGCAGCAACCCTGATACCTGGATGACAGGGACAATGAGCAAGTGCTCCTGACACATCCCTGGAACGTCCACAGCACATTCCCAACACGTCCCCACTACGTCCTGCCTGCAGGCACAGCACTGACACGCACCCTCAGTGCTGGCTCACATGCCTGGGCAGGGAGACGTGGGCAATGCCATCAGCCCCTGCCTCGGGGGTGGCCAGTGCCACCCTGGCAGCCGCCATCAGCAATGACACCCTATCCCCAATGGGGACAGCCACTTGCAGCCTGTCCCCAGGCACACGGGCACTGTCACCCATGGCTGGCTCCTCTCCCCAGCAGCTTGGAGCCAGTGAAACACAGCTGGCACCTGGCTGGGCTTCAGCCCACAGGGCCCCACCACTGCCCCACTTCAGGGGACTGGCCTCTGGGGACAGGCTGGAGCAGAGCAGGAGGGGCCAGGCAGCAGGACCCCTGGGAGGGCACAACCAGGTGGCATGAAGGAGAAAGAGGCATATCCAGCCCCCTTTCCCAGGCTCATGTCCTACCAAGACTCCGGGATAGATGTATGGGGGGCAGCCATGGGGGAACTGCACCAGCCCCTCGGCCAGGGCAGAGGTCACTGAGCTCCCACGGCACTGAAGAGCCAGCAGTGATGTGCTGAGCTGCAGAGCAACAAGGGGAACTTGGGATCTTGTGGCGAGATCGAGGCCAGAGCCAGGGAGTTTCCAGGGTTTAAAACACACGTGAAAGAAAGAGCTGGAGCTGCTGCTGGCCCCAGTACCCCGACAGCAAACTGTGGTCACAGTGCAACCCCAAACAGCCCGAGGACAGGAGCAGGAACACCTGCCCACCATCCATCTGGCACTGGCAGTGGCGACAGGAGGTGCCCTCGTCCTTGCGGCGACCCATGCGGCGCCACCAGTGCCCAGGGCAGCCAGCCCAGCTGCGTTCCCAAAAACCTGTCTGCTAGCATCACGCTTGGGAAACAGAAACCTGGCTAGAAGGCAGGGCATGGGTCCCTGTGCCTGTCAGCATCCAGCCCCTTGGGGAGCAGCTCAGTACCCCCAAAAAACAGGTCCTGTGCCTCACAACACGGATGCGGCACCTACCAGGGCTGGGGCCGTGCAGGATCCAGCTCCGTTCCCGGCAGGCTGCCTGTGGGGCTGCCCAACCCTGCTCAGAGCCCTCCAAGGAGCGAGAGCTTTGCTAACTATTTTGGACATGGCACCACGGGACTGTCACATCACCACTCTGCACGTCGCATCACGTTGCTCTGACGGTTTCACAGCAGCGGCTCCTGCACTGGGAGAACTCCCGAGCTGCTGCTCCCAAACACAGGCACTGGCGGGCAACCAGCTCACCCTCCCTCTCTGCTGTGCCAAGGGACAAGGGCTGGAGAGGCTGGGGGAAAGCTGAATAAGGACAGACCTCTGCCTGCTCCCTGCCTTGGTCCTCGTCCCTCTGTCCACTGCATCCTTCTGCCAACCTGGGCAGCTCTGCAGGTCACACCCTGCCCTGGCTGCCCTTCATGCGTTTCTGGCATCCAGAGCCTCTGGCTGCCCCACACATGGTGGTTCCTGGCCCCTTGAGTGAAATCCTGTCCCTGATGGTGGCTCCGACCCGCTCTAGGCAGCAACACAGGAAGCAGCCCGGGCTACTCAGTCACGCAGGTCACCCACATGGGACAGGTCAAGGAAGGTCCCTGAAGAAGGACACGGTGCAAAACCTCCCGTGCTCCTTCAGCACCATTCTGTGCTTACAGCGGAGCAGCCAGTGACCCACTCGCGTGTGCAGGGTGTCCAGGGGGGCCGGGAGCAGCCAGCCCTGGTCCCCGGGCAGCGACAGCACCGAGCAGGCAGGCCACGGCGGGCGGGAAGGCGGCAGAGGCAGAGAGCAGGACTCAGACAACATGTCTGGCGCAGGACGCGTCCTTCGGGCAGCGACGCCAGGACCCGCGGCCGGCTGGTGCAGGAGCCGCCGGTTTTCAGCATCGCCGGAGCCGCAGCCATCCATCCCTCCCTCCCTCTAAGCGGGCCCGGGCGATGGAGCACTGGGGCCGAGGGGGAGGGGAGCCGCCTCTCCTCTTCCTCCCGCGGTGGGAAGCGGCTCCGCCGCGAAGCTCTGCTTAGTCACAGCGAGCGCTGCGCTGGAGCCTCGAGAAGCAGCGCCAAACCCGGCCCCGGCCCCGAGCGCGGCCCCGCCGCCGCCGCCGCCGCCCTCCCCGGTTCATCCCGGGGCAGCGAGACCGGCCGTGCCGGGACGAGCCGCGAGTCCACGCGGCGGGGCGGGGGCGCCCCGGGCGGGCGGGGGGCAGCGGGTGCCTCCCATAGGGTATATCCCCACCAGCCCACCAGCCGGCGGGGACCAGCCGGGCGGCGCCGGCACCGCCACCCCCGAGGCTCCCCAAGGGCAGTTCCCTTACCCCCCCTCCGGCGGCGGGGCTGGGGCCGCTCCGGCCCTCCCCAAGATGGAAGGGCCGTGCCCGGGCTTTGTCCCTCCCGGGAAGCCGCCCCGGCCCCGGCAGCGCCTTCCCCCCCTCGCCCCCCCGGCTCCTCCACCGCCTCCCCGGGCCGCCGCCCCGCTCCGCTCCGCCGCATTCCGCGGACCCGGCCGCCGCATCTCCGCCGGCACTGCGGGCCGCATCCCGCACCCCCCCCGGCAGACCCCGCACCCCCGGGCCGCATCCCGCAGCCCTCGGCCGCATCCCGCACCCTGAGTCCCTGCGGCCCCGCGGTGCGGGAGGGGGCCCGGGCGCCCCCCGGAGCCGGTACCGGTGCCGGTGCCGCCGCGGATCCTTACCGAGGGGCTGGGGCCGGGGCTGCGGCTCCCGCCCGGCGCAGCTCCGCTCCATGGCGCGGCAGGCGCAGGGGCTGGCCCAGCCCCGCTCCCCCCGGCCCGCGGGGGAGGACGCTCAGCGCTCCCCGCCCCGGCCCCGCGGCCCCGGCCGGGGGGAGCGGCCGGGGGATGCTCCGCCTCGCCCCGGCTCCAGACGCGGCCCCGCAGCCCCGACCCGGCGCCGCTCCTCCCGCAGCCGCCGCTGGGACCCCGCGCCTGTCACCCCCGTGTCGGGCCTGCCCCTCTGCCTGTCCCTGCAGTGCTCAGCATCCCCCAGCTTTGCTCGGCCACTCGCCCGCCTCCAGCCCCTGCTCTCCCAGATTTTGGGGCTCGCATACACATTTTACGATGCTCCGGTCACGCGCGAAGCGCTGGCCCCGCAGCAAACACGCCCCGCCCCGAGCAGCACCGCGATGCACAGCCAGCGCCACCCGGACCTGCTCCCCCAGCCTCAGGCACCCGAAAAAGACACCGATTTCCCGTTTCCGAGCCCCACCTCAGCTGTTCAAGAGGCCTTGGAGCTGCTGCTCCCCCGCTGCCTGTCACACGTGAGCTTTAGTCACCGCCAGCAGCCGCCCCCGCTCGCGGGGCTCCCCTCCCGAATCCCACCCTGCCCCGGTAACCGGCAGACAACAGAGGCCGCTCCCGGTCCCCGGGCAGGAGCAGCGGCCCCCGCTCGGCCCCGCTAGCGCTGAAACCTCTTTCGGCCCTGCTTGGACGGGAATGTAGCGGCAGGGCCAGGGTAAGGGACAAGTTGGAAGCAGCAGCAGTGGGAGGAACACAGCTTCAGGCTCTGCAGGGGCACCAGGAGGCAGGGACATGTCCTTGTCCACCACGTGGCCAGCCTGCTCCAGGCATCCCGCAGAGTGCCCGACTCTGGATGTGTGGATGAACAAAGTTAGTTTTCTGCGGGCAGCACCCATCAGAGATGTCTGTTTTGGGGATGATGTCACCACAGGCCAGGAGATCCCCTGCTACTCATTCTCCCTCACCTACCAGGCAAACAGGTTTACTGAAATCCCAGCCCTTTCCCTTGGAATTGCATTCCCCTGACTGGGATAGGGAGCTCCTCAGCAGACAGGGCGGCCCCACTCTGTGATGCTGCAGGGGTAGCCCTACACCCCAAATCACCTTAAAGTCATCATCCTCCTACAGCCTCCAGCCTTGCACCCTCTCACCTGCCTTAGACAGAGCAGAGGCTTCCTGAAACTCCCAGAGACAGAACTCACTTGTCTGCTGACTCCCCACCACGGAATGCTGCATGGCCAAGCCTCAGCTCTGGGAGCTGGGCACCCCAGGAGGGTGGCAGGGAGTGCAATGTCCAGCAAACTCACAAAGCCAGGATATTCCCTGGGACAGAAAAGGGGAACAGCCCCATTCACATTGTTGCATGGCTGAGCCTCCAAGGGGCTGCAAGCAGCCCCCCAGCCCAGCATTTCCATGGTACACAAGGGATCTGGCAGAGTGGGACTGGAGCCACCCCATGACATATTCCAAAGGTGACTATGGATGGCTTCCAAAGTCTCTTTGCCTGTGGGTTCCACAGCATCACCTGGAGCAGATGAGCATCTCAAGGCTCTGGGACAGCTTGCTACTCGATCCAGCCACGTCCATGGTCCTTCTCCCCACAGTGGGGTGCAGTGGGGTCAGTCTGGAGGTCTAGAGCAGAGGGCATGGTGAGGAAGGGCCAAGTGTGGGTGTACAGGGCCTGTGGCCGTGCTCCAACAGTTCAACATGAGAGGGCTCGTGAATGCCATGCCAGCCCAAGTCGATGGGCTTATACAAGCAGGGATTGATCAATCACTCTGCTGCAGGCAGAGCCCTGCTGTGTTGGGGTTCCTGGGTCCAGCCCCGCCATTCCCGTGATGCTGGGAACAGCTGCCCTCCCTGAGCTGATGGAAAATCCGATGAGCTCATGATGAGTACAGCACCCAGCCCTGGCTGCTGCATGCCCCAGCACTCCCTGTGCTCCTCAGCCCTGCAGCGTGGGGTACAACACTGCCATGGCTCCATCGGGCCAGTCTGGGCAGGGGGCTGCACCCTGAGGCCCAACACCTGGCCCTGACACCAACTGTAGGGACCCAAAGGGATCAGCACCCCAAAGTCAAAGGATAACTACAGCCACAGCCCAGCCCTGCCGGCAGGAGCTGACGCTGTGCAAGTCTGGGAGCAAACAAGGATAAGGATAGCAAACAAACCCCACCAGCACCTCTGAGCAAATACCGTGTGGGACACCCCATCCCACCCATTTCCACCTGCTCCCTATCGCTGTGCTCCCACCTCTCTCCTCAGCCCCAGGACTTTGCCCTGGCCCCAGGCTTCTCCCACCCTGCTGCTCTGTGATATGGTGCCTGCAAGGGCTGATCTGAATCTCTGTCCCCAAAACACTCCAGCTGATTCCCACTAGCCGTGGGGCAATGACCCAACATGATCCTGGGGACAAGTGTCTGTCCCTGTGTCCTGTCCTGGGGTGGATGGATGCAATAGGTACCTATCACCAGCAGCATGTCAAGATAATAACCAGACCCCCAGCATCTTGCCATGGGGCTACACCATGGCCCATGGCAAGTGTCGGCTGCTGCAGGACCATCCCCTGTGGGTGTCTGACAAATGGGCCAGCAATGGGCTGAGCCACAGCAGGCTGCGTCCTGCCCTGCCACAGCTCGTGCCTGCTCTGTAATTATCCCAAGCCGCATCTGTAATTAGTGTCCTGATGTCATGGGGTCAGGCCTGGGCAGCCCCATGTGCTCCCTGCCACCCCCACCTTGGCCTCCGGCCTCGGGGCTGGAGGAGATCACAGTCTTCCAACACCATCCGGAGGAGTTCCTGCCCAGCTCCGGCTTCCCGCCAGCATTGCTGCCAGAATCACATCCCAGTGCTGTTCCACAGCCCCCGAGCTGCTGCAGAGTTGGATCTGTCCCTCGGGCCAGTGCAGGCCTTGGTCGTTCCAATCACTGTATCTCTGCCCCCTTCCCTGCAGCATCCTGCCCACTCCCTGGATCCTGCCTGGGAAAGAGAAGGGCCAGCTCCTGCCCTCCCGAGCCTCCCAGGCCTGCCAGTCACCCGTTCCCTCGGCACAGGGAATGCGCTGGAGCAGCCCGGCAGCTATAAATAGAGCGGGAGGTGCAGGCACGTGTGGCCGCAGCACACGCGGGTCCAGGCGGCCGCTGCCCCGGGGCCGGTGTGAGGCACAGGCAGGGTGTGGGGCTCTAGCAGCGCCTCGAGGTGGGACAGCGACAGGAGGAGGGTGAAAGCACTGAGCAGGGCAAGCGCAGTGTAGTCCTGCTTCTGGAAGAGCGGATGGAGGGGAGGCTCCACGCAGCTGCCACGGAGCACCAGCACTTTATTGCAGGGCAGAGAAGCACCACACTGCCCACGGCACACGGAGCACCTCGCATCCCTTTCCCTCTGCCAGCACCCCGCGGCCACCGCCGCCACTAACAGCCGTGTAAGGGCCGGGCCGTGCCGGTGACACTGAACTGTGCACTCAGCACCTCCGACGGCGCTCGCGTCTTCTGGCCCGGCTGCTGCCCACCAGCAAAGATGGTGAAGGTGCCGGGCTCCAGGATCCAGTCCTGCACCCAGACCGCGCGCTGCTCGGCCAGCACCTGGAAGGACAGCTTGGCCTCCCTGCCGGCCAGCACAGCCACACGGCGGAAAGCCACCAGCTGCCAGCGGGGCACCGGCACGGATGACTGCTCCCAGCGCAGGTACAGCTGCACCACCTAAACAGAGGGATGGGAGTCAGCACAATAGGACTCCACAGCAGTCCCCTTGCAGAAGGGAGCTCGGGCACATCTGCACCCCATACAGGCAGCTCAGTCAGAGGAGCTGTGCCCACCTCCTCGCTGTCCCGCAGCCCCGTGTTCTCCAGCACCACAGACACAGTGAGGTTGGCACAGACGGGCAGCACTGAGGGACTCAGCACCAGGTCCCGGTAGCGGAAGGTGGTGTAGGACAGCCCGTACCCAAAAGGGTAGAGCGGGGCCTCCTGCCCATAGTACCGGTATGTCCGTCCCTCCATGGTGTAGTTCTCCATCGGCGGCACCTGTGGGACAAGGGGCCAGTGGAACAGGCAAGAACCAGCCCTGCATCTCACAGCTGCTCCAGCCCCCAAGGCAGGGAAATGCTAAAGGTGCAACCAGTAGCCTTGGCCTTACCTGGTGCATGCCTGCAGGCCAAGTGGCCGGCAGCCGGCCAGCCGGGCTGGCTCCTGCCTCACCCAGCAGGACCCTGGCAATGGCCAAGCCGGTGGCCTGGGCAGGGAAGAAGCATGCCAGGATGGCCCCGACGCCGTCATGTGCCTGTGCCCAGCTCACATCCAGGGGCCCCGCGTTGAACAGCAGCAGAATGACAGGGCGCCCAGCGGCTGCAAGGAGGTGGCTGTCACTGTGGCACTGCTGGGATGGCCCCAGGGTGTCCCATAGATGGGGACACCTGGGTGGGTTGAGGTCTCATAGAGCCCCTACCTGCCTGCACAGCATCCTGCAGCAGTTCCAGCTGGTGCCCTGGCAGGGACAGGTCACTCCGGTCTTTCGCCTCTGTCTCCACATCTACCCCTGGGTGGGGACAGCCAAGGGAAAGCCCTTAACACCCCTGTGGGCAGACAGGGCAGAGGGCCATCGACTGCCTCAGAGGTGGCTCATGGGCACCCCCCTTCTCCCAGAGCACTCCCCTTCCCCTGGCAGTGCCCAACCAGTGCCCTCCTGCTCCCACCTACCTGTCCCCAGGCAGACCAGCACCACATCAGCTGCCCCCACCACCTTCACCAGCTCTGCCCGTGAGTATCGCTGGCACCGTGGCTCGCTGCAGCCCGCTGTGAAGCTGACATTGGCTCCCAGCATCTCCAGCCCCCTCCTGCACCAGGGGAGAGCAGAGGACACAGGGGCAGCTGTGTCAGAGGACACAGGGTCAGGGCACAATGGGGACAGCCCTCTTGCCCTGGCCACCAGCCAAGGGCCAAGCAGCTCCACCATCAGCGCTGGACAGTGCCCAGAAGAAGGGAACAGTGACCAGGAGAAGGGGACATGAAGTGGGACCATGCTGTCTCACCGGGGAGTGTAGATGTACTGAGGCTCTGGCACTGGTGCATAGTCCCCAAACAGTACCCGGGGATTGTCAGCAAAGGGACCAACAACCTGCAGAGGGCAGATGGGTGAGGGTGGGCACCAGCAGCCCTGTGGCACCTGTGTGCCATGGGTGAGGAGCCAGCATATCCCTCTGCCCGCCACCTTGCAAGGGCTCACCGCGAGGTGCTGGCCCAACAGGTCCTGAGCCCGCAAGGGCAGTGTGCCCCGCACATTCTTCAGCAGCACAAAGCTCTTGACAGCAGCTTCCAGCGAGAGGTTGCGGTGCTCGGGGCTCTGCACCACACTCAAGTCCAGGGAGCTGTAGGGGTTCATGGCTGGGGGGTCAAACTCCCCCAGCCGCATCCGTGTGTAGAAGAGGGGCCGGACTCGGTCATGCAGCATCTGTGGAGACCCCGACCCCAGCATCTCAGTTGTGCTTGGACAGCCCAGCGTCTCTGCTCACACCCCTGGTCCGACTCCCCTCAGCTCACCTGCAGTGTGATGTTGCCCATGGCCAGAGCTTGAGAGATGTGCATGAAGACGTTGTTCCTCAGGCCATATGAGAGCTCCAGGTTGCAGCCAGCATTCACCGAGGCTGCCATGCCAGGAAGAAAGGAGAAGGGAGAACTTCCATCATGGCTGCACGATGCCTGGGGACTGGCCTCATGCCCAACCCATGAGCTCACCAATCGCTGTCTCCAGGAAGCTGTGTGTGTAGTGGTGCCCCAGCATGATGAGCTCCACAGCCCCCTCGTCGCTCACCACGTACCCATCAAAGCCCCACTCGCCACGCAGGATGTCCGTCAGCAGCTTCTTGTTGGCACAGGCGGGAACGCCGTTGATCCTATTGGAGAGGGGATGGGGCAGCCAGGAGAGCGGGGCACTGGCCATGTCCAGGGCAACCTGGCCCACATGGCCCCTGCCACGCTCCACACCTGTTGTAGCTGCACATGAAGCTGTAGGAGCCAGCACGCACACATGCCTGGAACTGGGGCAGGAAGGTCATACGCCAGTCCCGCTCCAGCACCTGCAAGCATCACGGCAGAGTGGGGTCAGCACCTGGAGTGTCCCCTGCCCTCTTAACACACCCTGACCTGCTGTGCTCACCTTGGCATCAAAGCTGAGTCTGGAGACAGGGATGTTCTCAGGGCCTCCGTGCACACTGAAGTGTTTGCAGCCAGCGCTGGCCTTGACGTAACGGGGGTGCTGGCCCTGCAGCCCCTGCACAAAGCTGCGGGCCAGCTCCCCACTCAGGAATGGGTCCTCCCCATAGGTCTCCTGTCCGGAGCATAGGCGGGTCACCTCTGGGAGCCCCGTCCCCACATGCCCACAGCTTGGCAAGCCATGGCCACATCCAGCTGGTCAGCCACGGTTCTTTGTGGCCCGACCCCAGCGAGGGATCACCCGCCCAAGCTGGCACCTGGTTCCTCCCCCATAGTGGGTGCCTCATGATGTTCAGGACAGGGCTGAAGCAGCTGAGCCCGGTGTGATCACTGTAGCGGCCAGCAGCAGCAAAGCTGTTGTGCTTTGCTCTCACCTCGGTGGCCGTGGCGTTGGCCACACGGTAGATGAGCTCGGGGCTGTGGGAACAGCACAGGCGTGTCAGGGCGGCGTAGGCAAGGGGGGACCGGTCTCAGAAGGTCCCATCCCACACCCCCGCTTCCCGGTCCCCGGTGCTGGTACCTAAAGGCGGCGGCAAGCCCCAACGCCTGCGGGAAAGCCGTGGCCCATCCGGGTGCCTCGCCGTCGCCCCGCAGACACTCCGTGTTCCAGTTGTAGGGTGCGATGCCCAAGCGCGGGATGGGGGGCGCGGGACCGTTCCCCATCGCTCCCCCCCTCGCCACCTGCAGGGCAGCGGCGCTGAGCGGGGAGTCCCGCGGGGGTCTCCGGGGGGGTCCCGCCGCCCCCTCACCTGCAGCACCAGCTCGGCGGGGCTCAGCCGGCCCAGCAGGTCGTCGAGGCGGCGGTGCCAGGGCAATGAGGGGTCCCAGAAAGGGAAGAGCGGCGGCTGAGTCCGGATCGCCCCTGCGCCCAGCGCCGCGCTCAGCACCAGGACCCGCAGCCCCAGAGCCGCTGCTGGGAGAGCCCCGCGCAGCACGGCACGGCTCGGCCCCCGCGATCCGCACACCATGGCCAGGCCAGGCTCCCGGGATCTGCACAGCATGGCTCAGCACGGCCTGGCCCGGCCCCGACGCTCCGAAGCCCCCGCGGTGGGCGCGGCGGGGCGGAGCGCGCTGCTGTCGGTCCTGCGCTCACCGAGCGGGGCGGAGCGCGGTAGTACGGGACGGGTCAGGAGGGCTCGGGGCTTTGGCAGATCTTTGCCGTTCCCGGGCCGATTTGCGAAGTTCACCCTGTGCACAGGGGTCTGTATTCAGGGGGCGGCGACCCCCGAGCCCCGCGCAGCCCGGCCCCGCCGCGGGGACAGGTCGCAGCGTTTCGGTTCCACCCGTCTCCTGCAGCATCTCCCGTGTGCGGGCGTGAACCGACAGAGCCGCCCGGCGCCGTCAGACCGGCTCTCGGTGCCCTCGGCTGCAGCGGGGCCGGCTCGGCCCCTGCCCGAGGCCGGGGAGCAGTAACGGCTCCACCCGGGAGGGATCTCCGTGTGCTCACTCACTGGACGTTATCGCAGGACACGGAGTGATGCCAGCGCGGGTGCCCTATGTACTGCTCCAGCTCAGCACGGAGGGACACTGCGGTGACCAGGGACACAGTGTCTTCTTACGTTGAATATTAGGAAAAGGTTCTTCCCCCAGAGGGTGCTGAGCACTGACCAGGCTCCACAGGGAATGGTCACAGCTCCAAGGCTGCTAGAGCTCCAGGAGCATTTGGACAACACTCTCATGTGTTGGGATTGTTGGAGTGTCCTTTGCAGGGCTAGGAGCTGGATTCCATGGTTCTTGTGGGTCTCTTCCAACTCAAGAGTGTTCTAGCATTCAATGACTTCCATTGGCCACGAGCACACTGGGGCCACTGTGGCGGAGAGCATTTGGGACTTTTTGCAGGAGGGGACCTGGCACTGCAGAGCTGGAGACAGGAAGCACAGACATCCCACCAGCTCACTGGCACAATGGAGGTGCTGCTGGCAGCCTCCCAGCCCGGGACAACCACACCACGCCCCAGTGCCAGGCCCGGTGCCTCGCAGCTGGCCGTGTCCCGGGGATGCAGCCATGTAAGGCAATGCCAGCAGGTCACCGCAGCCCGGCTGGTCCCCACGCTCCTGCTCGGCCGTGACAGCGAGCCAGCTCCCAGCTGCTGGATTCCTGAGCAGCCAGCAGGAGTGGGGGAGTCCCCCTGTGCCCAGAACATGTCTTGCCCTCGGCACACCACCCCAGCTGGGTCAGGGCTCAGCACTCACTCAGTGACAAATCCAGGACAGGGACATAATGGGATAAATAAATAAACAACAGGAGATTAAAGAAATAAGTAAACAACCAGGCACAGTCTGTCTGGGAGCAGAACCTAGTGCACCAGGGACGATACTGGCTTGGGGAGCTTTAAGGTAGGCTGGGTTATTCCAGAGAATATTCCCTGCAGTCCCTGCAGCCCCAAAACAGGCTGGTTTCTGTGACACCTTTGCCCTGTTCTTGCGGGGCCATTTGCAGGCCTCACACGGTGGAAACCTGCTTGTGTTCCACACGGAGCCGCAGCCTAAAGCTCCGAGCCTGCCCAATCATGCCAGCACAGGGCTTGCTTCATCCACCCACAGACACCAGCTGCCCTTTCCCCAGCAATCAGCCTCTGCTGAGATGGGCAAGGAAGGCACAGAAACAGTCTCCCCAGGGCCTGGCCCTGGCAGAGCTCAAGGAGCGTTCAGACCATTCTCCCAGGGATATGGTGGCATTGTTGGGATGTCCTGTGCAGGGCCACGAGTTGGATTTGATCTTTGTGGGTCCCTTCCAGCTCAGGATATTTCAGGAGTCTATTCCGATTCCAAGGTGGCAGTGTGGGACCAAGGTGAGAGCAGGAGTCCAGCCCAGGTGCACTGGGAAAAGCCCCTTTCCCATGACGAGACCCTTGCTCTGCTGACGGCTCATGAGGAGTTATTGACCCGGGGCTGGGGGGCCGCGGGGAGACCTGCAGGAAACCGGCAGCACCGGGACCGACCAGAGGGAGCTGCACCGGGGCCACCATTCCATCGGCGGCGGGCAGGGGCCGCATGCTGCCGGCGGACACCCCGAGACGCGAAGCCGTGGGGAGCGGGAGCGGCGGTCCGGGCGATCCCGGGCCGGGCCCAGCGCGGCCTCAACGGCGGCGCCGCCACAGTTGCGGTGGGCGATAGCGCCCCCTGGCGGCGACCGCGGCCGTCACCTGACCCCCCGACAGGCCGGGATTGGTCGGTGCCTGGAGGTCACGTGATGCGGGACAGGCGCACCCTGTGGGTGCGCGATGCACTCCGGGATTTGTAGTTCATCCGGGCGGGTGGGGTGCGGACGGCGGCGTGGCGGGGACTGCATGTCCCGTGGTGCCCCGCGGTGTCCCGGGGGTCTCTTGGTGCCCCGTGGCGGACGGAGCGGCCGGGCCGGGCCGGGCGGACACGATGTCGCGGCAGGGCGGGCGCGGCACCGAGAGCAAGAAAATGGTAACGGCGGGGTCGGCGCGGCGAGCGCATGGCGTGGGGCACCCGGGGAACCGGCCCGGGGCGGGGGTGATCGGGCCCGGCCCGCTGCGCTCGGTGCGGCGGGGCCGGGCAGCCGTCAGCGGCACCGGGCGCTCTCGTTTATGGGAAGTTCGCACCCAAAACGCTTCCCTGGCGTGTTTCGCTTTCCCTCTCCAACACATTCCGCGTTATCAGCGCGGCTGAGTCAGGAACTGAGAGATGGAGCCCAAAGCTCCAGAGCTGAGCTCGAATGCTGGGTCAAAACAGGTC
The DNA here is from genome assembly GCF_052056855.1 of Sturnus vulgaris. Lineage (NCBI taxonomy): Eukaryota > Metazoa > Chordata > Aves > Passeriformes > Sturnidae > Sturnus > Sturnus vulgaris. Next base: position 4,355,998 of record NC_142266.1, read on the forward strand.
GAATTCATTAATTTTTAATGCAAAATAAGTAATAAAAAAAAAAAAATCTTGGATTTTCTCCCTCTTTGGCCGCGAGGAGGGGCTGGGTCCGGCTTAGCTGTTCCCTCCTGCCTCTCCACACACCAGGGGATTCGTTTCTAGGGATTCAGTTCCTTAAATACAACGATTATGTAAAGAATTGTGTTAATTCACTGGAGTTCTGCCACTTCCGTAGTCATTGAATAGATGCATAGTGTGAAGACTGTACACTGCTCTGCTGTGTCAAATAATAAAAATACTGGGAAAACTTTGGCCGCTTCAATTGCATCAGATGGGCTGAAAACGAAAAAAAATTGTCCAAATCTGAATTTAGGAATTTGCCGTATTGTAAGAGCTTAAGCTGCATTAATAACAATGTCTCAGCAATAAGTGAGATCAGCTGTGGGTGTGTTGGGGCTGATGGTGGCAGGTGACACCACCATGGCCTCACACGGTGACAGCACCTCTGGCTGGGGACAGCTGGGTTCCCTCCATCCATCCCCATCCCCTTTCCACCTCTGTCTTTACTAAAACAACTGAAACCCTTAAAACCAACACTAGCTGTTCTGCATGATCTGTTAAATTCTCTGCCAAGTCTCTGACTCCAGCTGAGCCAAGGGAACTTCCACCTTGTCCTTCTGGTGATGTGAATTGCCCAACCTTTAGTTTTCCAAGAGGAAAGCAAATTTTTAAGTAAAACCCCTAAAAGAATGTGTCAGTTCTTTAGATCCAAAGTGGGGCAATAGCTCCAGCCAGCCTGACTGGTTGTTTTCATACCTGAAGCCTTAAAGTTCATCCCATTCCACCCCCTGCCATGGTCAGGGACACCTCTCACTATCCCAGTGTGCTCCAAGCCCTGTCCAACGTGGCCTTGGGCACTTTCAGAGATCCAGGGGCAGCCACAGCTTCTCTGGGCACCCTGTGCCAGGGCCTCACCACCCTCACAGGGAAGAAATTTTTTCTAATCCAGGAACAAGACAAGGTGGAATTCCCTGTGTCCTCTACAAACCCAGTTTCTATTTGTTTGGGGGTGTTTCCTCTTCGTGTTTGTTGTGGCTTTGTGTGAACTTATGGTGATCTGTGTTGTCACTTAACTCTGATCTTGTCTCTTTTCCCTCCCTGCCTGCTGCTGCTTTCATTCTCTAGTATTGGTATTTGCCATTCATTTCACCTTCTGCCTCTCTGCAGCTCATGGTAGGTGACAGATCCCAGGTCAGCCCCTGTGATCCCTCTGCATGCCAAAACTGACAGCAGAAAACAGTGCTGGGGGTTTGTTTGTTCCCCAAAATACTTCCTTTTTGCAGAATTTTGTTCTGCAACCTGTAATGACCTTATTAATCACTGGTCTGGCTTAATGGCTCCCAAAAAATGCTCTTTGACATCATTTAAGTGTGAGGTTCGAAGGTGATGGATGGGAGAGGACAACTTTTCCCTTTTTTCACAAGTTTTCTGCAAATCTGACAATTGTGCAAAGAAAACACAAATGGCTTTTGTCCTGGCCAGTCCCAGAGTGGACATGAACAGCACCTGAGTGCTGAGCTGGCCTGGGTTTGGCCTTCCTAAGCCTGTTCTGTGTCTGAGGAGCTGATTTCAATCTGTGAAGCAAATTCTGTGCCTGGACAACTTTCTAGGACCGGATGAGTCCTTTTTTCTTGGTACAGAATTTCGTAAATCCCTGACTGGAGGAGCATTTTGGGCCTGTTAGAAGGACCAGAACTGGAGCCTCACGGGCACTGCCTGCTTGCAGTGTGTTCATGAAACAGAGGGAAGAGTTTGAGTCAGATCTCAGCTCTACGCCAGTGGTAGAGGTAAATTCAAGGCCCTGGCATGGCACCTCCAACTATCCAGGAGGTGTTAGTCTCTTTCCCAAAATCCCGGAATGGTTTGGGTTGAAATGAATCTTAAAACTCATCTAGTTCCACCCCCTGCCAAGGGCAGGGGCACCTTCCAGTAGACCAGGTTCCTCCAAGCCCTGCTCCGAGGAGAATGAAGTTGTTGCCAGAATTGGATCTGGGATCTCTCCTTGTTAAGCACCAGATTCCTTTGAGTCAGCAGGTCCCTGTTCCCCTCTCCGTGCCGAGGGTGGCGGCGCTGGACACGGCGGCAGCGGAGCCCGGGCGGGTTCTGTTGGCTGAATCCCTTTTCCTGTGTGCAGAACTCAGAGCTGTTCACGCTGACCTACGGCGCCCTGGTGACCCAGCTCTGCAAGGACTACGAGAACGACGACGATGTCAACAAGCAGCTGGACAAAATGTGAGTGGATCTGCCGTGCCAGAGCTGCGTGGGAGCTGAGATCACAGCAGGGATCACAGCCACGTCCCTGTGTGCTGCTCCAGGAGCAAAATCCTGGCAGGCTGAGACATTTCTCTGATTAGACTTTGCTTCTTCACTGTCTTCTTTTATAAATACTTGTTATCTTTCTAAAGATGTTGCTCTGGTCCCTTCACAGGGGTTACAACATCGGTGTCCGGCTCATCGAGGATTTCCTGGCCCGTTCCAATGTTGGGAGATGCCACGATTTCCGTGAAACTGCTGATGTTATTGCAAAGGTAAATGTCCAAGCACAGCTCTGTCAGATTTTTTGGGGGGTTTGCACGTGAGGATGGAATATTTGCTACTCACGAGACTGTTCTGAGAGTTTGATGAAGATTTTGGGGAGGGAAAAAAAAATCTTTAGTGCAAGTACTGCTGGCCAGTGGTAACTGGAAGAAAGGAGAGATGTTTGCAAACCCCTTGAGTAATTCTGCAAAGATCAAAGCTGTGCTGTTGCCTCACCTGTTCTTGTTCCTCCTGTTTGCCACAACAGATTGCATTTAAGATGTACCTGGGCATCACTCCGAGCATCACCAACTGGAGTCCTGGGGGTGACGAGTTCTCTCTGATCTTAGAAAACAACCCCTTGGTGGACTTTGTGGAACTCCCTGACAACCACTCAACCCTCATCTACTCCAACCTGCTCTGTGGGGTTCTGCGAGGTGCCCTGGAAATGGTGAGCCACAACTCTCTTCCCTTGGAATGGGTGTATGGATAGCCACGTGCCAGGAGATACTTGAATTCTGGTCCGTGTTCATGACTTCTGGGTTTGTTTTGGGCTTGAAACGCATTCCCAGGAGAGGGGCGGAGCTGCAGGAGCACTTGGCTGCTGTCATGTGTGACAGCTGAGGCCCAGAGGTGATGCCTGAGCCCCTTCAGCTCACGACCCAAGTTCAAGCACTTGCATCTCCCTGAGTTTGTATGAAGCTCCAAAATCCTCACTCTGCAACTGCTGTGAGCCCTAGCTGGGAATTGGCTGGGACAAGAGAGTGACTGTGTCTCAAATTTAGGACTATGTAGAACCCTTAGAGCCTTTAAGCTGATGCTCTGGGATCATTCAGTCCCTGGAGAAGCTGCTGTGAAGAGGGAGTTACCAGCTCCTCTCTGTTCTTTCCTCACTTAGGTGCAGATGGCTGTCGATGTGAAGTTTGTCCAGGACACACTGAAGGGTGACAGTGTCACAGAAATACGGATGAAGTTCATCAGGAGGATTGAAGACAACCTTCCAGCTGGGGAAGAGTGAACCACGGCCCCATCTCCGTGGGGCCTGGAGGGACCAGCTGGGCTTGGCCATTAGCTTTCCTCACAGATCCATAGGGATCTCCTGCCCCTGCACATTCAGACTGATTCACTGACTGTCTCAGATGTTATTTTCTTCTACTCTCACTTCCATCCTCTGTAGAAGACTGTTGTCTGGTTGGTGTTTATTTCCCAGGTTCATTCTGAAGCTTTTTCATCAGGTGCTGTCCTTTTCCCTCCCCCCAGAGGCTTCCTATACTCAGTTTCCAATTGGGAAACAACCTGGGTTGTGTGAGAGCAACTGCTCAGACTCCAGGAGAGCTCCGGTCTCTTCACATCTGCATCGGTGTCGGATGGCCAGAATTGGAGACCAAGCTACAAGAGCCCAGTGATTCCCTGCTAAACTCTGTCCTTCCTTAAATGAGGTGTTTAAAATCCATTTGGAGATGTGTGTAGTGTTTCTGTAGATCAGACTGGCTTCTTGCACTTGATTCTGAAATCACTGGCAAATGCAGGCTTGATCCGAAGGGGTGGCTGGGGAGAACTGTAGGAGTGCTGGCACCAGGCGGGGGCTGCTCTGCTCAGTGGCCTGTGGCACCACAGAAATCTGGGAGTCCCATGGCCTTTCCAGAAGCCTCACCACTCCCCTCTCGGGAGGGGAGGTGGTCAAACTCCAGTGGAGCAGCAGGAACTATTTTATATGGAGAAAGAGTGGGCTAAAATGGTATCGATGCTCCACAGTGGGAACAGCCCAGGGCTGCATGGGGAGTCATGGAGTGAGAACCAGACTCAGGCTGAAGCCTGGGAGGTATTAAAGACATTTCAGGCTCTGTTCTGCTGTTAGGGGATGTAAAGGCTGCATGGTGTAAAGGGTTTGTTCTCACTGGTGTTCAGGCTACAGCAGAATTTCCCAGTTACTTGACCTGTGGCACTTGCTGCTCTGAAAAATTAATACATAAAGAAGTATTAGATAACAAAAGCAAGAGATTGGAACATCAGCTTCCTCTGCCCCCCCAGAGCCAGAGAACACAGGCATGGGATTCCCAAATCACTTTACATAGCATGAAGGCACAGCCTCTCGAGGTCTTTGTGAGCTCCAGAATTTGTGTCGGTTGATGCCCGAATGTGAAGTGAGAGGGAGCAACCCACTGCTTGTGCTGCTCTTTTTTGGCTTTTCTGGAGGAATGTTGGGTCATCTGGTAGTGGCTCACCTTGTCCCTTTTTTGGCCCCTAAGATTCCCTTTGGATGCTCCGTGTGACATGTGCCCTGTGAAGGGACCGTGAGTGGCTCTAAGAGCAGTCAGAGGTGTGGCGGTGGCCCAGCGATAACAGGTGGGTGTTGGTGGCAGAGTGCCACATGGTCACGTTGCAGAGCTCAAAACCATCCCTTATTTCTCATTGTTGACCATTCCAAGTCACTTTAAAGCTGCATTTTAGAAGCAATTGCATTAAAAGATTCGCCGTGTCAATTCTTTGGTCTCCTCTTGCCTGTGTTCTGGTGTTGGGTGTTGGTGGGGAGTGCCAGCAGGGGCTCAGCCCCTGAGGCTGGCAAGGTGACAGTGGTGACAGGGTGCCCAGGGCTGGCAGGGTGACGGCAGCACTGCACCAAGAATTCCTGACTGCTGGCAGGCCTGGAAGCTGCTGCCTGGAGGAACCTGCCCAGTATTCCACACACGGAGGGACTGGGGGCAGACACTCAGTGTGGCTGGCTTGGGCTCTGTGAATCCACTGTGTGCTTGGTGGCTGGGACTCTGCTGCCAGCCCAAGGCAGCTGCTGCAGAGCCAAGACTCTCTGTGGGCATCTGCAATGGCAAAAAATCACCTGGAGAGGCGTCTGAGCCTCGTCTGCTGCCAGCTCCGTGCTGCTTCATGGCATCGGCCATGTAGTGCTGCTGCCAGGAGCGTGGAGACAAGGAACAGCAGCGGCTGCAGTCCAGGAGCAGTTCATGCTTCCCTTTCTTGCGTAAGTGCTCCCCAGGAGCCCTGCTCTGGTGGGATCTCTGCTCCGTGCATTCCCTGCTCTGGGGTCACCCTGCAGTCACGCTCCATCCCGGGCACTGAGCACCCAGGGCTGTGCCTCGACCTCTGCCAGTCCTGAGGATGGGGAAGTGGCAGCTTTTGCAATAAATGGGTTTTTTTTTCTCTCGAGCTGGCGTGCACCACGTGCTGCTGGCCTGGCCAGGAGCAGGAGCCAGCCAGGGCGGCCCCAAACAGCCCCAACACACACCCAGCTCCTGAGGCTGTGTCCCAGAGGGTCTGGGGGGAGTGAGATCCCTTGTCCTCACCCCTGCAGAGAGTGGATCCTGGATTCCTGCTCCCAGCCCCTTGGGAATTACAGTAATTTGCTGGGGCGACAGGGTCAAAACCAGCCCAGACCTTCTGGAAGAACAAAAAGCAGAAATTGCATTAAGTAAATTAAAACTGTCTACTACTGAGCAGCTCGCTGCAGACCAGGGAGAATATGCAAAAAGCTCTGTTTGAAACCTACTAAATATTACCATGTGCTGTTTATAGGAAACAAATGGGGAAAGGCATCTGCATCAATAAACCCCAACGTGGCTGGGCTTGGACTGAAGCCTTTCCACGGCTCTCGGTTATTGAATACCCGTCGCTTTCATGTGGTGCCAGCCCTGACCCCTGACACATACCGCGGAGGGGAAAGTTGACTTGTGGGAATAATAGACATTCCTAGCGAGCGATTTAACCTGGCAGGAAAAGAGGCGACTTCCAGCCTCTCACATCCCTGCGTGATATTGGAGATGACAATAGCAACAAGTCAAGGAGGGGGGGAGGTGGGACATGGGGCGGGAGCGGTGCTGGAGAACGATGCTGTGGGATCCCAGTGACTGGGGTGAGCCCCCTATCCAGCCCCATGTGCCTTCACCCCGTGATGGCATCAGCTACAGCACCGTGTCCCAACCACATCCCAGGCAACCGCAGCAGCAGGCTGCAAGAGCTTTGGTTGGTGGAGTGCCTGCAGAGGTGGAAGGAGCTTTCCAGCCCTTGTCCCACTCCTGCAGGAAAGTAGGACATTGGCTGGTGTCCTGATGGAGCACACTGCCAGGAGCTGAAGGTCAATGTGTGACTCACAGGGTCCAGGGTGAGGGTTTAAACCAGTTTATGTCCCCAATGTGGGGACAACACGGCCAGTGTTTGAAATCCTGGGCAACCTGGCTGCTGCTCCTGGCTGGTGAAGAGCTCCAGCCACACCCTGTACTCTTGCACCAGCCACGAGCCAGGTGGTTCTTTCTCTACTCTCCATTGGGAAGCAGAGCTCCCAGCCCTGCTCCTGTTGCCTAAAACAGGGTGAGCTACATCCCTGGGCACTGTCCAGACCCCAGAATCCAACACTGACTGAAGGGGCAGGGATGGTGCCGGGAGAGGATCCTGCATGGGACAAGAGAATCTCTCTGGGAAAGAAATGCTTCCGGGCTGGTGTCCTCATTGCTGGGGCAGCTCCCACAGCTTTCAGCCAGATGTGCTTGGCCAGGGCACTCATAGAGGCCGTGCAAAGGATGTCTCACCCGCAAGGGCTCGTGCACCAGGGACGGGGCTTGTTGGCAGGGCTGGCGCGGTGCCGGTGGCCCCAAGCAGCCAAGGTGAGGGTGGAGCCAGCAGGGCAGGTGGGTACCAGCCCCTCAGGGCGCTCTAGCCCCATGTCCCTAAGCACCTGTCGCATCCAGCTGTGGGATACTCGGGCTGTGGGTACCACTCAGGTGCGGATCCAGCTCCCCACTAATGCTCAGCTGTGGCCGACCTGGCCGAGCATCTCCCCACGCTTGGCACCACACAGGCACCAAATCCACGAGAGCATGTTCTCTAGCTGATAATGATCTCGCGAGTTTGGGTACCTGGGTGTTTTCATAACCCTTCCCGGGCCCCTGGGCCGGCTGCAACACGTGTTTGGCTACCCTGGAAGCGCAAGCAGCTGACAAAATCCTCCCGCAAGGCACGGCCACGCTGCACCCCCCTGCCCTGATCCAAACGCAGTTTTCAAAGCTGGGAATGCCTCTGGCAGCAGTGCCGGGTCAGGGCAGCCCTTTGGCGATGCTCCTTGGCACCCGCCCTCCCGCAGCATCCCTTGCCAGGGCGAGGAAGAGGAGGAGGTGTCTGCAGTTCCTCCCTCGGGTCAGGGAACACAGGAGCAGCTCCGGCAGCGCTGCTCGGAGCTGAGCCACATTCTGGTGGCGTTTGGTATTTGGGGTGACGGGAAGGAAGCTCCATTGTTCCTCTTTCATTGTTTTGTGTTTCCTAAGCGGGATCGGCACCCTCCTCCCACGCTCTGCCCGGCTGCGGAGCGGATCCAGCCCTGTGAAAGCCAACGCTGCGCCGGAGGTGGCTGCTGAGTCCTGGGCAAGGGAAATGCGAGAGAATCGTCCTTGCTCCAGCACAGACAGGCCACCAGAAACACAGGGATGACGAGTGGCTGCGGCAGGGACACAATTCATCTCAGTGTCCTCCTGCCCCTGCTCGGGTCCGTGCTCCCGGGTGTCCCTGGTGCTCTGTTCCTCTGTGTAGCCTTTTAGGGAGCAGCAGCTGAGAAGGGGCGATCCAGCCACAGGGAGGGAAGGTGACATCGGCCACGCCACCATTCCCAGCCCCATGGCATGACCCAGTGAGGACACCGGTGCTCTCCCTGCTTGGGACAGTCCAGTCCCCCCAAACCCCAATAATTCAAACCACAGCACCGCTGTCCCACCAGCAGCACCTCCATTGCCCTCTGGGAGCCACCCTCACTTGCCGGTGGTGCAGGATGTGACACGGGGACACAGTGTCCTGTGGGACTGGGATCACCCAAAACTGTGCTGGAGTGCCTGTGGGGTGGGAACAGCTCAGGCTCTGGCTTTGCACCATAAACTCGAAAGCCATGAGCTCTCTGGACCCTGTGAACCCCAGGGCAGCAGGGCAGTGCCACTCCAACCTTCCTGAATTTCCACTGGAAAATTTCAATTTTCCCAGCTGCAGCCAGCACTCCAAGAGCCCAGCATGGTGGGTTTGCCCAGAGGCACTCGGGAATCTGCTGGTGCTGAGCAGCCTTGGCTCACCACAACAGCCAGAAACAGGCAGGAATTTCGATGAGAAATGTTTGTTTTCTTTTAAAATACTTTTAATTGTGGCTTCCGAGTAAGGGAGCCTCTGGAATGGTCGCTCTTTCCCTGAGCCTGTGGTGAATGAGGGGTTTGGGGCTGAATCGCTGGCAAAAGCAGGTTTGATATAATTTTGTCACTGTAATTCTTATGATGTAGATAAATCACACCAAGAAAAATAGGATTAAAAACAGCCTACAATGATTTAGGTGGAAATGGGGAGAGAAAAAGGAAGGGAGGAAAAAGTCAGGAATGCAAGGGGGTAAGGGACACTCCCAAGCTGAGTCACCAGGCACAGAGAGGATCCCGTTACTAAATTTAGCCTCAGATCGGATCCGTGGATTAAGTCTAAAGGATTTACCAACACTTAATCATAACAATACCTCATTAACAAGCAATAGCAGTGCTTGATCAACTCATACAAAATGACTCAAATGGGATTTTCTATAACCATCACTCTGATTGAATTATAAATCTAAATTAGTGACATCCATAACATGCATGGACATAAAGAGCCTGAACAAAGGAACAGACCTGTGAGAAATTCCCCTCGAGTTCAGCAAAATACTCACATTGATGCATCTTCTCAGTGGTGAAGGAGTGAGCAATATCAGCCCAGGTCCTCTGGGTATCACAGATGGGATGAGCTCCAAGAGGAATTCTGCTCTGAGGGAGATCCTGGCACAGCCACTGCAGCCCAGGAGAGTTCCAAGGGTGTCACTCAGGACCACTGGTTACAGGGTTGTGAGATGACTGATTTCAGGCATCTGTGAATTCTCATCCTAGCCACAATCCCGATTGGTAGCTATGGGAATTTTCTTCGAAGTGTCCAATAACTAAAGGCTGTTTTTGAGCAGAAAAATAAAGTCTTGAGGCTGTTTGTGAGGGAAAACAGGAGCTCCTGAAACACCAGGAATTCTGGGACCAGAGGGGTTTCTGATAATCTCAAGGGGAGCCACCTGTCCAGAAAATAATAATTAAAGTGGAGACCTAATGAGCCAAGCTGTCCCTGGCAGCAGGGACAATCCAAATCCTGTCCTCCAGCCCTGATCCCATCCCCAACCCCATCCTGTCCCTGCCATGGCAAGTGGTTCACCACAAGCAGGGCTGAACCAGATGCCTGAATGACCAGGGATGGCTGCAGTCAAGACTTCCAAACAGTTCAGTTAATAGAGAAACAAGAAAACAAATAGAGAATTTAAAACCAATCCCCTCCCTGAGTGAAGCGAAGCCCCAGACGTTCCTTGCAGCCCCAGGATCCCGTTGGCTTCTCCCTGCCTGTCACACAGACACAGGAGCTGACTCGGGGAAAGTGCCTGCCAGAACAATGTCTCTTTTTACAGCAAAAAAATATTGATTTTATTTTAATTAGTGCTAGCGCTGACATCCAAGAGCTCAGGGAGAAGTTGCCAGGCACTGGGCTGGCTCTGCCCTGGGCTGTGGCTCCTTGTCCCTGTCCCATGGCAGGCACAGAGCCCCCCACAGCTGCCCGCGTGCCCCGGCTGGAGCCAGCGACTGCCCGGGGCTGGGACCAGCATTGTGGCCTCTTGCCTAAGCTCTCGGCCAGGGCTGTCACTGCTCCCCAGGCCCTGCAGCGCCGAGCCATTGCTGGGAAGGCTCTTGAGCAAGATGCCACCGAGGAGCTGGAGGGTGTTCCCTGCCAAGGGGAGAAATTCAGCGGCTTCCTTGAGCATGGAACACTGAAATGACCTGGTGGGACCTCTGCCTGCCTCGTGCTGAGGAGCCTGGAGGGGACAGAAAGGCAACGGGGCTGCCGTGGCCTCTTGCATCCCCCCCAGCCTCCCTCACTCCCACATCCCCTGAACTCCCGCATCCCTTTACTCCAGGGTTCAGCATCCCTCCGTCCCACACTCCTGCACCCCCAGGCTCCCCCATCCTGGCCGGGCAGGGCACAGAGCACTGTGCTGGGGGTGCTGGCTGGCCAGGAGCCGGGGAACCGAGCGTTAACCGGGACGGCCGGGCCGGGGAGCGGAGCCCCAGGAATGAGGAAGCCGGAGCGGGTACCGTAGTGGAAAGGGCTTGGCACGGGCTGTGGAAAATGGAGGCCTAGAGAAATGTGACAGCAGGCTGGCCTGGCCGGCAGTACCACACAGGCATAGTTAAGCCTTCAAGCCTGCCATTGTTCTCCCCTAATTATTCCCACTCCCTGAGTATTACACCCCATAATTCAGGAAAGCTGAGTAATGGAAGAAACAACAGCAATTTTAATCTCTCAGTACCGGTGGTCTCCACCAAAAAAATGCTTTCAAGAGCTCTGCGGTTGCGACTTCCTCGGTTTGGTGGGCAGTGCAGGGGAGGGGGAGCACGGCCACCGACCTGCGGGGGCTCGACTGAGACCAGGGGCAAGGAGGCCAGCAGGGATGGGACCAGGACCTTGCTCCAGGTGATGGGAGAGGAGCATGCTGGATGCTGGGAGCATCCCCGACAGGTACCACACGAACCCCACGCTGGCAGCTGGGCTGGCATTGGGGTGATTCCAGCTCAGGGGCAGCCCCTTGTCCCCTGCACAGGGGGGACCTGGTGTCCTCTCTCTGCTGACACTGTATCTTCTGTACTTGGCTAAACCACACAGAGCTGGGCATCAGTTTTTGGTCAAAACATGTTTTCCTTCCTGGGAACTGGCTTTCAGGAAAGGAAATTCCAAACTCCCTAGAAATGCTCTTGCTTTTTGACAAAAGCCACTGCGGGTTTGTTCCCTAAGGAGCAAGTTCTGGGTAAACACATTTCCACTTCTGCAAGAAACAAGAACAGGAGTCAGCACTGGCAGCACCAGGGTGCTCTGGAGGCCTCCACATGGGCAGCAGGGACCCCCAGCCCTGCCTGGACCCCTCTGCCCATTCCAGCACCCCTGGCTGAGTCCAAGCACGTGCACTGTCTTGCCAGCCCTTTTCCCACTGTGGCTCTGAGCATGAGTAACGTGATTGATGGCTCAAAATGAGCCTTTGTCTTATTTAGCATCACCTGCTCATCAGATCTTGAGGAGCAGGAGGAGGAGGACGGGCAGCAGTGCCCTCAGTGGGGCCAGAACAGATGCACTGAGCTGGAACCAGTGCCTCTAGGGAACAACACGAGGTGTTTGCCAGCCTTCACCTGTCTTTCTATTCTTCCATCCCTCCCTCCTTACTGCTCTGAGATGCAGTAAAAGCAGCAAAATAAGCTCAGGTCTGCCCTGCCCCAGCTTCCTGTAGGCACAACACACCTGCTATAAACTACCATGACCATCTTCACTCCTCTTGGAAGTTTTGGCAATGGCAACATTCACTGAAATGGTTAAGTCACAGACCCGAGCAGGGACCTGACACACTGAGGAGCCCATCAGGGATTGCACTGGAGCCGAGGGGGCACAGCCTCTCAAAGCCAGTGGCTTTGAGACAAGTTCAGCATCACCTCTCAGCAGCTGCTCTAAAGTTTGGCTGCAGGGTGCTCAGGTCTCTGTTACATTTAGCAAAATAATGGGAGCTCATATCCCTCACGCCAGGTACATGCTGGGGTGATGGCCCTGCCACTCCGGGAGCCACATGACAAACCACCAGCCCTAGGGGACCGATGACCCCACTGCCACCCCTTAGGGCTGACCCCAATGACACACAGCTTGACCTGCCGTGTCCCCTGAGCGCTTGACACATCCCCCCAGCCCCTGAGGTGATGGAGCAGGGCAGGGGGGTGGGATGGGGTGGCCGAAGGTGACGGTGGCGGTGGGAGCTGCGTCTGTGTGGTCTGAGCCATCTGGATGCACTTACAGCAATACTGCAGCAATTGCGGAAAGATCAAAACTCTTCAGGCCAACCTTGATTCCCGGTGCATTTTTTGCATTTTTGAGGACTCGAGTCTATAACCTGACAGCGGGAGGGGTGTTGCCTGCACAGCCCTGGAGCCCTCTTTACAGTGCTGCCAGATTCTGGGAGTGATGCCTGGGCTGCCCTGGCAGAGCTGCAAGATCTCTGGGGTGCAGGGAGTGACCATAAAGAAATGGTGTTGGGTTCTTTGTCCATAGCCAGCACTCAGAGCAGGCACTGTTTCTGCTGGGGAGTCAAATCCATGAGCAGAGTAAATGACACCCACACCTGGCCTAGGGAGCAACACAATCCCACCTATCCCCACCTCCCTCCTGGGGCTTTCCATCCCCTTTGAAACTCAGATGGAGAAACTTGTCCCAGTACCCAACACAGGGCATAAAGGGTTTGAGATTGTGACAGCTTTGGTTGGTTTATGCTGTGCTGCTGTCACCTCATTGCTGTGCCTAGGAACGACCTGGTGACAGCCATGGCAGGTAATGGCTTGGGCACTGATGCTGAACTGGGCACACTGCAGCCCGTGATGAACACCATGATGAGTCCTGCAGCACATGGAACACATGGCTGTGTCCCTGCAGCCCGTGACACTGCAGCACTGTGGCAGCATGGCCCTGAACAACAGCTCCTCTGACAGGTGGCAGCCCCGGAAACTAATCATTAGCTCAGCCCTTATGCCCCTCCAGGGCAATGGAGAGGGCACGGGGGTTTCAGAGGGGGCACAGGAGTGTCAGAGAGGGTACAGGGGTGTCAGAGAGGGCACAGGAGTGTCAGAGGGGCACAGGAGAGGCGGGTCCTGCTCCCATGCCAGTCCTGCCCGTGCTGACTGACTGACTCAGTCATTAGCGGGAGTGGGGCCGCTTGGCTTTTCCCTTCTCCTCCTGGAAAGGGGCCACTTACTGTTTTACAACTAAAATAATAAATTATTTCATAGGGGCTGGAGCTGCTGGGAGCTCTTGGGCCTGGTGCTGCACTGGGGCAGGCACAGACCCCCAGGCCCCCTCCCCAGTGCTGGCACAAGCCATGTCCCAGGATCCCCAAAATGGGCCCATGTGGAGCACGCAGCTCCCATCAGCATGGGCAAAGGGGGCACAAGGGATGGAGAACGAGAAAAGGGAGCAGCAGGACAACATCTGGCATGTCCTCATGATAGTCTGTCCCTGGTGATGCTCATCTTTCCGTGGGTTCACCATCCCTAGTGGTGCCCAGGGACCCTCAGCTCTGCATTCAGCTCTCCAGGGGGAACAGGCTCCGTGCAGTGCATGGCATCTGCATCCTGTGGCAATGTCACATCCCAAGCACTTGACTTCCTCTGGGAAAGGGATGCTGAACTGTGCCCCAGCTTCCTCTCCCGGGGAAGGCGATGGGAACCAGCCCTGGTGCCCGCTCCCTGCCCTCCCCTCTGCAGCTGCTCACGCACTGTCTGGCCCTGCAGACGGATCTCAGGGTGCCGCAGGATGCAGCACCCGCCAAACAGGGACCCCACGCCCCCTTCCCAGGGCGACCTGCTGACAGCCCCAACAATAGTGCAGCTGAAAAAACCCTACAGCCACACATGCCCTTCCCTGTCCGTGCCCACTCTGGCCCCAGTGCCAGCCTGGTGATGGGGGATGGATGGGGGCTGGAGGAGCTGAGCTGGGGGTGCCAGGAACCTGGAGCCCTCCGAGACCTGGGCTGATGTCTCTGCTCTGCCAGCCTGACCTCCTCAGAGAATGATCCCCATAAAATGAAGCAGCAGCTGTTTGGTGGATAATAAAATGTTTTGGGTTTTGGTTTTTTTTCTGTTTTACAACTAGTTTACTGCCCAAATGTTTCAGCAGCTGGGCAGAGCACCAGGGCAGCAAACTTCCTCTGTGTGCTCTGGGCAGCTCCTAGATAGGCTGCAGGACCCTGCCCTCATCCCATGGGATGGGTCCCCAGTACTCATGGGAGCACCCAGCAGAGCCACCAGTGCAGGAATGGCACAGGGAGGAAGGATACAAACTGAGAGGGTGACAGCAGCTGGCTGAGCCTGGTCCTGACAGCCCCTTTCTTGTACCACCTCCTTTCAGAGACAGCTGGATACTGTGGGATCACCTCAGCTCCGAATTGGAGCAGCCCCCAGGACCCAGGGACTCCATTCATCCACCAGCTCTGGGGGCAGATTTACTAGCTCATAGCCAGGGGTGTTTATGGTGGGCTGGAATGTGCGTCCCCAGCACGTGATGAATTTACAACGTGCCAACGAGTGGATTTATTCCAACCCCACTGTCAGTGAATTAATCACAGCAGCCACGGGAAGGCTGGAGGTGCAGGTGGGGAGAGATGCCCGGAGAGGGGGCTGGTGGGGGCACATGGGGGCATCACAGGGATGTTGTGTTGAGCTACGATGAGCTCCGGGGCTGCTGCATCCCCTCCAGTGCTCCTGGGAAGGGCCAGCAGCCTCCAGGGCTGCCCTGGGGAGAGATTTAAACTTCAGCTTCCAATTCCACGTGCCATTTCCAAAGAGAGGTCTGGGGGCCACCAGCTACCACCTGGGCTGGTGCTCTGCAGACAAGGGAGCCCTGGAAACCGTAGGTGAGTGCAGTTTTTCCATGCATATGTATATAGGAGCAGAATCAGCTGCCAAAGTAAATACAACCCTTCCCTTTCCAAAAATGTCCTCCAGGAATTGTAAAGGATCCTGGAGCAAGAATTCTGTCTCAGATCCTTTTTGCTTTCTATTGGGGGAAGTGTATAAACTCACTCTGATTCAGCCTGAGCAAAGGCAACGTGAGAGTGTTTTTTTATGGCATGCACCAAAGGTGCTGGGAGCCGGAGCCACCATGTGTACCCCGGGCAGGGCTCACACAGGAAAACAATCCCAGTAAAGAGCTTTACAGCCACCGAGGAATGTGGAACCTCCACCAGCCCGGCCGAGCCTTGCAAAGCTAATTGCTTTGGGATTTGCTCTTTGGGGGGGTTGAGTCTCCATGGTTGCTGCCTCAAAGGGTCCCAGCTGCCCTTGCGGTTCATTAGGATGCTGAGCGGGGAACTGGAGATGCTTTTAGGAGGCTGCAGCGGTTGTGGGGTAAGGGAAGGAGCCCTGCGGTTCCCAGCTGCAGCCCTGCCTTCTCCCGTTACAGCCGGGGACCCTTCCTGCCCCGGCGGGGTCCGCGATGGGAGCCGGGCGTGGCAGCGGTGGCCGCACAGCTGCTGAGCCGGGCGCTGTCCCTGACCCCAGCGGGACCATTCCCTCCAATCTGGCCCATCCCGGGCTCATTCCTCAGGAAGAAACACAGGGATGTTATTTGAGGCCGATGCATCATCCTCGTGTCTGCCGGGATAAGGGCTGCAGTGCTGATAGTGGCGTGGTGCTGCACCCGCAGCCCGTCCCCCCAGGCCCCGGCTGATCGCGTGTTTTCTTAACTGATCTTTTCTTGCTCATTTAAGTGACTTTGGAAAATGGGATTTTGGCTCTTAAATCGTTCAGGGGCTTTTGAAAATTTGACTCTAAATACTTTCCGAAGTGCATTTGTATGAAGTAATTCTCTCCAACCTCCCACAGTGGTAGTCAGATTGCATTTAATCCATCACTGAATGTTCCCGAAGGCTGGGATCTGGCACCACGCTCCACACGGAGCCGTGGCTCGCCCCGCACTGTGCCGACACCGCCGCCCCCTCCCTGGTGTCCTCCTGCCTGGGCCACCTCTCACCTGCATGTCACTTCTGGCACAGTCAGGGCAATGCCCCCAGCCCCTTGTCTGCCCTCGTCACCCCATGCCAGTACCCTGAGCGGGCACAGCAGCACACCCCAGCACTGCTAGCCCAGCTCCTGGCCCTCTCCCACCCCCATGGCACGTTTTCCCACTTTGAGCACCAAGGGCTGGTTTTCTGAGCACAATTATCCATCTTTGTGGAAACATGGAAACCATATTCCAATACACGGGGCTGATTAGATTATGTCCGTGACCCACTGAAATTAAGTTAAGGCATTTTTCAGCCCTAGATTGAATTATGTCTCCTCCCTCTCTCTTGCTCTTCCTGTGTGGAGCAGCTGGATGGCTGGGACAGGGATTTTGGGAGGCAGTGAGCCTTGGACCCTGAAGTGCAGCAGTGCCCAGGGCTGCTGTGGCACCAGAGCTGTCACTGGTTCAGATGAGGGCCTGGCAGGGCCAGTGCAATGCTGGGGACACCGTGGAGCCCTGGCACAGCAGTGGGTGCAGAGCTGCCAGGAGATATAGGCAGCAAAGCCACTAAATCCCACTCTAAGCCTGGCTTCCCTCTCCCACTGGGAACGAGAGCCATCAGCAGTGGCTCAGCGCAGTGCTGAGAGGTATCAGTTTTTTAGCTCAAATAAACAAATTTTAAGTAGGATGAGTTACTCAGGGTTATGGCAGTGGGTGAGTTGGGATGTTGTTCTCTTGCCTTGCTCAGCACAAGGAGCTGAGATTGTTGTGTCCTCGGGCTGCAAGATGTGAGCTTACACTTGGATACCTTTTGGGCTGGAATAGAGTTAATTTCATAGTAATTTTCCCAACAGCTGGTACAGAGCTGGGTTTTGCCTTTAGTGTAAGAATATTGATAACACACTGACTGGTCAGGTATTGCTTGGAAATGTTTATTCAAGTTCTACCTATTTTTCAGTTCCTTGTTCTCTGCCAGTGAGCAGGTGCACCAGCACCCAAAACAGAGGATGAGGAGGCTACAGTCAGAAGCAGCTGTAACTCCACAAGATATAAAAGAAAAGAAAGAATCCAGTGAGCGGTTAGAAGACCCCAGAGCAAAAATTACCGTTGCTGGGCAGCAGGAAGAAGCCTATGCACGGCCAGGAGTGGCACAGCACAGCCAAGATGTCATGGCCAGGGTGCCACAGCTGCACCCCACGCTCTGTCCTATTGAGGGGACAGGCTGGGGAGGAAGGAGCCAGCACAGGAGCGATGACAGGCAGCAGAGGCCGGCTCAGAGCAAGCCTGCAGCTGATGGTTTGCTCTGTGGGACAGAGAAAGGTCTGTGCTGGCAAATGAGTCTCTGAGCAGAGGAAATGCTTTGCCAGTGAGAGCTCTAGTTAAACAAGGCTGGTTCATTTCTGCCGGAGCTGCTGTGCCAATGGAGGCCCCTCCATGCTCTGCCCCGTGCCCGGGTGCTGCAGGTGGGACAAGGGCGTGGCCAGGAGAGCTGATAGTGCCAGAACACTGCACTCTTGGTGCTGAGGTGGTGCCTGAGCAGTTGCTGCCAGCAGCCATCCCACTGGGGCTGTGGTCCCCGAGCACAGTCACCATGTCCCATGGTTCAGCCTGGCTCAGCCCTGGCCTGGAGCAGCCTTGGGACTGCTCTGAGCTGCTCACCGTGGCCTGCAGTGGGGACTGTTGTAAAGGACCTGCGGGTGGACCCCCAGCCCTGCCTGCTCAGGGCAAGGAGGGGACGCCAGCCCCGTCCGCCCTCGCAGGGCACAGCACATCAGCATTCCTGGGAGCAGGGTCCGGCCCCACGGCGGCTGCTCTCCGGGGGAAGGCATTGAGGGGGGATTAACTGTCTGATGCCCCCCTTGCTCAGGCGCTTAATACAGAAAACAAACACCCTTGTGCACCCAGCGGCCTCCATCCCGACGGGCTTTCTCCGTGCCCGTTGCCTGAGCAACCCTAATCTGCCTCCCGGGGCACACCGGGGCCCTGCACCCCTCGCCCAGGCACCCCGGCAGCTGCGGCAGTGCCGGCGGTGTCCCGGCTGTGCCTGGCACGCGGCTGCCAGCGGGATGCCAGCGGGATCCTCCTCCTTGGGCATGGGCAACACACGGTGGCTGGGAAAGGCGGAGGTGGGGGCTGCAGGCACCCCGCTCTCCTAGGATTGGGGCACCTCTGTGCCCAGTGAGTGATTTTAAACCGTGCCAAGACACGAGGCAGTAGGACCCGGCTGCACTGGCACCGCATTTCCAATCTGTTTTTCACAGGGCAACAGGATTTTCAGGGTGGGGACGTTCCCCCGCCACAGAAATGGGGATCATCTCCTGCCACGGCCCTATGTCCACAAAGGGAGTCGGCGACGTTTTTGGGCGAGCATGGGGGCAACGCTGCTCCAGCTCTGGGCTGCCGTATGGGGCAAGAAGGGGAAAGAAGGCTGGACCCCATTGCGCCCCTTCCCAGGGGCAGGTAGCACCCACTCCTGGGTGCTCTGCAGATGGAGCGGGCTCTTTTCCCACCCTGCGGCTGCTACTGCTGGCATCAGCATCCCCGGGGCACAGGGCATCCCTGCTCCAGAAGGCAGGCGGGTCTGGGTGGTGGCCGTGCCCACGGGCCCCCTGTCCCGCGTGGGGTGGCGAGGAGGGGCCGGGGAGGCGGGGGCAGGGGCCGCGCTCTCGGGGGGTGCGGTGCGCGCAGTCTCCCTCCTGCACCGGAGGAACGAGCAGCGCGTTGGGACCGCCAAGGAGAGAGAGCAAAAAAGAGGGGAAAAGAGAGAAATCGCAGCAGCCGCCTCGGCGCGGTCCCGCTCCGCACCTTTGGTCCCGCTCTTCATCCTCCGCACCCCTGATCCCTCTCCGCATCCCTCTCTCCACATCCCCCCGTCCCGCTTCGAAACCCCCGCACCTCCCGCACCCTCAACCCCGCTCCGCCCTCCCTCCCTCCCGCCCCGCTCCGCCCCGCGGGGTGCCCGGCCCGGCCCGGCCCGGCCCGCCGCTCCCGCCAGCAGCCGCCCGTGCCCGCCGCTCCGCTCCGCCGCGCCGACGGGAGCCGAGGTAAGGTCCGCGCCGCTCCGCCGGGATGGGCTCCGGGCTCCGCCGCTCCCGGTCCGGCTCCTCGTCCCGCTCGCCTGCGCATCCCGCGGGTTGCGCCGGGCTCGGGCGGGAGTTGATCCCGTGGACTTCCCAGTCACGAGTCCTGCTGTTCTGGTGCCTTTTCCCCGAGGAACACCGCAGGACGCCTCAGCCATCCCTCCTCGGGCAGGTCTGAGCTCGCTTTCCTCTGCTTTACCTTTATTCATCCTTTCTCCCTCCTCTGACCCACCTCGGTCACGTCCCGTTCCCAGGGAATCCTCCCCAGAGCCTCTGCTGTCTCCAAGTGCCCAGCCCTTACTTTCTGCTGTTAGGAAATACGTTTGTGAGAACAAAAGTGTTTTGGGGAAAGTGCCGTGACCTTTGGGACAGCCGCTGCTGGCACCCATTGCTCCAGCCCTGCCTGGAGTCTTGTCCCCTCCCGCAGCTCCCAACATCTGCACCCGGGTACCGGCACCATTCCCGGGTCCTGGCACTGTGGCGCCTTCCACAAAAACCTTGGGAAACACAAGGTGCTTATTTTTTTAAGAGTGTTACTGTTAATTGGCTCCTGAGCTACCAGGTTCTCCAGCTTTGAACATTCCCAATAAGCCAGGAAAGATCCCCCCTGTACAGTAGCCCCAGGCCAGGCAATAACCTACCGGAGATATTTCTCATCTATGGGCAGCTTTGCTATAAGGAACATGTTTAATAAATCATAAGGCCGGTGAATTCCTGGGATTTTTATTGCTTCTGTAAAAATGCAGTTTTGATCCGTCTGCGAGGGATACTGGGAAACAAAGCAGCCTCTTTCAGAGCCGGATCCTACGAATTTAGGACACAGACCTGGCAACAGGGCTGGTGGCTGCAAGCCCCCTGGGCAGGGGCAGTGCTGTGGTGGGGGACAGGGGCTGTCCTGTCCCTCTTCTTTTAGGGACCAATGTAAGCCAGGTGCCTGAAGCCTCGTCTTGGCTTTCCTCACTCTGCTGGGGCTCTGGACACAACCGCGTGTGTGGAGCTGAGGCAGCGATGCCAGGGGAAACATCACAGCTGGAAATGCAGCAGGGCTGCACCAGGCTTCCAGTTACATTTTTCCTCCTTGCCCTGTTGTCCAAAGGGAAAAGAAGCAGCAAAACCCGAACTGCTAAAAACTGGGAGAGGTTCTTGCAGGAAGACTCGCCTGTTTCCGCCAGCCCAGCTGACCCCATCTCCCAGCAGTGGGGCGGTGGATTGTCCCAGATCCCAAACTGGGCAGAGGAATGGCAATAAAGCAATTTTCTTTGCATTTTCCAATCTGAAAATTGGGGTTTAGAAGCAGGAGCAGAGCCGAAATGCAAACAGCACAGAGAGATGTGAATCCAGCAGCTGTCAGGGGCTCACTGGGATTTCGGAAACCACGAGTGCTGTGGCCAGGGCAGTTAGTGGTGGGTTGAAATAAGTGGTGGAGACTCTGCCCCACTGCACTGGGCCAAATTGAGAGGCCAGGCTGCCCTTGTCCAAGGAGGTAGCAGTTTGGTGATTGGGATTTGTCCCGTCTCCTGCCATGCCTTTGTTTTAGGCTGTGCAGAGCCCAGCCACAGAGGCGGGGAGGGAGAGTTTCTTTGTACAGGGAAGCATTTAAATTCTTTGCAGTGATTCATATATTCCATTCATATGAAACACAGTCCTGCCGAGTGTGAATGGGGACTGCGGGGGGATTTTTTTAAGGCAATAAGCCCTAGAAGTGTCAAAAGTTATTCACACCTTGGTGAAATCAAGGATATTTCTGTCCGTGGCCCTTGGCAGGGGCTCAGCACAGCTTGCCTTGCATTGGGTTTTTGGTTTCCCACTTGGATGTGGAGCAGGGGGAGCATAGGGGCAGGGCTCCCATTCCCCATTCCCAGTGCTGGAAGATTTCCTGATGCCAGAGGGGCTTGGCGTGGGCTGTGCCCGGGGGTCACAGCTCAGACTCCTCGGGGTCACATCACCAGGGCTGGTGAGCAGCCACGTCTCGCTGAGCCCATGGCTGGGCGAGGTGCTGTCCCTCAAGTGATGGTCACCAAGGCTGTGACCACAGCTACACACCAGCTGTCCCCATCGGGGCAGACCCTGCCCTGTTTGCCCTCAGCACAGGGCACAGGAACAGCCCAGAGAGGGGCCTTTTTGGGGAGTGCTGGGAACTTGGTGAAGGGCTCCTGGAGTCAGGCATGACCCTGGCTGGGGTCACTGACCTGCTCTGGGGGACTGCCAAGTCCCTGTTGAGGAGCGTTAGTTTAGGGGGAATGAAGTGGAGTGGCTGGGCTCAAGATATGGGGACATCACCCCGATGCCACAAGGTGCCCCAGGTGTGGGGGCAGCACCCACAGGGAGCTCTCGGCTCTGCTGGCTGCTCCAGCATGCTTTGAAACACTGTAAATACTCTCAGAAGGAACTGGGAAGACAGTTTTATGGCTGCTGGGGAGGCAGATTAGTAGGGTGTTGTTTTCAGTGCTGATCCATCACGGAGATGCCGGTGCTGTGTGGTGCATCCAAGTGCTCGGCTGCTGGCAGGGAGTGCAGCCTCTTCCTGGGAAGGTGGAGATGAAACCACCCGGTTTTAATGCTCTGTCTTCTCTCTGGATCTGTGATGTGAGGGACAAAACCTCCTCCACGGGCCCTGGGTGCCATGGCCAGCAGTAGCCGGGCTCCTCACACTCTGTGACAACGGCGGATCAAAGGGATTTGGGCAGTGGCACCTGCAAAAGGCATTAACCTGGTGGGGAGGGCATGGAGCCGGTCCCGTCTGTCCCCATACACCCCTCTGTCATTCTCTCCTATTTCATCTTGTTCACAGCCCAGGAAGGAGCAGAGTTTCCATTCCTCTGCACTGAAGAAAATATCTGTGACAATAAAATCTCATAGTTCAGAAGAGGGAGACTCCAAATTGCATTTGTCTTCACTAAGTTTCTCAATCCCACCTTTTTCCCTCTGGGAGAGGGTGCAGGCCATTGACTCTGTTGGGCACGTGCTAGACTCCGGGCATTCCCAGGCACCCATGCACTTTGTCATAGCTAATTAGAGAGAGTAATTAACTGCCTTAACAAGGGTGGGAGTGGGACACATGCCCATTCCCTCTTTTGCACTCAAGGGTTCCCTGTCCTGGACATCTGGGGAGCAGGCTAGGGATGCTGCTGGAACCTGGCTTGTCCTGCAGTAAACCAGTGGGATTGGGACCCTCAGGGTGGCTGGTGAGGCAGGGGTGACACCACCCCACCCCAGCTCTCCCCTTCTGCTCAGGGCTCAGCTGCACGTTGCTTCCCTGCGTTGGCGACTTGGACGCCGGCACAGACATAATAAACCGCTTTTCCTTTTCCCCCTGTCACCGGAGCCGTTCTTGAGTCACATCCCTGGCTGCCTGGCTCTTCCCCAGGGCTGTCTGCTCTGGCTGCATAACCCTGCACATCGGCTGCAGACTTCAAAGCGATGGGATCCATCCCGGCCGGGAAGGGCTGGAGGGATGGCAGCGCTCCGGGGAACATCTGCACGGGGCCGGGGGGGCTCAAGGGCTGGCGCGGCTGGTGGGATGTGATACTCTGCTCCCCAAAAGCCTGGCTCACCCCTGGGCGTTGCTTGTCTGCCCCAAAGAGCTGCAAGAGATGGACTCTTCACCAAAGCCATATCCTGGCCTGTTCTCTCATGTTCTCACAGGAGCATCCCCATGGCTCCTGATGGCTGCTGCCTCCCTGCAGCACTCCTGAGCTTAGCTGGTGGCTGCAGGTGGGAGATGGGTCCTACCGAAAATGAGATGAGATTAAAAAGGAGCCAAAGGTGGCAGTGTGAGTGCGTCTGCTGTCCCCTCAGCCCAGTGGCCCTAAGAGTGCTCCCATGACTTCTGGCCCCAGTGTCAGCTGAGTTCACGGAGCGCAGCCCCGGATCACAGGCAGCAGCTGTATCCAAAGTCTGCAGAGCAGCCAGGTCTGCTCTCCGTGACCTTCCCTGGGGCTGAGCCCGTCCTGCTGGCCCATCTGGAGATGTTTGTCCTCAGAGGCTCTTCCAGGCACCTCCATCCAGGACAAGGCTTGGCAAGGAGCAGACAGGGAGGAGGACAACGACTTCAATGTCCACCTGCTGTGGATGCAGTAGCCGATGTAATGCCCAGCTTGGCTGTTTTGCACCAAAAACCTGAGTCCTTATTTCCTGCAGCACTCTCAGCCCACGTTCTGCCTTCCTCAGGCAGGATGTGGCTCCAGAAATTGCCCCAAGCCAGCAGATTTCTGCAACCCTGCTGCACACCGGAGCAGCCTGGC
Organism: Sturnus vulgaris; assembly: GCF_052056855.1. Lineage (NCBI taxonomy): Eukaryota > Metazoa > Chordata > Aves > Passeriformes > Sturnidae > Sturnus > Sturnus vulgaris. Next base: position 4,379,438 of record NC_142266.1, read on the forward strand.
AATGCTGGACCCCTGGGACCTCGCAGCACTCCTGTGCCTGCCCCACAGAGCTCTGTCTGTCACTGAGAGCCTCTTTATTGTTCTGGCAGAGGGTTTTGTTTCACTGCTGCCTTCCAAGTTCCCAGGGATCTAAATTCTAAAGCAGGGTCTTGTAAAGAGCCCTGTCCAGATGGGCGAGATGATATTGCCGTATCAGATGAGAACTATCCCTGTCTTTATCCACAGACAATGCAGCAGTGGGAGCAAACAAGGATAGAGCTTTTCTTCGGAGGCACATTAACCAAATAAGAGCCTTCACTTTGTTTTGTGCCGAAACCTAAGGCCTTGAGGCCAGACCACCTCAGGGAACTGCCCCATCCCTGCAGCCACGTGAGGATTTACCCCTTTCCCCATGCTCATTTTCCTGGCAGGGCAGGGCAGAGCAGGGCAGGGCAGAGCAGGGCAGCAGGTCCTGCCCATCTCATTGCTGGGGTGTTCCCTGTCCTGTCCCAGCTGTCAGAGTGGTGTCCATGGCCCAGGGCTGGGAAGGTCTCAGCAGTGCTGCAGGGATTGGGCAGCACTCAGGCCTCGGATGCCACAGAAGGTGGAAGATGCTTTGGTTGTGCCCCATCGCTGTGGGATAGTTGAACCCACTCAGACAAGAGTCGAGGCTGTCCAGAGCAGCCAAGGCTGCTCCGTGCACTCGTTTGTGGTGATGCACAAACCCTGCGGCCAATTCACCTGCTTTCAGATTTCATTACAAGACCCAGAATTCAGCCCAGGTTTGTTTCAAGAAGTTACCGGGAGCTGAGAGAGCCTGGGACTGATTTATGGCTTCCCATCAAAATCATGTGGTTTCACCACGAAACTTGGAAGCTCTGGATGCATTTTTCCTTTGGAGATTTTGGCTTTGTTCCAGGGCTGAGAGTGTGAATCCAGGGTGTGCATCAGGGCTGGAGCGTTTGGGTGCTGCGACTGAAATGGAGGAGATATGGATCACCACAAGGAGAATATCTGATGTCAGGACAACACAGCCAGGGTTCTCAGGGAAGCACCGATAAGGAGGCGAGAGGCTTGGCACGGCACAGAGCTGCAGCAGGTCCTTTGCTCTCACTGTAGCTTTCATTTCAACACTCAACACTTATCACTCTCACATCCTGCTCTGTGTCAGCAGCCAGAGCAGCATCTCCCGAGCTGCTGTGCCCAAGCTGGGAAGTTCCACTGCCCTCCCTGAAGCCCTGCTCTGGACTCACAGGGTGAGCTGCTGGTGCCCATCAGGGTTAAATATGTGGGCTTTTGCCAGAGAAGCATATTTCCAGTCTCAAACATGCATTGTCAATGACTGCAGAAAGGTATTTCTCACTGCTCTGTGTGCTGTGAGCCAGCAGACAAGAACAAGACGACTTTTATTGCTATTTCTTCATATTTCCTGATATTGCCAGTCTGGCACTCACAACCCACAGGCAGATACTGACCTGGGCCTGGGTTTGGATTACAGTGGCGATACCTTTGTCCTTTTTTTGCCTTTAATTTCACATGCTTTGGGCCCCATAGGGCTGAACTGATAACCCTGAAGGACAGAGCCCACAGCCTCAGGGTGGGCAGCCTGGGTCAAGGGCAGACCCCAAACCAGGCCTGTGCCTAGCCACTGCAGGCACTCAGAATCATTAAGGTGGGAAAAATTCCTCAAGATCATCAAGTCCAACCTTCCACCAAACACCCCATGCCCACTAAGCTATGCTGTGCAGTGCCACGTCTGTTTTTTGAACGCTTCCAGAGATTCTGACTCCATCACGTCCATGGGGAGTCTGTTCCACAGCTGGAGCCAGGCCAACCCCCTGCCCCTCACAGCAGCTCAAGGACCCCAAAACCCAGTGATTGCCATGGGCCCACAGACCCCTGAGGGGGTCTCAGCATCTGGCTCATGGCAGTTCATGAGCAGAGGAAAAGAGCTTTGTGTTACATAAATAACAAGGTCAGGGCCCTGCGAGCTGCTCCTGCTGTGCGCGAGCGCCGCGTCCTGCCGAGCATCCCCCGGCGCAGGGGCAGCGGGACAGCAGAGTCCCTTCAGGGCTTGGGTGCCTTTATGGTTTTAATTTAGTGCCTTTTTAAAGTCAAGATGAAAGGGAGAGCCGGGCAGGGCCGCAGCAGTTCCCCTGTCTGCATCCAAAGGAAGCTGGTGGGGCCACGCCGAGCACCAGTGGCTCCGTGCCTGCTTCCCAATCCTCCGCTCGCTCCTTCCCTCCACCAGCACAGACACGTCCACACCATGAGCAGACCCTGTCTGTGCCAACCCTGTGCTGTGCTAGGAAGTGTCAGCTCATGTGGCAGTGTGAGATGATCCCTCAAGGCCTGGTGTGGCACACTCAGGTGTCCAGCACTGCTCCAACAGCCTGGCACAGTTGGTGCCCATGGTCTTTCCCATTACACCTCCCATTACCATTCATTAAAGACCACATGTGATGTCATTGCCAACTATCAGCTACGGGCCAAGACAAGACCCCAGCTCTCCTCCAGCAGCCATAAATTGAGCTGTACAAGGAGTCTGTAATTATTTTATGCCAAGCTTGGTATTTTCCTCCCCCCAGGGAGGCACTAGAGTGAACAAGAGCAGGCCTGTGCCAAACCATGCCCAGGCAGTGCTTTTATGAAATCTTGGGTTCGTCAGAATTAATTTCATTTAAAACATTCTTCTCGTTTTTCATAAAGCACAGCAAATCCGCGGTACTTAGGGCAGGAATGCAGCCAGAGCGCTGCCGGGCAGGCGCTGAATTACCCGCGGCAGATGAGCCGTGACGGCGGGGTCGCCCCGGTCCGGAGCTGCGCCGGCCTCGCCTTCCTGGGGGTATCCAGCTGGGAAGGGATGCTGGAGTATCCGTCTGGGAAAACAGCCAGGCACGGGGCTCCATCCCATCCTGCGCTCCCAGGGGATGTGGGAGTCCAGGTGTGTTTGTCCCCAAATCTCTGCGAAGGCTGTGGCCATGTTCCCATCCCAGTGCCCGGTGCTGTCGCTGCATGTGTGGGATGGGGCATCACAGACATCACAGCTTGAGTCTCCTGGCTGCTAGCAGCTGGCCCAGGGGTGGAACCTCGTCCAAAACCTGAGCAAAATTGCTCAGATTGCCAATAATTCAAGTGATTTTTGAGGCTGGGGGCGGAAGAAGTGTGAGGACAAGTGTTGGGAGCTGGTGCTCCTGCTCTGCACTAGGAGGTGTGAAGAGCAGAGCCATGGGAGAAGCAGCCTTCTGTCCATTACTTCTGTGTCATGGCAGGGGCACCCTCCCAAAGGCAGGACCTCTGCAGGGCTGCTGCTGGGGGGCTCTCTTGGGATGGAATTTAGACCCTGGTGTCCAATCCTAACTGGAGAAATAGCTCCAAAATCCCATAATTCTAGAGATCTGACCCACTGGGAAGGGGTGTAACTCCTCTCCCTTCAACCTTCCGCCTCTTGCAGCCTCCCAGGGCAGGACCCAGATGAGCATCTCAGCCACTGTGTCCTCTTAGGATGCAAAAAGGAGCTCATGACCTTGGGTGACCCTGGAGCAATGAGAGGAGACACGAGACATCCCTGTGGGAGTTAGAAACTAGAGGGAACCAATGGATCTGTCCAGCTGGTCCTGCTGCAGGCTGGGATCATCTCTGCCATGCTGGGAACCTTGTTTGCTCCAAACTTCCACCTCCCGCCAGGTCAGTGGGCTTCAGCCTGTCAGGAAGCTGCCAGAGATGAGTAGGGGGATTAGAGGGTTTAGCAGGTGTCGACCCTCATCTTTCATCCTGCTGAAGGGAAATCCATGGCTTCGCCTTCCCTGTTCCCTCATGAGTCCTGCCCTCTCCCCTCCATGTGTTCCCTGCTAACTGGGATGGACTGGGAGATGGGGCAGCACTGGAGTCTGCACCATGGCCAGAGCCCTCCCAGCAGCAGCCAGCTCAATTTTGGCTGGATGGCACTCCAGAGGAGTGGTCAGCAGCTCCAGCACTGTGTGGCACAGCCAGGTGCCAGGCTGATGGCATTTGCCAGCCCCAGGGTTGGGTTGATCCGCGTCTCTCCGCAGTTTGCCGTGGAGCGTGAGAGCACGGGGCTGGGTGTGCTGTTTATTTTGGTTAAATTGAGTTTTCTCTGGGAGATTGGGGGGTGCAGGGGGCCTCCAGACAAGGGGCTTTTGTGAGCTGAGCTGCAAGCCGATCCCCTTTTGTGGTTTTGCTTTTTTGGATGATACAATTTGTTATTCCAAGAACTACCCAGCAAATGGACCCCATTAGCTGAGTCCCCAGAGCAGCTGGAGCTGGAGCTGGCGCTTGCAGAGCCTTTGTCTGCATCCACCTTGGGCCCACTAGGAGTGCTGGGGCCATGGCACTGCTTTGCCCCTGGATGGTGCTTGGGGGAGATGGAGGGGGAAGGAGCTGCTGTCCCTCTGTGCTGACGAGGCATCTTATGGGATTAGGCTGGGCTGGGACCAGCAGAAAGCACTGGGTTTGTTGAATTCCCTGTCACACTCATGTCCCTGGCACACACTACCCAATACACAAAACCAGTTGTTGTCATGCTGCTGGGGGCTGGAGCCAGTGCTGGGGGAATCCATCCAGGGCCAGCCCTTTTGGCCCCTCACACAGGGCTGAACCTCACCCTCATGCTTGATGGGAGCTGTGGGAATTCACATCCCTCTTCTGCCTTTGGGCACGAGAGCAGCACCCCCTGCAGAGGGGGCTGCATTCAGGATCCCACTGGCATCCTCCCACCTGCTCCAAAGGGCCCCTGCACAGCCAGCACACAAAGGACAGCTGCGTAAATGCCATGGCAGCCCGTGCTGTTGGAGCTTGGCCTCAGGGCCGTGGTGCCAGGGCACGGCCATCTCTGGCCACCAGGGCCGGGTGGTCCAGCCGGAGCATCCTTGGCCCGCTCAGCGCTGCCTCCCGCTGTGCAGGGATGCTGCTGACTGTTTGTCTTGGCTCCGATGGGTTTTTTCCTGCATGTGAGAGGCTGGAGCTGCGCAGGAGCCAGTGAGTTTATAAATAAGAGTGGGACACCTCTCTGGGTGGTGCTGAAAGCTCCTGAATTTGCCCCACGGCCCTGACACACGGCATGTGGCTGCTGTGTTCAGGAGACACCCGGGGCTCTCCCCACCCCATCCTGGCCGCTCTTGCACAGCAGCCCCTGTGTCCCCGCCTCACCTGCACCCACCACTCCTGAAGTGCTGGGACACACTTCCCTGGCCAGCTGGGATGTATCCCTGCTTCCACCAGCCTCCTAACGGGATATGTTCCCCACACCTGGCTGCCCCACACAGTGTAGGGCAGAATTGGGCAGCAGACACCAGCCATGCCCGGAGATGAGTTTGCCACCGGGGCTGGGTGTGGAAGCATCCCTAGGGCACGGTGTGTGTTGGCATCGCATAGAGGAGACATTGATTGCGGCTAAGTGGCCCTTTGGCCATCCCCGGCTGCTGAATAATCAGCAGGAGACTGCGGTGGCGCTGGGCTGATGCGGGCAGGAGTGGCCCGAGGCCGTGGGACACTGGCCTGGCACGGGTTTTCTTTCCATTGGCTCATCAGGGCCATGGTCCGGCCCTGGCAGAGCCCCGCGGGGGCCGTGGGAAGAGGCAGCCGTAACTTCCCAACAAAAGGAGCCCGGCAGTGGGCAGGAGACAGTGCCGGGAGCCAAGGGCAGGGGCAGGACCCCGTCCAGGGCTCCTCGAACCAGCCGCCCCCGCTGCCCTCGGTGCGCCGGGACATGGAGACAGCCCCTGGTGCCTCCCTTGGGGGCAAAGGCCAGCACAGATGGGGGGATGCTGGCGTCCAGCCGCGACCAGAGCCCTCCTCCCACCGCGCCCCCGCCACATTCCACCCAGGGCCTGACATTTCAACGTGCCGAGCCTTCGGAAAACAGCATTTTAATGCTCTTGCTGTAAAAAGCGGTGGAAAATGTCCGTGGGCTTGTGCAGGAAGGCTCCCGGGAAGCGGCCACGCCGTGGGCGTGCCGGGCGCTGGCTGAGCCCTGCCAGGGCAGCTGGAATGGGGTGGGATCCTGTGGAGCCCCACGTCTCTCTGAGAAACCCCAGCAATCGCAGCCAGCTCTGCTGATCCCGGTTATTTCTGTAGCAGGGGTGAGGCTGGTGCTGCCTGTCCCAGGTGGGCTCTGCAGCCACTCGGGGCACGGAGGGGGCTGTCACCTCACCCTCCCCGGGCATTGCCTCCTGCCAGCCTGGCAGTGCCTCCAGAGCATTTCCCTGCCCTCTCCCCACACCAGCTCCAGGCTGAAGGGTTCCTTGGGCATCTGTTCTTTTCTGTTTTTTGGGTTTTTTTTCCTGATTGTCCTCTAGGAAAATGGGCCGAATAGGTCAATTTAATTTTCTCCCCATGTTTCATTTGTCAGAAATGCCAGGCCAGTGTGGCATCTGCAGCAGATGCCCAGCACCTGCCCAAACTGGGGCTGCCACGCACCCGCCACTTCCTAGAAGGCAACAACATGCCCCAGGCTGGATCTGATCCTTGGATCAGGTCTGATCCCTTGGGTTTGGATCTATTCCCAGGTCTAGGTCTGCTCCCAGGATCTGGGTCTGCTATTAACATGGGAAAATGATTGGCATAACAGTTGGGGTCCCTTGGGTGCAGTAACCATGCCAGCCCCCTCCTGAGCTGTGCCCAAACAAGGGGATGCCCCCTTGCCAAGGCAGGGGGGTCCTGGCCAGGCTCAGCAGCCTGCCACTGGCAGGAGGAGACCCTCTAGGCAGTGGGTCCCGAGTGGACACTGAGGTTCCCATATGACACAGCCCAGAGGAGAGCTCAGAGTGAGCTGAGTGCTTTTCCAGCTCGAAGCCTAAACAAAAGGTTTTGTAATATGTGTCTCCCTGTCCCTGGGTTCATTGTCCAGTTTTGCGCCCTGGTTCTTCTGAATGGGAGCATTTGAATGTACCAGATGGGAGCACGGGGGTGCAAAACCAGGGACTGACCCTGAGGGACCCGACTCCATCCTATTCTCAGTCCCTTGGGACACTGCAGGGACATGGAGACAGCCCTGAGCACCACTGGCTGCGTGTCCATCCAGGGCCAGTGTCTCTAACAGAAACAAATGAGTCCTACTAAAAAAATATTCCATGTATTCTGCACTGCTTTCCAGTGGTGCTGGAGCTCCAAGTCCCCAGTTTTGTTTGGCAAGAGGTCAATGGTAACAGCGACGCCCAAGGCAGATGCTCGGAGCTGTGAAGGTCACTGGCTCCTCTGGGGCTTTCTTAGCCAGTTTCCAGCACTGTCCCAGCTGCCCCCTTCTCCTTCCTGGGTCCAGAAGTGGTTTTTCCTCTGGAATTATCTGGGACACATGAAATCTCTACCATTTCCCTCTGGGCTGCCCTGTCCAGGACTGCTTGCTCTGCAGATGCTCTGTGCAGGGCAGAGCTGCCTGATGGTGTCACACTGGGAGGAGAAGAGCAGTGGGAGATGAGCACATTTTTGGGTGCAGGGGTCCAGGCAAGGGGGGTGGCCTGAAACCCTTTGAAGCAAATTCAATGGGATGCTCCATTGAACTGGAAATTTGGAGCCTGGAAATGAGAGTGTGGCTTTGGGTCGTGGCACTTTGGCACTAAGTGATGTTGAAAGATGGTTAACGACAGGAATGGTGCAGGTGGGGCACCTCACGTTCCCCAGGACTTGTCACCCAGTTGTCCAGGAGTGGTGCTGTCCTGTGGGACTCTGATGCCTCTGCACGGGGTCCTGGGGCATGGGGGGTTGGTGTAATCCCCAGGAAAGCAGGGCCGCTGGAATTCCCTGCGAGGCTGTCGACTCCAAGACAAAGGAAATGTGGAAACCAAAAGGAAAAAAATAAAAAAATAGAAATTTCAAATTGAAAAATCAAAGCAGCTGATTCAGCAATGGTGAAATATCTTGTGACAGCGTCAGGCAAATTTTTTTCAAAAAAGGATTCTGGGGAAAAAAATCAGCTTGATTTTGCACAACCCGCGACTGTCCCAATGGAAAGGCACATGGGGGTTGTCCATTGGGATAGGGGCATGGAGCCCCACGGAGTGCAGCCTGGCAGAGAGGATGCCCCCTAAGACGGGGATTACAGGGCACAGGGGAAATCTGAAATCCAGCCAGGAGCACGAGGCTGTGCCAGACGGGAGCGTGGGATATGGGAGTGTCTTGTCAGAGTTTCCACTGAACACCTCGGGCTGGCTGGGGACTCGCATCAGCTCACAGAAATCAAATTAAATTAAATAACATAAATACTGCCTGAAACGTGCACTCCATCCCCTTCCCTGGGTGTGGAAATGGGGAAGCAGCTGTGCATGACTGCCGTGCCAGGAGTGCTCCTTTATGGTTCACGGCCTTGGGGGCAGCAGGGATGGGGATGGGGATGGGAATCTGGGTGAGGATGGGGAGGGGATGGGTATAGAAATGGTGAAGGGATGGGTATGGCGAGGGGATGGTGAAGGGATGGGGAAGGCGATGCTGGCGCGGGGCCGCGAGTCACTGAAGCGAAGGCAGGACCGAGGCACCGCCCCGGCAGGTAACCCCATCCCCCAGCGCCACCCGCCAGGGAGGGACACAGCCGAGGCTCCCACTCCTGAAATTTATTTTAATGTAAACCTAGCTGTAAGGCAGCTTTTTCTCATTTTTAAACTATTTCATATCAATCCTTGGCCTGACATTTGTTTTCTTTGAGTGCGGTGGGGAGCGCGGTCGGCATTGCTGAGGATATCTCCTCTGGAATCTTGGCAGAGGCGGCTCCCTATCTTTGAAGAAACGGCAAATGCAAAACAGAAGGCCGATATTAGAGAAGCATAAACAATATTTTCCCCCGTTAACCCCAGGAGTGGCACAGGGGCCGGCTCGGCGACACGGCGGCCAGGGGACACTGACCCTCCCCGGCCACACCGCACCTGCCCAGGCTGACCCCCGGGCAGGGGCACCCCAGAATCTCTCCGGGCAGGTCCCAGCACCTGCGGCCACGCCGTTGTCCCCAAGGGCTGTGACCCCGGCGGGACAGAGAGCGGTGGCAACCGGGGAGTGGCCACACCGGGAGGGTTTGCAGTGGCTGGGGAGGGGCTGGTGTAGCCGGGGGTGCCCCAGCCGGGGTCTTGCCCTGTTGGGGGTCAGGAGCCGAACTCTGGAGTCTTCCCCGAGGAGATGCAGCTCCGAGGGTGAACCAGGTCTCACCGCCTTTTGTCAGAGAGATTTTGTGAAGGGTAAAGGCGGGGAAGATGTGCGGGAGGGCAGGCACAGGCAGCAGTGCTGGCACCAGCCAGGCTCACCTGGGGGGTTGCTAAAAAGCTGGAAGACGAGAGGAAATGGAGATCAAAGGACCCAATAAAACCAAGGAGACACGATTTCAAACTCCGATGTGAAAATAAAATGACTGTTAAGATAAACACTGCGAGGCAGGTTCCTGTCCGAGCAGCCGGGGCAGGGATGGGGGATGTTCCTGGCGTTTTAGACAGGAGGGGATGTTTTCACAGCAATTCACACATTTGCTGTCGTACCTGGACATGTGCTGAGTGAGGAGTGGAGTGCTCAGATCGGAAAACCACAGGGTGAGGACACGGTGGTGGGGATGCTGTGCCAGGGACTGAGCTGCTGACCAGTAGCACCAGCTGTCCCGGAGCACTGGGAGCCAGCTCGGGGGCTGCTGGCTCCATATTGTCCCACTGGTCTGGATCTTGTATTTACTATGGTGTGAGGCCATCACGTCTTTCCCTTCGGAGAACAGGTGCTGCTGTTGAGGCTTCTGGTTGCACCCGGGGCCACTGTGGGCTCCCCAAGTGCTGTTATGGGCTCCCACTGCATCCCCCTTAGCAGGGGTCCCCTTCCTGTGGGATGGATGGACGGGGCTGAAACAGCCACAGTGTTGCTGCCCCACATGTCCCCGACTGCAGGTCCCCAAAAGCTCCCTGAGCACCCTGCCCCAGAAGGCTCATTATAATGAAGCCAGTGACCCCAGTATAAGGCTGGAAGTTTAAATGTCTGCGGTTCATGGCCACTTGCCTGTAAATTCCCTGAGATGGGAATCGTTCTCTGCGGGTCCCTCCAGGCTTAGCAGATTTCTTTGCAAAACACCCCTTGCCTCAGAAAACATTATTTCTGCACAGGAACTGCGGAAGCAAGGTGGGTCTGACCTGCAGACCTCAGGGAAACTCCAACTGCTTCCCACTGCTCCCACCAGGACTTACATGTCCCTGGAGCAGGGCTGGCCCAGCCAGCACAGGGTCCTTGGAGGGCGATGCCAATGCCCTGGCAGCTCACCGGGGCTCGCAGCCCTTGCCCCTCCCTGTGGTGTCTGGGCAAATGCTCCACATCCCACACCAGGATCTGGGCACAAGTGTCTGTGCTTGGTCATGGCTTGAGCCTGGGTTCTCAGAGCAGTTTGGACCCTGCACAGCCCCTGTGCAGTCCCCTGGAAAGGGGTTCCAGCTGAGGGGATGGAACCCTCCAACACCCTCAGCACCCTCATCCCTACTGCAGCCCAGCTCTGGCACTTGGCTACTGCTCTGCTCCTCCAGCCCTCAGGGACAGAATCACGGCTGCCCCCGGGCAGGCCACCACCCCACTGGGAAGAGGAGGAGGAGGAGAGGGGAAGAAAAAGGGAAGAAAAAAATGAATCCCCACAAAAATGTCTTCATAACAGGAAACGTCTCATAAAATACCTGTGGTTTGGCATGTGTGATTCGACTGGTCAAACTATGCACCTGGCAGGGAACCCTGCTATTAATGCTGCAGCTTTGGTATTTCAGTGGAGTGGAGACTGGCGGGGCGGGGGGGTGTAGGACCGGGGATTTGGGGTGCAGAAACCCTCCACTGGGGCCAGGGCAAGGGGGGGACATGTCCCTTGGGTCTCACTCACCTCCGTGGGCAACTTTCCAGCTGTGTACCGGTGAGGGAACTGCAGCACCCCAGGGATGCCGTGAGCCAGGCTGAGCCTTGCTCCCGGCAGGAGCCTGGTGTTCCTGCAGCTCCGAGCCAGAGTTTTCCACCCAGACCCGGGCCCCAGCCAGTCCTGACCCGGGGGTCTCCGCCTGGGTCTCTCGGTGCCCACCTTTCCGCAGGGTTGGCCTCAGCCCCACTCACACCCCGGCAGCGATCGCCGAGGCTCTGCCGAGCAGTTTTGACAGCTGGAGGTGAGGGATTAAGCCCTGAGCCGTGACCTGCGGCTGCGCTCCCGGCACACACGCCCGGGGTCACTAATCCGCTTGAGCTGAGCCCTGACCCGGCGGCCGCGGGATCAAGTGGTGGCACCGCCCCTGGTGTTGGCATCGCTGCAGGACCCCCGGATCCCCGGCTCCAGGCAGCGGGAGCCACGGGCAGCCTGAAACATGGCCATGCCATGCCATGCCATGCCATGCCATGTCGTGCCTATCCCACTCCGTTCAGGGCCAGGCGCGGGCACTGCGAGAGGGAGCAGGTCCCTGTAGATGGGGTGGGGTGTTTTTTCTTCGTCAAGGAAAATGTTTTCTTGTTCCCTGGGCTGCTGGCGGGCGAGGCTCCTGCTCCGGCTCCGGCAGCGCGTACAGCAGCCTTGGATCGGATCAGGTGTCATGCAGTTAAGGACAGGCTGGTGCCAAGTCTCCCCCGCGCTCCGGCGCTGCTCAGCCGGGCTGCTCCCTGATGCCTTTGGCTTTCGCAGCCCAGCCTGCGGAAACAACGTGCTGCTCTCCCTCTTCATAGCTCACTTTTCGTTTTTGACTCGGTTTATTATTATTTTTAAAGCATGTGTAGCGCAAAGCAAATCATCGACCTCCCGCTGGACCCGGGCCAGCCTCGTGTTGGGCTTGGAAATCCTCCCTGCTTTATTTTTTATTGTAAATGACCGGAGGATGGAGCGGCTCGATGGGACACGGCGGCGGCCAAGCCCGCCTGCTCCAGCCCACCCACACGGGCCGGCTGCTCCCGGTGCTTCCCTTTCCCTGCGTCCCCCCGCCCCGGGAGAATGCGAGGTGATTCCCACTGCTCCCCCCCAGCCCAGGGCCAGCTTCTGCCACGGCTTCCAGAGGTGGTGACTGTGCCTTGTGATACCAGAGCAGAGAATGGCGACTGCGATGGGTACAGGCTTGTGCATGGGGAAGAGGATGGGGACACCAATGGGCACGGGGACAGGGACCAGGATGGGATGAGGCATCACCAGTCAGCCTGGACATGCAGTTGAAGTGCATCAAGTTCCCCATCCTGCCTCATCTCTGAACCCCTCTGTGGGGCTGGCGTGGCCCTGGGATGGATGTGGGGCTGGAGCTGGGGTGAGTGCCAGCAAGCACATGCTGTGCCCCAAACTGACCACGCTTTGACTGCCGGGTTTAAACAAGTTCCCCGTTGTGCCGACCTTCAGTCACAATGGCAGATCCCCCGTGGATCACATATATTGACTTAAAAAATAATTAGCCTCAAAGGGAGCAGGCGCAGGGCCGGCCAGGCCCTTCATTAATATTTAAGTAACAGGGGCCATAAATCAGCCGCAGCTCAGGCAACAGCCCTGGCCATGTCCGTGGGGAAGCTGGGCCATGGTGTTCACAGGAACATTGCCCAGTCCACAGGCATGGGAGTGCTGACATGGGCTCTGTGGGGAGAGTGGGACGATGCAGGGGGCAGCAGCCCTCTGCCATTGGGAATGACCAGAAGCACGCCAGGAACACTCTGGGAGCTCACCAGGCTGCGCTGGACAAGCCACGAGCAGTTCTGGAGCAACGGAGGCAGCACAGGCTGGTTGTTTTCCTGCAAGAACAAGGTGACATTTCTTGTCTCTTTTCTCATGCTTTAAGTGTGAGATTTTTTCCCTGTTCCCAGTGCTTTCATGGCGTGCCAAGGGTTTTTAACACGTCTGCTCGCCGCCTGCCAGGGGAGCCGACACTCACACCGTCAGCGTGGCGGTGGCGGCTCTGAAGCTGTGCCAGGGGTCTCGGTGCTGGATCGGGGCCCTGCTCCCCCCAGAGCTGAGCAGTGCAGTGTTGCTGGGCCCCATCCTGCTCCAGCATCCCTAGAGAACAGCATGGACCCCTCAAGTGCTGCCCCTGTATGAACCCTCCTGGCTCAGCAGCTCCTGCTGGGCTTGGCTTTGTGTCAAGGGATGGTTTTGGTTGTACTGGAGTGTGCCGGGGGAGCTGGAGCTGCCCTTGAAGGACAGCAGCCTGGTGGCTGCAGTGCCCAGGCAGAGTGGAGTGAGCCCAGGAGGGGCTACAGTTGGGACCCCCAAAGCTTCTCCCCTGCTCCAAGTGAGAAAAAAATTAGTCTCGTGGGATTTCTGTTGGCCATACAAGAACAGGTTCTTGACCCCAGACCCCAGGAGGACGAGTAGGTAATGGTCAGGACAGGCAGGTGACCAGCGGGAGGATGGGCAGGTGACCCCCATCTCTCTGTAGCCCCCCCATACACATGATGGATTGGCCACCATTCACGACCTGCCAGGCGAGATGGGAGCATCGTGTGGCTGCTCCGTGTGATTAATTATCAGTTCATAACACAGGAGATTTCAAGCATGAAAGAGCCTCTCCACAAGCACGTTGTGCACACTTTATCCATCATATGGGACTCCAGATGTTTCCATTTTATTGTTATTAAATCACTGCCTGGAGAGCGCGGGTAGCGGGAGGCCTCCTGCCCCAGCGCTGGGCATGGCTGGGGGGACAGCACAGCACCAGAGACCTCTTTTGTTGAGGGACATGTACCTGAGGAGCTTAGGCCAGACTCCCCCTGTTGCTCTGCAGAGACTGAGGCAGTTGGAACGACCTGGCTGGATCAAGGGGATGACAGAGGACACAGAGCAGGGAACTCAGGTTCATATCCAATACACAACGAAACCGTGGTCAGATTCCCTTGTCCTCCCTCTCCCTTGCCTCTGGCTCTGTTTTCCCTGAATCCCACATCTCTCCGAGGGCTGAGGGCTCACAGAAGGAGGATGCAGTGCCCAGCAGCAAGGGGCTGAACCACCCCAGGATGTTGCTCCCATAGCAGCATCCTGAGAAAACAGCCCAGTGGAGGGGAGGAGCAGGGGTGAATCCAGCCCAGGTGGGAGAGGAGAGAACTAGGAAGGGAGGGAGAGACAGAGGCACAGGGGTCATACCAGGTAAGGAAAACAAGTAAATAGCTGATTCAGGGGTTTGTTCTCCTCTTTTATTTAACAGAAACTGTATTTTTACAGCTGCAATCCCTTAAAATGGGATTCTTTTCCCCTTAAACAAATCCTTGTAAAATAATGCTTCATAAAAAGAAGCGTTCCTCTCCTCGACCCTGAAGACAGAAAAACAATAATGCCGGCGAGGCCCCGGCCGTGCTGCCAAGGAGGCTGGGGGTGGCTGTCACCCGTGTCCCTGGCAGTGTCACCCGACCCACAGCCACGGCTCTGGGTGTCTCAGTGGGAACGGCACCACTCCGGGCCCGTGGCTCCGGTGGGATGGGCAGAGCAGAGCTCCTCTCCCAGCATCTGCCACAGCCACCTGCATCCTCACAGGGTCCATCGTGCTGCTAATGGCAGGGCCATCCCTGTCCCCTCCAGCCCTCAGCTGACTCTCAGACCATGTTCCAGGCACAAGAGCAGCTGTCAAGGCTGCCTCATCCCTGGAGACTCCAAAAACCTGCCAAGCCCTTGTGGCATCAGGAACAATCCCATGCCAGGGCTCCCTGCTCCCTTGACTTAATTTGCTTTAATTTTGTTTTAATTTGGGTTGTTTTTTCTCTAGGCTGCAGCTTTTTTTTTTTTTTTTACTGCTGCTTCAGCAAAAGCGATTCAGGAAATTCCGATGAAATCCGGGCATGCAGCAGCCCTGCCCCAGCTCCCCAGCGGGACAGGCCAGGAGCTTAATTCTCATTAATAACCACCACAGGTCAATTATTGCGAGAGGGACGAAAAGCAGCAAAAAGCTTTTGGGCGTCACGTGTTGTTTAAGCTTCTGAAAATAAATGTTCTTTGCAAATCAATCTGTTTGCAGCTCCGCACGTGGAGCTGACAGGGAGGGTTGCTGGAGGAAGAGAGTATTTATAAAAAGGGTTTATTTTAAATAAACAGGCACTTAAGGCTGAGGCTGCTGCTCCTGTGTCCCATCCCTCGTCCTCCGCACGAGTTCCCAGCGCTGCCCGCGAAGCGCCGCAGTCGAGCCACAAATGTGGCAAGTCCCTGGCTCCCACATCGAGGGTTTGGCCCACCACCCACTTGGGAGGCTCAGCACCCACTTGGGAAGCTCAGCACCCACTTGGGAGGCTCAGCACCTACCGGCTGCCCCAAAAAGGCAGGGCTTGGCAGTGGCAGCCTGTGCCTCCCATGGGGGACATGGATCTTGTGAGAGGAGCCCCTGCTCACTTGAGGGGTGTGATAGCAGTGCTGGGCTCAGTGAGTTGCAGGTCTTACCTGTCTTTCTCCTCCCTTCTTATATTTGTTAAAAATGTATAAGGGATGTGAGAGTTACCACAGACACACAAGGCAGCTCCTGTAAGACTCCACTGGGCACCCCTGTGGTTGGTTACAGAGCAGGATGAGGGAAGAGCCTTAAGCTGTGCCAGGGGAGGTTGAGGTTTTCCACAGAATTTCTCTGTGGAAAGGGCTGTCAGACATTGGAAGGGGCTGCCCAGGGAAGCAATGGAGTCCCAGCCCCTGGAGGTGTCTGAGGAACAACTGGATGTGGCACTCAGTGCTCTGGGCTAGTGACAAGGTGGAGATCAGTCACAGGCTGGCCTCAATGGCCTTGGAGGTCTTTTCCAACCTCAGTGATTCTGGGATTGTATTCTATAAACTGTATTTGCCATACATCTCCCAGCTGTGGTGTGTCAGGAAGGGCAACATGTTCAAGATATCACTGATCCACAAAAAGGCAAATTCGAGGGAGTCCTGGGGATCATTCTGAGGCTCCCAGCTGCTCGTGAGGTGGGGGTGTGTACCCAGTGTCACTGTTGCTTTGTCTGCAGGAGCCGTGGGAGCAGGATGCTGCCGGACGCCGCGGTGCTGCTGGTGATGCTGGGGACCGTGGTGATGGTGATGGGCCCTCGCTCGGCCGCGGGAGGCGGCGTGGGGGGCTACGCTCAAGTCAAGTACATGCAGCCCATGGTGAAGGGACCCCTGGGACCCCCGTTTCGTGAAGGCAAAGGGCAGTACCTGGGTAAGGGATGCATTCTGTGGGACTGTGGGCGGACATGGGGTAGTGGGAAGGGGACATGGCACCTCACAGCCATTGGGCACTTGTCACCCTCTGCCCTTCAGGGCCAGAGCTCCTGGAAGACACCTGGCACAGCTGAGGGTGCTGCTGTCCAACACTTTTGGCCAAGCATGGAGGGACCATTTTGGTCTCTAACCCACTGCAAAAGGACAGGATGGACACAGATAAAGACTCAGCAGGGAAGCGAAGCCCTTGGCTAGGGCTGGGAGGGCACCTTGGTCTGGGAGTCAAGGGGACACAGGGGACCCTCCAGCCTCTGGCTCCTACCCATCCCCAGCAGCATGAGGTTCAGAAGTCCCAGCACTTGCTGTCTCTGCCTCTCCCTGCTGTTAAACCTGAGCTGTCCTGGCAAGGCTTTTTCCACTCCTCCACCTATTCCGTTTCCCTGTCTGCATTTTGCACCAGCTGGGAAAGGAAAGAGTGCCAAGGCTGGAGCTGAGACTCAGACTGGCGAGGGAAGAGCAGGAGAGAGACATTTCCTCCCTCAGAGAGCAGCAACCAGAAACTCCACACATGTTAAATCACTCCCCACAGAGTGATGTGCACCCAGAGGGGCAGAGGCACCAGGGTCATTGCCCTGCACAGCTGGGGCTCCAGCACCCCCAGCCTTCTGTAATCCCCTGTCTCAAGCTGCCCTGCCTGCATCCACCCCAGTGCTGGCACCACCATAGGATAGGGCACTGCTGGGCTCAGGTACCTAGACCCGCCAGGTCGGTGTCTGACCCTTGGGAGGAGCCACTGGAGCCTCTCCATGGGTTGTCACAGATCTGGACCCTCCCAGGAGCTAGTCTTGGCTCTGGGAGGAGAAACTGGAGAAGGCTGGGCCACCGGTGGCTGATTTACTGGAGGGCTGAATGGCTTATCAGGAGTTCAGCTCAGCACATGTGTCAAAAAACACACAGCAAAACCTGGAGCCGAAGTGTGCTACAAGCCCCCCCGTCCCTGCCCCCTTCCCAGCTGTTGTAAAGCTGCTCCCTGAATCCCAGCCAGAGCCAAAACCTTCCAGCGTAGCACAGGAACACTTCAGCTGCTGGTGGGACTGGATTCAAATATCTCCCTGCTGTTCTCCCTTATTTTTTTCTTCTTCCTATGCATGGGAGCGGCTTGCATTGCCTCTGAGCAATGGTGCCTATGGTGGGGAGAGCAGTGAGTGTGCCAGGCTGAGGCAAGGAAGGGTTTGGACTAACTCTGCCAGGTTAGACCAGGGAGAGGGGACACTGAGGCAGGGCAGAGCACAGAAGTCCCCTGGACATTACTCCTCTAAAACCCTTGGGAAGTAGAGGACAGGTGGGGGACAGGACAGGGGGATGCAGGGACAGCTGCAGCCCGAGCCACCGGCTGTGGGGCCGCACTGAGGCAGCTGGGGAAGCCGGTGCCTCCTGGATCCCACTGAGTTCCCATCTCTGCTTAACCTCTAATTTGGCAAGGAAAATCCCTGCTGGCCTTCTGCCCTGCTCGGGGAGCTCAGCTGACTCGCCGCGACGGCGCAGGGCTGTGCCGTGCCCCCGCGGGTTACCCCGAGCCGGCGGGGGCTGGGACCCCCGGCTGGGGGGCGGGGGGTTCCTCCTGCCTCCAGGTGCCATCTGCTGAGTGACAGGTTTCCTCAAGGTGCCAGACATCTTTTCTCACCCAAAAACAGCCGCCCCAGAGCATACAGGGAGCTCAAGGAGGAGATGCTGCTAAATGCTGAAATGCTCAGAACATTTTGCAGAGATTTGCACATTGAGGTTTATTTTTGCTTAATTTAAACCATGTCGATGGCCCTGCAGTCAGGTAAACCCATGAGCAAGTGCTGTGCTGAGGCACCCACTGCTGGGAGACAGCATGAGAGGTGCTGAAACACTGATCCCACGCAACATGCCCGTGAGCCTGTGAAACTCTCACGAGACAGGGCTTGGCAGCAGCTCTGGAACAAGCTCGGCTGGGCTCCGCCACAGAGCAGCCAACCTCTCCTTCCTGCAGTGTCATCTGGCCGAGCTGGCCAGACCCACTGCTGGCTGCTCATGGCTGGGAACCACTTCCCATCCTACTGGATTATTCCTCTGCTGGCCGGTCTGCTCTGCTGGGTCCCTTCTCCAGGCAGGAGGGGTCCTCACCGGGATGAACACGGCTCCACAGGGGCTGCTGCACCCACCTGGCCATGTCCACGCTGCTCAGGACATGGAACGCTCCGTAGTGCCCAGGTGGGAGCTCCCAGGGGTCATTCCTGCCCCGTCCCCTTCCCGCTGCCCCAGCTGTCTCCGTGTTAACATTCACGGCAGGTCAGGTCATGCTTCGACGGGAACACAGAACCCCACGCTGGTGCTGCGAAGCGCAGAGCTCCGAGACATGTGTCTGTGCTAAGACATGGGCTTTTGAAATCGGACACCAGTGGGGCTGCAGTGTCCCAGTTTCTCTCCGCTGACGGCCCCGGTTTGGTTTTCCCGTCTGCTTTTTTGGCCGCCTGCAAGCTGGCAGCTCCCGCCTGGCGTTTCTCTTCACTGCCTTGTGTGAGAGAGTGTGTGTGCTTTTTCCTTCCTTCGTGGGCTCAGCTGTAGATCCTTGTTCTGATTCCATGCAAAATGACCTAGAAAACTAATTCATTTCAAACCATTGCAAGAAAAAAAAATTAAAAAGAAAAAGTCGGGGGAGAAAACACATTGAAATAATTTTCTGGAGAATTTTTTTCCAGAATCCAAACCCCAGAAGCAGTGCAGTGTTGCGGTTGGGGAGTGCAGCACTGCACAGCTCCCTTGCCCTCTCTCCCACACTGTTTTCTGGGGTGAGGAGCAGAAGTTTGCAGAAATCCAGTGGCAGTGTCATGACAGACAAGTATTTCCTTCATCAAGAGAGCCAAGTGACCACAGCTACAAGCCCACAGGATGTGGGCCAGGCTTTGATTTATAGATAAGCTCTAAAAATGTTTCCATTACCCAAAGGAAAGCACAGTGGCACCAGGCTGGGAAGGGCCAGAGCTAATTGCTGTGTTTAGGGCAGGCAAAGCCACCTCTGATGCTCCAGGACTGTGCCTGCTGCTGCCACAGTTATTCTTTTCACGTGTCTCAAATCTCCCATAAGCTTTCCCCGTTGACTGAGGAAATCTCCGTGCTGGCGGATCCCAGCACCACGTGTGTCTGTGCTCCCAAAGCCCAGCTTGGCTCACTGAGGGGGCCAGACTGGCAGACCTTGGGGACTGTGGCATGCAGCCTTGTATCCTGCTCCCACCCCAGGCAGGATCCATCCCCATCCCAGGAACTTGTCCATATAGATCTTGTCCCAGCTGGAATTATCTCCCTTGGGCAGACTTGATTTAAATTCACCCAAGAGGACACAGCCCTTTCCTCTGCCTTTCACATTTCTCATCATTGTCCTGTGTACAAGTGACTGTCGAGTATTTCCTTCATTCCAAACTGCCCAGAAAAGTGTTTGTCAGATTTATACTTTCTCACCCTTTCTTGGTGTCACGTGGGAGGTGACACCCTGCCTGGGCTAGCCTTAAGGAGTTATTTATGCTCACGTCTGTGCTTTCCATGCTGAGTTGTGGTGGGCATGTCATCTGCCTCTCCTTGCCTTTGGAGTCTCTCAGCCCATTAGTTTCTTTCTTATATCCGTTTGCAAAAGACCTCAATAAATTCTTGAAATGTCAAGTGGTTGTGGCCTATTCCCAGCTGGGCTGACTCATTTGGATGAAGCTGAGGCTGCATTTCCCTCCCAGCTCTTGGCTTCTCCTCCATCCCCAGAGCTTTTTTGCTTTTTGGTTTTTCTCTGCCTTGCTGGACTCAGGAGCTGTGCCAGCAAGCACTGTGGGCATGGCCTAACCCATACACCCATCGCTTCCTCAGGCTCTCAAGTACATGTCCAAGAGTTTTCTTTTTAATCCAAAAGGATTAAAGGTCTCCCAAGGCCCTGGACTCGCAGGACGGGCTGAGGGATTATCCTCAGTCTTGGCTCACTCTGTCACCATCCTCTCAGCTGAGCCCAGGCAGGAGTGATTGAATCCCACGGTGCTTTCAAGGCCACTGGGAAGTGAGGCAGCAGGAGGTTTGAATCCAGCTCCAAAAACACTCTGCAGTAACTCATCACAAAATAGCCCTGTCAGAGCTGACAGCAAGCACTGGTGCTTTCCATAGTGTCACCTGACATCATGGAGGGATGTGAAGGCAGAATGAGAACTCTGGGCTTTGGCCTTGCCTCAGGACAGCCCTGCTGATGTGGGGGCCCAGGAAGCTGATTTGGCCATGTTTAAGTGGAAGGGTTCCCCTTCAAGCCCAGCCGAGGTCACTCAGAAACCCCGGCTCCAACATCCCAAGGACACTCCTTTCCCACTGCCACTCCCAGTGACACTCTGTCTCTCCTCTCTCCACAGACATGCCACCACTGCTGCCCATGGACCTCAAAGGGGAGCCAGGACCACCTGGGAAGCCTGGCCCGCGTGGACCCCCCGGGCCCCCCGGCTACCCAGGAAAACCGGGCACGGGGAAGCCGGGAATGCACGGCCAGCCTGGGCCTGCTGGGCCCCCTGGCTTCTCAGGAATAGGGAAACCTGGCATCCCAGGACTCCCTGGAAAGGCGGGTATGAAAGGGATGCCCGGAGCCAAGGGCGAGCCTGGCATGCGTGGGGAGCAAGGGCCGAGGGGACTTCCCGGCCCACCAGGGCTGCCTGGGCCAGCTGGCCTCTCTGTCAATGGGAAGCCAGGTCCCCAGGGTGGCCCTGGCCTGCCCGGGTTTCGGGGAGAGCCTGGCCCGAAAGGAGAGCCAGGTCCCCGTGGAGAACGAGGGATGAAGGGTGAAAATGGTGTGGGGAAGCCAGGCTTACCAGGGCCCCGTGGGAATGGGGGCCCTCCTGGTCCTGCGGGGCCCCCGGGGCCCGCTGGCATTGGGAAGCCTGGCCTGGATGGGCTGCCAGGTGCACCTGGGGACAAGGGTGACATGGGTCCCCCAGGCGGGCCTGGTGTCACCGGGGAGCCCGGCCCTGTGGGGCCACGGGGACCCCCCGGGATTGATGGGATCGGTGTCCCGGGTGCTGCGGGGGTGCCGGGGATACAGGGCCCCATGGGACCGAAGGGAGAGCCTGGGATCCGCGGCCTCCCTGGCCTGCCAGGCCCCACGGGTTATGGGAAGCCAGGCATGCCCGGCCTGAAAGGAGACCGTGGGCAGCCGGGGGCACAGGGAGCCATCGGCGATAAAGGGGAGCCCGGTGTTGATGGGGAGCCGGGTGAGCCAGGCCCTGCCGGCATCATTGGCCCACCAGGCCCACCAGGGTCCATGGGGCTACCAGGCAAGCATGGGCTGCCCGGCCCCAAGGGGGACGTGGGGCCAAGCGGGCCTCCAGGAATGCCAGGGATGCGTGGGGACCAGGGCCCGAATGGCTTTGCAGGGAAGCCAGGGGTGCCGGGAGAAAGGGGCCTGCCCGGGTCACTGGGACCTCCCGGCCCAACAGGCCCCAAAGGTGAACCAGGGTTCATCGGCCTTCCTGGGGTACCTGGATTAACGGGTGGCCCCGGGCCCAAAGGGGATGGTGGGATCCCAGGGCAGCCGGGGTTGAGGGGCCCCTCTGGCATCCCGGGATTGCAAGGGCCTGCTGGTCCCATGGGGCCTCAGGGGTTACCAGGCCTGAAAGGGGAGCCCGGGCTCCCTGGCATTCCTGGCGAGGGGAAGACCGGCGAGCCTGGCATGGCCGGACCCATTGGCCCACCCGGAATGCCAGGAACGCCAGGGCTGAACGGGCCACCAGGCCCACCGGGGCCACCTGGGCCACCAGGAGCGCCAGGAGTGCTGGATGAGACGGGCATCGCGGGGCTGCACCTGCCGGACGGTGGTGTGGAGGGGGCTGTGCTGGGCAATGGGAAGCCGGGCAAGCCACAGTATGGCCGAGGAGAGCTCGCTGCCCGCATCGCTCCAGCCTTCACTGCCATCCTCACCTCCCCCTTCCCCGCATCCGGCATGCCCGTCAAGTTTGACCGGACATTGTATAACGGGCACAATGGCTACAACCCAGTCACCGGGATCTTCACCTGCCCTGTATCTGGAATCTACTACTTTGCCTACCATGTGCACGTCAAAGGGACCAACGTTTGGGTGGCCCTGTACAAGAACAACGTGCCGGCCACCTACACCTACGATGAGTACAAAAAGGGGTACCTGGACCAGGCCTCGGGCAGTGCCGTGCTTGAACTCAAGGAGAACGACCAGGTCTGGGTACAAATGCCCTCAGACCAGGCCAATGGGCTGTACTCCACGGAATACATCCACTCCTCCTTCTCTGGGTTCCTGCTCTGCCCCACATAACGGCTGTTGGGCACGTTTCCTTTTCACCCACTTTAGCCATAAACTGTCTTTTTTTTTTTTTTTTTTTTTTGGGATAAAAAAGTGTTTTAAAATTAATACAAAAAAAGAAAAATCACTGGGAAGAACATGCAAGACATTGTCATGGGACCTTGCTTCATGCTGTTTGATCCATGAGTCAAGAGGGTAATCGGGAAGGAGACATCTATCCATCTATCTTTCTTTATTTGGGGGAAGAAGGGAGGGAGGGGAGCGACTTCCTCAACAAAGCATATTTGGAATAAATACCCCAGTGACTGGACATCAAACACAGGAACACGCTTGGGATGGCAAGGATCTGGTTCTGTGATCCAGAGAGGGTCAGCTGAAGGACCAGACCCTCGTGGTCTGTATCAAGTGCCCTCATTTCCCATTTGGAATGCTAGATAAATAAATCCAGCTGTGTCATGGCTGGCATGTTTGGTAACCAATGCAGGGTCCCAGGCACTTACACAAACCCATACAGCAGCAGGGATCCACGCTGGATTGAGAAATTTCCTTCCAAACCATCAGATGCCCAAGTTCCAGGCTCGCTGACGCCTGTTTTTCCAGACTGTGCTTTGGGGCAGTCTCTCCGATTCACTCCGGATTCAGTGTGGTTGGATTTATAATCCTAAAGAGTGGAACACTTTGCATAAGCACCTTCTTCTAAGAAGTAAATATTATTTTTAACCCTCCCCCCCCCAGCACCTTTAGGAATAAAATCGTCCAGGCACTGGTACCTGGGAGGATGCCACGACTGGTTCCAAAGGCGGTGAGGAAAGCTGGGACCCCCATGATGAACAACGATCTGCTCTCTCCATTCACCTGCTGGGAAGTCCAAGGGCTGGTCCTGTCCCATCTGTCTCTGCAGCCCAAAGACTTGCTTGGCCTCAGGAGCATCTCTGCCCACACAAGGATGGCAGTGCGAGCCCAGCTCACGGTGCTGCCAGCTGGTGTGACATAAGGAAGTGCCACTGATGGACAACTTGCTTTTCCTGTCTCGCTATTTCGGGATGTGTGAACTCTTGCATTGGTGTCCCCCCTTTTTCTGGGGATCTTGGAATTAAGAAAAAATAGTGCTGGTTCTAACTTTCCACACAGTGATTTCACCACGGTGCTATGACCCATTTAAGAACATCACTTACAAGTGTAGTGCAATATGTACCTGTGACAGGGCACCAGCCCCGAGGCCACTCTGTGACTTAGGTTAAAGAAATCAACATTTGCCTCTTGTTACCACTTTGTCTCTCTAATGCTTGGAGCATTACTGACCTGAGCATGAGCTGCAGGGCTCTGGGCCAGGCATGATGGCACTGCCCCACATAGATCCTGCAGGTTTTCTCACAGTAGAATGGTCACTGCCACTTCCAGGACAGGGATGCTGCTCATCCCAGGCCAGGAGCATGCTGCTGAAGTCAATCCATATGCATATCCCACTCCATGTCCCTCTGCAAAGGCACATCCCTGAGAAACAGCAACAATTTGGTCACCAGCTCTGACCTTTGCATTTTCCCAAAGCCTGTTTGATGGCCAAAGAAACGTAGCAAGACTGGGACTGGGCTTGTTTTCCAGATGGACTCTATGAGATATTTAAACAACTTTTCTTTTCCTGTTTCTGTTTTGCTTGTTTGTTTTCTCCTCAAGCCTGTCCTGTGCTTCTGCCTTTTGCCATTCAGGCCTTCCTTTTAAAAACTCACCTATCCCTGAACTTAAGAAACACAAGAAGGAAATTTGCAGTTGGAAGGCCAGTGCTCTGGGCACAACTGGTTGGGGCTGTGTGTCCCCTCCCTGGGATCTTCTCCCTGTGAATTTCTATCCTTAAAGCTGCAAGTTTCATGCAGAGATGAAACTCCTCAAGCTGAAAGGTGTCTGATCCCACTGGACATTTTTAACTCCTGAGGGCGGGGTCAGGACCATTTGGGTTGTGATCCTAACAGGTTATCCTTCCCAGCAGGAACAGTCCCTAAAATTAAAAGTGGAAGCTCAGATGATTTTTCCAAGCCCAGGTTTGGTAGGGGAGGGTGCTGGGAGAGGACTTGTCTCCTTTCCTGTGGAGAACAGAGGGATTTGAGCTGGTCCAGCCCCACGCAGGGCCAGGAGCTGCCACGCCTGGTGGGAGCTTCATCCTGCTCCTCAAAGCAACTTATTTATACTGTGCCTAATCTACAGCCCATCTCTTCTTGTTCTGTTCTGCTTCATTCCAAACTTCTTGTTCGAGCTGGCAAAAAGCAACGACCAAACTCCTCAGTGTAGCCACCCCCAGATTAAGTTTGTGCTGTAGATACTGTTTTGTAATTCCACTTTCCCTTCACGTGCAGAGCAAACCCATAATCACCCCTTGCAGCTATTTAACCTCTTACATTTACACACTAATGGAAAGCAAAGATATTACACGCACATAGTTAGGCTAAACAAAAAACGATGCACAGGATGAGGGAGGCTGTTCACTCTCCAGAAGGATTTTTTTCTGGAATACTGAGTACATATTAGCCAGCAGAAAGGATTGTTTTCTGTCGTGTGTGTGAGCGCGTGGGATTTTGGTTTCAATCACAAGAATAAAAAAGGTTGGGTTGGATGAGGTATGTCTATTTTTAATGCTGAAAACTGCATTACAATGTGCATTTTTATATACAAATTCTTATTATTTTTTTTAAATTTGCCTCTAGTATCTTCATTTCTAACCTAGTATATAGAGGTTTTTAGTTTTGTAAATACTTATTACATGCACTGTCCTAGTAAAAGTTGGTTTAAAATGCACTCTTTGTGACCCAAAACTGACCTGCTCTTCACAACTAAAACTGCAGTACTTGATTGTATTGACAAACATCAATAAAACTTATTGTATAGAGGTGGGCTCAGCTGTGCTTTGTGCTAGGACTTGCTGTGTCTCATCTCTTACACTCTATTTCCACCTCAAATCATCTCGGTCATTCCCAGCAGATTCCCTAATGGTTAGTACATGTTTCTTGTGATTAAGGAAGACTACCGTCTCCAGAAATTCAGTTTTAGAAAAGGTTGAAAACCAGAGCCTTCCAGCCTGGTGATTATTAATTTGAGGGATTCAAGCTGAAGTCTTAGGGATTCCCTTTCCATTCTGTGTGGTTTTTTTCCATTTTTTTATCCTATATCACGCACCTTGTGCACAGCCAGCCTCCATCCTGAGTGAGTCAGGAACACTCAGGACTGGTGAAGCACCTTCACAGGCACACAGTCCAAAGACAAGAAAATGTGTTTTCCCACCTGATCTCACCTGGCAGAGGCGAAACATTTCCAGGGAAGCTTGGCTGACACACAGGCACCTTCAAAAGCTCATTCCAAGGAGCAAGCCATCCTCCTGCTGCCATTCACGAGGCTCCCAGTGAATTCCCTGGTCTCTGCACCGTCATCACATGCTGGATTCCAGCACCTGAACTCCTTCCACAGGCTGAGAAGGAAAAGGGGCCTTTCCAAAAGCCCTCCCTGCAATGTCCAGTGTCAATTCACCCTTGTACCAAGAACCACTCCTGGTCCTCCTGGCACTGAGGATGCACAACTTCATGACTTGAGTGAAAACGCAGGAGCAGTGGCTACTTAACAAAGATAACTGGGGATTTTATTTCTTTCCAGGGAAATGAAAGGGTTTAATACACATCTAAATTCAGGCCCAAAGAGCTCTAGTCTTTAAACAGGAGCTCTTTGTTTGTCAGAGGTTCCAAACATTTAAAATTATAAAGCAGCTTTAAAAGAAAAATATCTTCTTTTAAATAATTACATGAATCCGGTTGCCCCTCTGGCAAAATAATGTGGAAAACCTGGTATTTCACAGCTCAGATCTGCAGCACAATACAAAAATATACAACAGACCAAAATTCCACATGTTCCCAGGACAAGAATCCATTTATACAAGGAAAACCCATTATAGCATCACACAAAAGACTGGCACTTGAAGGAAGCAGACTACAGGGAAAACTGGAAGGACCTGTGGCAGCCAGATTCCCACATGTGCATGCAGCCTGACACAGCCACCATGTACTGACACCACCAGGGAGCACCACGGCCACTTCCCCGTGTCACAAGACATACTGGAGAAATAACAAAAGTTACACTGTCACATTTAAGTTTATGAACATTTCCATATGATGACTTTTTGTTTTCAATTACTAAAAGCTTCCAACCCTTTCTAGACGTGCCATTCCCAAGCTGTTTCTCCCTTTTTGACCAACTCCACTAAGAAAAGGTTTTAAATTCTGTAACACAGCTGTGCTAGAATGTTCTTGTCCAGCAGGATCAGCTTCTTTTAAATATCAATGTCCCCAAGTAACCCACCTTTCCCTTTTAATTTTGGGGCATTTTTTACCAAGTTCAGAGGCTGAGACTGTGGTAAGTTAACTCCTGCATCCTGCTCAAGTCACTTTTGTGACTGACTGCAGCAGAGTCAGGCCTTCTATCCCTGTACCACCTCCACTCCCAGATCTGCACTCCACAGGAGCTGGACTCTCATGATCCTTGTGGGTCCCTTTCAACTTGGGATATTATGTGATTTAAACAGGAATCTCACTTGATGCTCTGGGCACATACAGGATTTAAAAAATACAGGATGCATGGATTAGGAACACAGGAGCAGCCAGAGTGGCTGCAGCAGTGTGACAGCAGCTGTGCAAGGGGGCACAAAGTGCAGCAGGTGCCTGTTGGATTACAGGGCCAAGGACATAGGAGGAGCAGCAATTAGTGACACCCTCTCCCAGCAGGGACAATGAGTCAGCTGGGATTGTCTGCAGGCATCAAAGGTCTTTCATAGAGCCAGCAGCAATGCAAATAAATCCCTTCTCTCTTCTCTGGCCCTTCTCATTCTGCCTTTAAGGCAAGAAACCTCCCTAGAAATCTGTGCTCCATTATCCTAACTCGGCACAGGTGACAACCTGGGCCATCAATCCTCTCTGGTGTCTCCTGTGACATCCCTTATCTGGCCAGTTGAGAATGACCTGCTGCTGTACCAGGAGTATGGAGACCCCCAAAGCCACTGGACAAGCCACTGACCACCAAAACACAGCCCACAGATATAGGAGCAGAGGAAATCAGGGAGAAAGATTCAGATTCAGACACCTGCCAATAACTGCAATGACAAAATGGCACAGTGGTGGACAAAGCAGAAATCCTATGGAAAATGAGACACTCATGTACACCCGGGGAGCTGCACCCACTGTCCAAGTGCAGCCACTTCCCAAATGATCTGTGACTGATGGGGATGTCCCCTCTTTTCCCAGCTGGCTCCAGCTCCCAGCTGACAGTAGCAGGCACCTTTCCCAGGTGAGGCTCGCTGGTGTTGGCCCGTGGCATGGATCCACCACGGGGTCTGACCAGAGAAGCAGAACTGACCGTCCCTTCGCCTTCAGGAAAGCACTGGAGCCACCCCAGAGCTCAGAGCCGCTGGCAGTAGAGTTCATAGAGGCTCTTGGCCATCCTCTGGGTCTCTTGGAAAGCCTCACAGCTCTGCTCCCAGCTCGGGGGCACCTGCTCATCCCCATAATAGGCGCCGGCGATGGCCCCCGCCATGGTGGCAATGGTGTCCGTGTCCCCCCCCAGGGAGATGCAGTAGATGATGGTTCTCTGCAGGGCGTTGTAGTGGTCAGGAATGTCAGGATCAGTGTCCATGCAGCGCAGGAAGGAGTAAATGGCAGTGGGGACGGAGCGCAGTGCAGCAATGCCATTGCCTGTAACACAGAACGTCAGAACCCTCTGGGCCTCCTTCTTTGTCCCCTCCTATTGCAACTTGCTTTTGCCAGTGACTTTCCATAACAATATCATGGATTTTACCAGGAAAAGGTGCAAAAGTTTGTCCCTCAGAAATCCTAGTTCCCCAGTACCACTCACATCCTGCAGAGCAATTCCCAGTTATGCCAGTATAGCCTGGCCATACACATCTACTCATCCCCATTCAACATGACCCAATAGCCCTTAAGAGATCTTGTAATGTTAAGAAACATTATGTAAGGTAAATTTCCCTTATCAAGACTATTTTTTTCCTATCAATACATAGAGGAAATCACTGGGTTGAGACCCAGAATTCCTGACTGGTGTGCACAGGCCGTTTTTCCAGCATATTCTGTGCCTGACAGGCAGCACAGGCTGAAGAGGAATCTGGAGGAACACACATCTACCAGGTTTGCTGAGTTAGTCCTGCTTCAAGCTTTCCCAATGCTTTTACTAAGAAAGGTACTTACCCAACTCAAACAATACATCTGCTTTGGGAACACTGCTGAGCTCCAAAAATTCCTTGATTTTCTTTAGACGCCTGGAAAATGGTAAATCCTCAAATCCCAGCCTGCAAACAGAGAGTGCAATGAAGATGAGAGAACGTGAAGAGCCAGAACAAACCCCCACAGCAGGGTTGGAGTTTTCCCCACGCTACTCACGCTCGGGCATCACTGAGAGACTTGTCATCTGCTTCCACGTGCTCCATGTGGCTGATGAGCTGCTCCAGAAAGGTTTCCCTGCTGAGTCCTTCCTGCAGTGCCAGGTGCACAGCCAGGGCCTGCAGGATGGCCCCGTTGTAGCCCAGGGAGTTGGCGTGGGTCAGCTCCGCGCTCAGCTTCGCAAACTGCCAAAGAAACCTGAGTGTCAGCAAAGCTTCCTGGGACACTCCCCTGGCTGCAGGGACACCCAGAGAAGCCCAGAACGTTCCATTACCTTCTTGACATCCTGGACGTCAGAGTAGACGAGGGAGATGCCGGCCACCCTCATGGCCCCGCCATTCCCGTAGGAGCCCTTCCCGTTGAACTGGGCTCTCGCAGGCTCAAACACATCGTTGCACTTGGGGCTCAGGAGCTTCTTGAAAACGTTGACCACAGCCATCCCATAGCCCCTGTTGGGCTCCTTCTTGTACTCCTCTGCAAACCTGGTGTGGGCAGGGGAGAAAACACCGGGGGGGTTTGGTCTGTTAATGGCGTCTGTGATTGGATGAAGCCTCTTGCTAAAGTGAATTAATAACACACACATAAACCAGTGACAGTCAGGGCTCAGTGGTTCAGTTCTGCATGGAAACAATTCCCAAAGAACAGTGTGAAAGAAGGATGTATAAACATCACCTTCCATAACCCACTTGTTTCCCTCTCAACTCTGCCTCAAAATAGAAGCAAACTAGAAACATTTCCGTGGGTCACAACCACAAGGAAAGTCTTTTGTTCAAGTTCAATGGAAGAGTTTTCTAAACAAAGAAATGCTTTCCCTTAAGTGGAACCAAATGCTCTCGGGGCTGGAGATTCAACAGGGAAATGGATCATAAACAGAGTCAAGCTGAGATCACTCCTATTCCTTCACTAAATTAAGGACAGTACAAACATAAATAGCAACAAATAAACACAAAACAAAAAGTTTCTGGAATCTCCAAGCATTCTCCTTCCCAAAGGTGAAGACACACAAGGCTGACACACAGCAGTGCTGCCCTGTCAAGGCAGCTTCAGACTCCACACTGCAGCTGATGCTGTTGCACAGTGCAAAGCAACAACAAACTAAAGGATTAACCACCTCTTTCCTAACTTTTTCCCCTCCAAAAACTAATATTTAGAAGTAGAATCAGTCTGCCTTAGCCCCTGTCCCTTTCCACAGACAGTCACAGTGATGGTTACACCTTCAGGAAGCCTCATCCTTACCTCTTGGCCATGTCAACCTCATCGAACTCCTGCTTGGCCAGCAGGGACTGCACCACCGACCTGCTCATGGCTGTGTCATCTGTGTACGGCAGCGACTCTGCAAAGGGAGGGCAAAGAGTGACACCAGCAGCCAGGGACAAACTGCTCCTGCCCTTTGCCAGCACCACCCTCATCTCCAAGGCCTGTCACAAGTTGCCTGGAACAGCTGTGGCTGTCCCTGGACCCCTGGACGCGTCCAAAGCCAGGCTGGACGGGGCTTGGAGCAGCCTGGGACAGTGGAAGGTGTCGCTGTCCATGGCAGGGGGTGAAACTGGATGATTTTTAAAGTGCCTTCCAACCCAAACCTGTCTGGAATTTAAGTTCCCTGGCACTCTGAGGCTGACACTGCTATGGTTGTCAGAGTAAGGAGACACAGCCAGGGAGCTGCATCCACAGCTATAATGACACAGAATATACTTCAAGGTTAGTAAGAGCCAGGAGAAGGTGTCTGACATCCAGAGGCATATATGGACAAGAGAGTAAGGTCAACACAGAATCACAGATGTCCAGGATGGTTTGGGTTGGAAGGGACCTTAAAGCCCATCCTGTTCCACTCCCTGCCATAGGCAGGGACAACTTCCACTGTCCCAGGTTGCTCCAAGACTCATCCAACCTGGCCTTGGACACTTTCAGGGATAGGACAACCACAGCTTCTCTAGGCTACCTGTGCCAGGTAGGGAAGAATCCTCATGGGGAAGAATTCCTTCCCAATATCCCATCTACCCCTGCTGTCTGGCAGTGGGAAACCATTCCCCATGTTTGTAACTCCAGGTCTCTGTCAATAGCCTCTGTCTTTCCTGCAGACTCCCCTCAGGCACTGGAAGGCTGCCATCACTTCCTAAGAGTTAAATAACATCTCTGTGCTTCTCTCACTCTTCTCCTCCTCAAGTTTTGGTACCTCTGCTCCCTGCTGACAGCCCAGCACTGCCATACCCATTCATAGCACACTCCACCTCAGCTCCCTGGAGTAAGAGCAGCACGGGCCGAGCAGAGCAAACCGCGGGTCCCTCTGCATCAGCGGTGTCCCTAAGGAATCCCTAAGGAATCAGGAATGGGTGTTGAACCCCCACAGCACAGGGGCACAGGACAGAGGAGGGCAGGGGACAGCCACGGCAGTCACAGTGGAGATGCCCCACAACAGGTGAGGGGTAAGGACTGGAGGCACCCACGTTTCGGGGGAGCAGAGAGGTGTGGGATTCTGCAGGTCGGGCACACCTCAAAGCCCAGTCCTGGGGCTGCTGAGAGTGAGACACAAACATCCCAAAGCCCAGTCCTGGGGCTGCTGGGGGAGTGAGACACAAGCATCCCAAAGCCCAGTCCTGGGGAGTGCTGGGGTCTAACCCGAATCTCTGGGGTGCCGAGCGCCGAGCACAGCGGGGTGTGTCAAGGGGGAACCAGGGGCATTCCCCGTCCCCCGCCGCGCTCCCACACGCACCTCCACGTGCGCTCCCCGCCGCCTCCCCTCCCTCCTCAGGCGGAGCCGGTTCCAGCCCTTTGAGGAAACTCAGCAGTTCCGGCAGCTTCACGACGCTCCTGCCTTCGAAAACAGCTCCCAGGCAATCCCCCAACAACGCCCCGGCCAAACAGCCCCGGAACCGAGCGGGGCCGGGCCGGGGACGAGCCGGGAGCCGCCCGGTGACCGAGGCCGGACCCGCCGCCGCCATCTTGCCGCGCGCGGCGCCTTCTTCCTCCGGGCCGCCAGGGGGCAGTGTGCGCCGCAGTATCCAGGGCGCTTTCGCGCGCACTGCCCCCTAGCGGCCCGGAGGACCGAGGTGCCGACAGCACACCCGCCTTTCCCTTAATCCCTCCTGGAATCCAGCTGGATTTAATCACCGCGGATGACAACTGGGGACAGGCCCTTTATTGTTTATAAATCCCCTCGGAGCGCGGGAGGCTGTAAACATCATCCAAGGGCCAGACAGTTATAAAACAAACTAGGAGGAGAATTCCATTCTCCCCAAACGCGACACAGATGTCGCTTTTCCTCACTACGGAACTGAATCACCGGGAGTTTTCCCCCGCGCTTGCACAATTCCCGGCGCGCTAAGCCAGCTCCAGCTGACTGCTCCTTGGCAGGTTCCTGGTACGGTTGACAGCGTCGACCTCTGGCTCAAACTTCTCCACGGGAACCACGAGTTTTTTCCGGGTGTCCATGCACTTGTTGTCCAGCTGCAGAGAATTGGTTTTGTAGCCAATATCGGTCTGAATGCGGTGTAGTTGCCGGTAAAGAGCGTCCAAGGCATCCCTGGGAATGAGCAGAAGGGACAGGAGTTGGGATCAAATATTGCATTGCTTCCCAGGAACAGGCTCCCCAGGGAATGGTCACAACCTTAACCCCGCTAGAGCTCAAGGAACATTTGGAAAATGCTCTCAAGCACAGGGTGGGGTTGTTGGGGTGTCCTGTGAAGGGCCAGGAGTTGGTCTCAATGATTCTTGCATGTCTCTCCCAACTCAGGATATTCCATGATTTTAAACTGGACAGGAAACACCCAACTCCCCACTTTCTGGCAGTGTTTCACAAAGAGCAAATTCATCAGATACTCATTGTTTGGGGCAGTGAATAGCGAGCCCACACACTGCTCTGGGAGGGCAGCAAGGGATGTGTGCCCAGGGAGCTGCCCACAGCAGCACTTGTGTTCCTTCCTTGTCACTCTCTTTTTTGTCCCTTTCGGAACAGTCAGGGCCTGGGTGAATTCAGAGTCAAGCAGAGGCTGTGGGAGCCCCATTCCCCTCCCAGCACAGACCCCTTGTGCCTGCACCCCGCACCCACCAACCCCAACCCCTCATGAGCCCGAGTACCATGAGCACCAAAAGGCAGGTGCCAGAGCTGTGCCCAGAGCAGGGACACCCAGAGCCACATCCCCTCAGGGCAATGCTGGGCACTGCTGCTCCTGGACACTCACTGTGACTCTGTCCGCTTCTGCTGGAGCACACGGATTATCCCTTCCAGCTGCTGGACCTCGTCTGTCAGTCCGTACTGAGCCTGCAGGGAGGAGGGGACAGCATTTAACAGGGCTGTGACAAAGGCCACAGTTCCCTCATTTCCCTCTCCCCCAGCTCTGACATTATTTCCTTGCTTTGCTATGTCACTGTAGGATGCACTGCTCAGCTGCTCCAAAACTCATCCACGTTTTTCAGAGCCCCCTTCCCGGTCAGTTGCCTGCAGGGAGCAGGCCAGGTGAGGTACCTGATCCCGGCAGAGCTCCATGTGGGGCCGGTAGGTGCGCGTCTCCAGGCGGGTGTGAGCCACTTTCAGATCCAGTGTTCTCTTCCGGATATCTTCCTCCAACTGCCGGATCTCCTCCTCCATTTCAGCAATTTCCTCCAAGGTCTAAGGATAGACGTGTATCATGAGGGACACACATTGGGAAAGTGCCCCCATGTCTCTGGGAATTTTGCTGTGCTAGGGATAGATTTTACTCAAGGGCTTCTGAAGACTGAATCCCCTGCTTCCACATGGACCAGGATGGTACTGCTGAGACAAGGGGTGAAATAAAAAGGCTGAAACCTGGCAGTGCAGCCAAGCAGTGCCAGAGAAGCACTTGTTAGAGGTGGGATACTGCTGGGATCACATGTGTGCCACTGAACAGCAAACATGTGGAAACTACGCTCAGGCTGAGTTGCCTTCCATGTAATAAACAGCCTTTGGGATTCCATTCCCAGCCAGGATTGTAGTTGATGACCTAAGAAACAATACTTACGTTCTGCTCCTGCCATCTCAGCTCATTAAGGGCTGCTTCCATGTCTCTCATCCTCTTCCTCAATGCAAACTCTGTAGCTATACGCTGAGCATCCAGCTCATTGTTTGTCTGAGGAGAGAACAGCTCCAGTCACACATGGCTGCAAGGTGTCTGTGTGCCCCCAAGCTGTGCCTGGAAGGTTGAGACAAGCCCAGGAGCAAAACCAGTTGGGTTTGGTTGCTGCCACATGCACCACACTCCCCCAGTAGCCAAAAGGTAGGGATCAATGGACAGGCACACGTCCTCCAGCTTGCTGAGACTGCTGCAAGCTCTACAGCATAAACAAGCTCCTACTTAAAACAGGAGAGCAGCTGCTCCAGACAGATCGAGAGACGTGCCTGCCACTATCCCACACCCGATCCAGAATGGCACCACAGATTCTGGGCCAAGGGAGCAGTTTACCTGGGCAATGGTAAGTGTGATTGCTCCTCGGAGATCCACTGAGGCTTTCATTTCTGCCTCAGCACGCTCCTTGTTGCACTGGCTGTTCTGTTCCCACTCATGAAGTGCAGTTGTTCTGTGAACAAATCAGTTACAAAAATAAATTGTTTGCAAGCTATTTTAAAGGAAGCACCTGCTTGTGGGACACATATTGAGAAAGTAAGAAAATTACAGCCTGAAAAATATTCCAGGCTGGAGCTTTTCAGCTCTGTTCCCAGCCGATAAGCTGGTCCAGCTCAAGGCTAGGGAGAATTTCTCCCAGGGTGATCATTTGGTCAAAATAAAAAGGAATTAATAACAAAGATAGAACACTTGTTGTGGTGTGTGCCCAGGCCCTGGGAATGGGGTGTCTTCTCTCTGAACCAATCACCTTTTCTCTACTCTTGGAATTGCGAGTCATGCTATAAAACCAAGTGTGTTCCTGAATAAACTTGTCTCTTTCTTCCTGTCATGAAAGATGACCATGTAGCTGTGCATCTTATTTCCGCCACACTTAAAGGGTTAAAACTCCATTCCACGGCTACACCTGCTGCAGGCCAGGATGGCAGCACAAAATGATTCTGGAAAGCTGGAGATCATATCTTGCCTGATCTCTGCAGAGACTGAACCCCACCAGGCCCAACATCTGCTTCACCCAGGGACACATCCTAACCATGGAAAGGAATGCCAGGCAAGTGAAAATGTGCAGCAGGTCCCCCTGAGCTGTGCCAGAGGTGACACCACACT
The DNA here is from genome assembly GCF_052056855.1 of Sturnus vulgaris. Lineage (NCBI taxonomy): Eukaryota > Metazoa > Chordata > Aves > Passeriformes > Sturnidae > Sturnus > Sturnus vulgaris. The sequence continues at coordinate 4,414,394 of NC_142266.1, forward strand.
GACGAGTGTCACCTACAGCCAAGCAGGGGGAGGCAGAGCACCTGGCCCCGCTGGGTTTGTGGTGACAATTTAGCTATCTCCCAAAAGTCTGTGGCTTCCCCATGCCACAGCCAACTTCTGTTCTGAGCTCTCTCTAAAACTGTACCCCATCAAGCCCGGACACAGCCTGGAAGGAAAAAGCATCTCAGGGCTCGGGGCAGATTTGGCCACACAAGGACAGATTCTTTCCTTACCCATATGGGATCCGTGTTGGGTTGACCTTGAAGGAGATGTTGCCAGAGGTGGGATTGAAGGACACGCACTGCCGATCAAGTTCCAACGCTTCCACCTTGTGCCGGTGGTCACAGCTCAGCTGCTGACGAGTTTCCTTTAAGAGGCTGTGGAGAGCCAGGCTGGAGTCAGTGGGGAGCAGGCCCAGGGCAGGGGCAGCTCACAATTCCCAAAGCGTTCATCACCATGTCAATCATCTTTGTGAAATCAATTATGAGCTCCCACCCTCCCTGGGAACTTGGCCCGACCTGCCCAGCACTGCCTGCCTGGTATTGCCCTGGAGAACGGAGCTGCAAAAGATTCCCACGGGGTATCAGGGCCTGGGAGCTTTAATATCTCATGGCCACTGATTCCTAAACCAAGGCAGGTGTCACAAGAGATCTGGGACAAAATTTCCAAAGGGTGCTTGTGAAGTCTCCCTTGGCATACCCTTCCCTGCCAAGCCCCAGACCTTGGAAATTATCCAGGTTTCCTGTGTGGTTCCCTGCCTGCCTGCCTATCTCAGCGTGGCATTAGAGGCATATCTGGGTATCTGGGGCCAAGCAAGAAGAGCCAAAAGCTGCCACTCCTCACCAAAGCTGTCTGAAGGCATCGTCTATTCGCTGCTGCAGGTCTTTTTTGGTTTTCTCAATCACCTTCACCTCTCTGTGTAGCTCCTCTTCCACAGGATCCCTCACCACATCGATGTCACGACGGCTCTCGCGGAAAGTCAAGCACTCAATGGCAACATCCAAACACAAGTTCTTTGCTTGGAGGGCATTTTCTGCTGCTTCCTTCATCTGGAAGAAGCAGTCAACCAGGTGTGGGGGGAATCTTTTAGGGATGGGAGAGAGAAAGGAAGAGGAACCCACCTATACCATCATTAAGAGGGACTCACTGTCTTTGCAGTTCTGAAACCTTTTATCAAGTCTAGAACAAAAACTTAGTCCTCTACACCTGCCATTTGCATTGGGAATCACACCTTGCTGAGGGTTAACAACTCCAGAAGCAACAGCAGCCTCTGGGTTTAGATCTCACAGTATCAGAGATTTCCCACCACTATTCTCTATTTTAAAATTTTTGAAGGATGGTGTTAACATATTTCTTATTATCTTTCAGAGCTTTATAAAAAGTCCAAACAACAAAATCCACACAGAAATCCAAACAGGAGCATACAATATATAGCTGCATGACATGGCTTGGCTCAGCCAAGAACAGTGATTTGTTTTCCAGGAAGTCATTCCATCAAGTATGGATCTCAGTATAAAATATACATATATATATATATATATATATATATATATATATATATAAATATATCTAGTGAGAAGCCCCCCTTGAACTCCAGATGGGCTTGCCCATTGCACAAGACAAGCCTCAATTATTTAACATCCCATGTTGAGAGTGTAAGTTCATTTCCAGCCATCTGCCTTCCCAACATACTTTGGTTAAGGCATCAATTTCCAAATCTATCTCTGTGAGGCATCTGGCCAGGGTCTCTCTCCATCTGTCCACGCTGGTGATACGATCTTTGAGCTGGGTTCGGCTGTTGTGCTCATCCCATTTTGCCTGGAATTAGAGAGAAATGCCATTACTCTATTTAAAACTGTAGTTGTGAATCTTGCTGAAGCCTTTCCCCATTTTCAGCACTGACTGAGCCTCTCACAGGAATACAACACATTGCCATTTGGAATCATAGTCGTTTACACAAATGGAGAGCGCAGAGAACGACATGAGTGGCAGTGAATGTGAGAAACATGCACAGGGATTTTATGACAGTACAGATTGCAGGTGGGTTTACAGAGAGTAAATGTCTGCATTTAGCATGTATATACAGGTAAAGCCCTTTATTCCCTCATCCATACACCCAAGTCTAGACACTCTCCCCAGCTCCTCAGCCCACTCTCCTGACAAACCTGCCAGAGGGCTCACCTGGTTGCCAGTTTCATTGCGGAGAGCTCGTCCTTCCTGCCGGATATGATGGGAATTGTAACGCTGCTGTTCGGCGTCGGCCGAGATGAGGATGGAGTTGTTCTGCCAGTCTGGCAAGGTGAAGCGCTGGCCTGGCTTTACGCTCAGGGAGGCCATCTTGCTGAAAAGGTGACTGAAAGGGAGCAGAAGATTTATGTGTTTATTCATGGGAATACACCTGAAATGGAGCTACAGCCAAAAATCACAAAGCTCTTCAGGAGAAAAGCAAAAGCAGCAGCAAGCTGCAAGCTGGCACTTGGCCTAATGCAGACACGTGCTTAAAATGGGGGAGCACGAGGGCAGGTGATGGGAGCCACCTTCTGCCCTGGGCCAGGGGGAAAAACCCAGTGCACCTGTCCCACCTTCCCTCCCAAGGAATGGAACTGTTTTCAGGGACAAGGAGATGCTCACAGCGCCAGCTTCCATATGGTATTTACTGAGCTTAGGCAAAACCAGCTGAGGACGTGACTGATTCTGTTGTGCTACCGCTGAAGGCTCAGCCCAAGGCTCCGACCCCAGGGGACTCCAAAGCTTTGAAGGAACAGCAGAATTTTTTAGGCTTCTCATTTTTTACCCAGCACAACCCTGGACAACCGGCAGAAACTGCGGACCTCACTGCAGAAGGTCCGAGGAGCTCCCGAGGGGGCTGCAGGTGCCCAAACCCAGGGTTAGGGGCAGTTCTGGGACAGAATCCCTCGGCAGCGGGATATCCCGTGTGTGTGTGTGTGCCTCAGCGGGCACTGGGCCGGAGCTCCTTGAGCACAGACACCAAGGGCTGACGGGGATGTGCAGCCCAGGAATTCCTGAAGGGAAGGAAGCCCGGAGGGAGGGCACAAAGGGCCGCAGGGCACAGGGGCTCGATCACAGGTGGAGGGGAAAGAGGGAAAGGGCTCCGCCGGCAGCTCGGAACGGGCCTCACCCGGGCTGCTCTGAGAGCCCTCAGCTCCTCCAGACCGACCGGGCTCCGGTCCCGCCTCAGGGCCGGGCCAGGCCGGGGCCGCTCTCTCCCCTCACCGTTCCCGGCCGATTTCCCCACTCTCCCCTCACCTTTTCCGGTCGATCCCCTCGTCCCCCCTTTTCCTCGCTCTCACCGTTCTCGGCCGATCCCCGCTGTCCCCTCACCGTTCCCCGCTCTCGAGCGGGGTCGTTGCCGAGCGGCCCCGGCGGGTGCGGCGGTGGCTCTTGGGCGGGTATCGGTGACAGGGACACCGCAAAAAGCAGCAAAGCAGCGCCCAAAACAGCGATATATAATATTGTTCAAAATAAATCCTACGAAATGACCCATAAAGCATGAAGGAGCGAGGAGTGTTCACTTCTACAGCAGCCATCCTGCCCCAGGACAGCTGTGGGCATTCCAACAAGCTCTTCTTGCCTTTTTTTTTTTTAATTTTTTGAAAAGTTTTAAAAATTTATTTTTATTTAGTTAAACGGCGTTAAAATACAAAAAAGACCGAAAGTAAATGGTTTTCTGACCTTGGATGTGCCTGATGCCTCCCTTCACATCCCCCCATACCCAGATCACCTCCATCTGCTCCTTTCATCATCAAAATGATGAAAGCATAAATAAAGTCTCACACATGTGCATTTCAAAAAAATTTTATTTTTCAAATGAATACAGTTCGTTTACAATACACTCAAGTTGATGGTATCTATAGCCAGCAGAGATCGATGACTGCTGTGTCCTATACACAGTCGTACAGAGGTTACAGATGCCTACGAGAGGGAAGGAACAGTGAAAGAAGTCGACATTTTACTGTGCTGGAAGGAAAGCAACTCTTGCAACAGGTAGAAAATTTTGGCAAGAACAATTTGTCCGGAAAGGGAGAAGGGGCAGAGGACACGGCTTCTGCTTAGCAAGTACACCTCAAACACCAACACGTTCCCTCCCACCCCGCACGGCTGCAGCCCACGGTACAAAGAGGCACACATGGTCAAGATGGTTAAGTAAAAATAAAGGCTTTTACCAGTTTGTTTGCCATCCATCTACAATCTCTATTTGTGCAACGTCTCAAGTCACAGCTCTATCTGACTCTTGAAACATTTCCCTTTTGCTTCGAAAGCCCCCAGGACCTTCACGGTGGGAACACATTCAAGCTCCTGCCGAAGCAATGGGACACCAAAACAGGGGAGCAGTTACCAGCATGTGAGAAAGAGCAGACGCATGGGAGGGGATCAATCCAGACTGGTTTATTAGATTTTTATTCAGAAAAGGAATCCCAAACAGCATGACACTTTCTTTTTCTGAACAATTTAAACACATGGTATTAAATACACAAAATTTCTGTGTGACATTGCTTCCAGCAGTCTCCAAAACTAAACACAGCTCACTGACCAGTGGTGTTTATGGCACACACAATGCCACCTGAGCCACCTTCTTCTGAAAATCCTTTCATATTGGCTCATAACCAAATGTTATCAATTACTGTGAAAGCTCTGAAGTAACACCTGCTGACAGACAAGGTCTTTCTCCATGATCACACACCTCCAGCCAAGTGAACAGCCCAGTTTTTCCCCACCAAGCACCGTTTATCCACCTGGGGAGCTGAACTGCTTATACCAAGGGAGGAGACAAGAACAACAGGCAGGAGGTTCTGTTATCTTGTAAGCCCAAAGTGTCACTGCTCCCCTGGAACGCTGATCTGTACACCGGTGCCTGTAAAACCAACATTTCTGACCCAAAACTCGTTCTGCCCGCCCTACTGCTGTGCTGCAGCTCACTTTTCACACCTGCCTGCAAACAGACACCAAACACAAGGAGCTAGAAGCAGGTATCTCTACAGGAAAACAACATGTAGTTGTCTCAAGGTGAGATTCAACACTGAAAACTGCAAAAATGAGAAGATTTCACTGAAAAACAGAAATCAAGTTCAAACAAAAGTAAACACTACAGCCACAGGAGAGAAGTGATGCACAAAAGCAAGTACCCAGAAGAAGCCATTCTGCACGGCAAAGTTGCCAGAAGCCAAACTCCATCTCTGGCATTCTTCCTCTCACCAAATGTTGTTGGTGTTCAATTTCCTCACTACTTTAGGAGCAATACTCAAGTTTTCACACTGCTGGCACACTATCAAGTTCCAAAACTTCCAAAAGTTCTTTAAATTCAGCACTGCTCCAGTGGGCATCACTTTGCTATTACATCTGAGTGGACACTACCTACCAAGACATGTATTTTCTATCAAAGAAACTGGTTTTGAAGATATTTAAGAGATTTGCAAGAGTAAGCAAAATCAAAGTTTATTAGTAACTATTTTAAAAGCTAACTTTTGCACAGCTGTACTGAAATGGGTTGTGGATCTATGATTCATGGGGAAGCATGGCCCTAAATTCAACATACAGCCATATTTTTGTGTTGCTAGATAGTGTTATAGCATTAATTTTCCAACTGCCAAATGCATTTGAAAGACCTGTGTAATTCTCAACAATGAAAAAAAAAACCCTTTCATTTAAATAAACTTGCTCTCTGAGCATGTGTTTTAAAACAAATGGGTTAGTTGAAAGAAATCAAGATGGCAAACACATGACTGACCCCAAGGGGCTTCAGCCTTGGGCAGAGCTGCAGTGGGATGGGATAGAAGAGCTCTGGCTCCCAGCAGGGATGGGCTCCAAACAACTGGATTCACTGGAAAATGCAAATGTGCAAGAAGTGCACGGGTTTGTATCACAATCTTACCACTGTCACGACATGAGGCACCCTCAGATCATCCAGTACTCACTCTAAGGCGATGTGAATCATCACAAACATTATCTAGATGAAAAACGAGGCAGAATCATTTCCCCCAGGTCAGAAAGGGAACCTGCTTCGGAGCCAGCTGATTCCAGAGCTCCCGGCTGGACAACTTGCCAATGTCTCAAAACAGCTTCAAATAGAACCTCTTGGAAAAGCTCTTCCATTTTGGTCTGAAAATCCACTATTTTTAGCAGCTTAAAGCCCAAACTAGCATCTAAGCACACAGGTGCCTACTTCTGCACAATGCAGTGTCCACAACAGGGACCTGGTGTCAGAGGATGAGAGGTTGTTCCTCTTTCCACACCCAAATGACCACACGATTCCGTTCCCAGACATCGTCACCCCCTACTGCTGGAAAACTGCTTTTTGAACTTATTTATGATATTTAATGTTCACCTCTACGTTCCCACTGAGTCAGAGCTTTGCACTGTTCCCTGACATTCACTGGACAACATTCCCCATGTCCCTGCAACCTCCAAAGGGGTGGAAAGGGGAGAGGCAATGGAGTGTGTGGAAAGCTGCAGGAGCACAGTAAAGAGCGAGGACATCACTGGACAGGCAACAGTCAAATAAAGGCAGAATTATTGATTCTCATTAGATAAACATATCAAGGTTAAATTTTATTTTTAAAAATTGCAAGTCTACCAGGAAATAGGTTTATTTGATGACATTACTCTCCAGAAACCACTTATTTTAAAAGCTTCTCCTCTCTGGGTAGTTCTAATTCACAAATAATTCAGGGCTCATTTTGATTAAGTAATTCAACACAAAACCGACTCTGACCAAGGACTTTGAGCTTTAAAAACAATTCAAGAAAAATACTAACCATCCTACCAACACAAATACAGGTTTTTCCAGCTCTGTTCCTGGTCAGAAAAAGGCACATACTTGCTCTCAGTGAGTTCAAGTCCAACACAAACAGTTCAGGATACCCAAGCTCATGTCTGATGTCCCTATCAATGTCCCTGAAAGGCATGAACTGATCACAGCTCACCTGACACCCACCCACCTCCTACCCAGTCCATTGTTTCTCCAGGTTTTTGTCACCATCCCACCCCTACCCTCACATCCAGAGCTGTTCTGTGCCCCAAGCAGCCACAGCATCCTCAACATGGCTAATTCCATACAGGCAGTGGAGGAAGAAAGACCCTGGTCAGGGAATGGGGACGTAGGTAAGAGCTGAGTAAGAGCAGAGCAACTGCAGTGCTACAGCAAAATTACCTCTACACCTGCCTCCTGCTGTCCTGTCACACCTCCAGGCAACCAGGAATCACTCAGGGCATCTGTGTTGTACAGAAGGGCCACATATTGCTCACAAAATCCCTTGGGTCAGTACTGTCTGAACTAGCAGATCCACTGGAAGCTGCATTTGTTTCACTCAAGTAAAGGATCCAAGGTTTGGATAAAACCAGTTTGATTTCAGGGGGCAGCTGTCACAGGCAATGCCACCTGCTCACAGCACGGTCCTGGAGAACAGGCACCCCTAAAAATATACAGGAACATGCTTTTCCCCCTCATATATTAGTTTTTGAATTAGCAGTCACAGAATAACAGAGTAGTCTGGGTTGGAAGGGATCTTTTAAAGCTCATCCAGACAAACCCGCCTGCTGTGACCTGGAACCTCTAGACCAGGCTGCTCCAAGCCCCATCCAACCTGACACCTTGGATGTTTTCAGGGATGGGGCAGCCACAGCTTCTCTGGGCAACCTGTGCCAGTGTTTGTTTTTTTTAAATTTAAGGTGTTTTAATAATGTCTATTTTCAGTGATTTGTTAGCTCTTATTTAATTTGGATACTTTAAACCATCATGCACCCTCCAATGACTACAACAGAAACATTTCTACTGGAATTAAACCTCGCACGTGGCAGCTCATGGACACCAAGGCAAGAGATTTGTGTCCAACAGAAAACTGCTTCATCAGGTGCAAGTTCATGCCTTATGATAGAAAGAAGAGGCAGTGACTTCCTTCTACATCTCAACAGGTTCAATATGAGCTAAATGTAGAGAGAAAGAAAGCAGTTGGTTTACAGGCAAGGGAGAAGATGGAGTATTGCTGCAAACAAGCTGATGGTGCAAGATTTTTGGCCCTTTTTAGTCTAAAAGATAGAAACAGCTACTACTAAAAGGGTCAGGAGACACAGTTTTGGCTCAGAATTTAGACTGAAAAATGCTTTCTAAACCCCAGCCTAGTAACATTGAGAAGAAATTTGAAATATAAAATAATTGAACACCATGGCAAGCTTAAATACCAACACAGTGGCATTGGGCACTGTAATAAGACCAGAAAGTTGGTACAAGCTACAAGAGACATTGGATCATGTCTCGAACTTGAATCAGAAGAAATTACAGAGCAAAGAGAGTCAACTTGTGCCTGGGGAGCTGCAGCATCCCCTCAATAACGAGGTGTGGGCAACTCAGCGAGAGCACTGCCCAATGCTGGGACTCTGAACCCCACATATTCTGTTGATGATGTCCAGAAGCTCTCCATGCTCCTAGAAAAAGTCTGGACATGAATGTATTCCTGCAAAGAGACCACTTGGAATTATTCAGTGAGTTCTGCGGTTAAGCTCCTGATATCCAAAAATATCCTGACATCAAGTTATTTCACATCTTGAATGCCCAACACTATAAACAGTAATAAAATGCACAAAATCATTTTAGTTGTAGAGA